>NC_068915.1:4545454-4848484 GCF_023091745.1 Budorcas taxicolor | reverse complement strand
ACGCCCTGCGTGTGAGTGAAGCGAAGCTGCTCAGTCGTGTCTCACTCTTTGCATTCCCGTGGACTGTAGCCTAGCAGGCTCCTCTGTCCCTGGAATTTTCCAGCAAGAGTACTGGAGTGGGTTGCCATGTCCTTCTCTAGGGGATCTTTCTGACCCAGGGATAGAACCCAGGCAGCTGCTTTACCATCGAGCCACCAGGGAATCCCCGGTATGTATACTACTGGATGCAAAATAGAGAGCTAGTGGAAGCGGCTGTAGAGCAGAGGGAGCTCAGCGTGGTGCTCTGCGGCGACTTTGATCGGTGAGTGGGGGTGGAGAGGGAGGGAGGGAGGCCCAAGAGAAAGGGGGTACATGTATGCGTAGACCTGATTCACTTTGTTGTACAACAGAAACTAACACTGCATTGTCAAGCAACTATACTCCAACTCAAAAAAAGAATGAGATCAATAAGGGCGGGTCCCTGACCTGTGCTGTGTTTGCAGATGATATGGAAGGTTGGCCGAAGAAACTGTAGATATAGTTGCAGATGCGCTACAGGCGTGTAGCAGGAGAGGTGTGGTTCTGTGCAAATATGATGGAGATTGGTGCAGATGGCTATTGCGTGCTTGAAAAGTGGCAAGCCCTAACTGAGGTGCTCTGTAAGAGTAACAGACACGCTGAATTTCCAAGCTGGGTATGACATAAAGAATGTACAGCATTTCAATTGTAAAAATTAATTTCACTTAAAATCATAATATTTTTGGTATGTTGAAATAAATAAAAATATGACTAAAACTTAAAAAAAACACACACACAACCAAGAATGAGCTCAAGCTGACACAGGATGTGGGCCCAAATACCAAGTTCAATGAAAAAAGCCAGTTGCAAAACTGTTTAGTACAATTCCATATTTGATAAAAATGAATGGTAATAATAAATATTAGTTTATATACAGGGAAGGAAAAAGAATGTAAATCAATGTAAACTAAGAATTGTTAAAAATAATTTTCTTTGGGGAAGAGAATTAGAGTGAAGTTTCAAGTTATGTTTTAGAAAGTTTTTAGGTTGTGTTTTATTTTTTATAACAAACCCTACCTTAGCAATTAGGAAAAAAATATTTTTTAAATGAGGGAGGGGCTAAAGGGGCAACAGAGCCCTCATCGCTTCCTGGCACTGTCTAGGAAAGAGTTCAACCAAAGAAGCCATATCAGCTAACTCACCGACCCCAAAGGTGATCCTGGAATCTCCTCATCAGCTGCTGTTTCCCCAGGCAGGACACCGAGTTCACCAGCTTCCAAACTGAGACTATGGTGGTGGCTGTGCAAGCTTCTTAAATGCCAAGTACATAGGAAAAATTTATATGGGAGCAAAGGCATAAAGAAGTGAATCAGAAGACTGTCAGCAAATACTCAGCGTGCCAGTAAAGCAAGTCCTTAGTAGAACGAGCACAAGTCCAGCAAGCTTTAAAAGTAAATTTGTGCCGGTGGATTCCTGGCAAAGCACAATCAGGAGTTCTCTCCCAAAGGCAGGAAGTGAGAATCGCCCCTTCTCACATTGGTGTTATTTATAGCCCTGGATCTGATAGGGGGCTGTGCTCCTTATCAGCTGTGTGATATCAGGGGAGTTACCTAACCTCTCTGACACCTGATTTCTTCATCAGTAAAACATGGAAAATATTGACCTCAGAAGATTGCCCTGTGGATTATCACATGATGACTCAGCTCAGGGCCTGGCGCATAATAACGGCCCAGTAAATATCTCCCATGGGCAGAGCACTGCAATACGTGCATTGCAACTGTAGTAGAGCTAGCTGGGGAAGTTGCTGTGCAGCACAAGGGGCTCAGCCTGGAGCTCTAAGGTGACCTAGAAGGGTGAGGTGGGGGTGGGGGTGGGAGAGAGGCTCTAGAGGGACGGAATGTGCGTACACTTGGAGCTAAGTCACGATGTTGTACCGAAGAAACCAATACAACATTGTAAAGTAATTATTCTCCAATTAAAATTTGTTTTAAAAACTTATAACAAAAGAAAGAGAATATGTACAAAAGCCCAAACAACCACAGACAATTCTATATGCTAAAACACAAAATAAGGGTTTATTGGCCTCACGTTACAGACACATTTTATCATATGTAAGCATTACAGCAAGTTCTGCATAATGAGATACAGAAACAAACACCAAGAGAAGTTGTGATACAGCATAAGACATCATTAAATGGAGAAATTCTACACAGGAAGAGGAACCTAGTGGTCCTTGTGTGTCATTTCTCTTCCGTCTCTAGCTCTTCATATTTATCCATGTCAAAGATAAATTGTTGATAAGTGTCCAGGCTAGCCTTTGAATACGTTTTAGCTTTCCCCATGCTTATGAATTTTCCCCTCCTTGTATTCTATTCTATAAGTTCACTAATAAGTGCTAGAGCTCACACCACACAGATGGAAATAGAAAGATGCATACATTTGGAGCTAGAGGTGTAACCAGTTTTTATTCACTTCATGACCTTGAGCACATTATGTAATTTCTTGGTTCTTTGTCTGTTCAAGGAGAATACAATAATCTCTTCATCTCAGGGTTGTTATGGGGATTAAGTAATTTTATTTCACATGCCTGGCACTCAGTATGAGCTTAAAGGTTGTTAGTTTCCCTGCTTTTCCAAAAGGAATCTTAGAGATCATCACCTTTCTCATTTGACAAATGAGAAAGCTTAAGACCATAGAAGTTAAAAAACCCCACACATCTGAAGTCCCATTTCTACACTCTTTCCAGTGCTGTCCTTTCTCTTATTAGCTTGTTTAAATTCAATAGAGAAGAGAAAACTCAGTGGAATCAAAAAGTATTCTTTTCCTCTTTTTAATATAGGTAAGCCACCAAGAGACTTTTAAAGTAGGAGTCAGTTTTATGAAAGGTAATAAGTCGTCTAAGAACTGTTCTAAATCCTCAGAGTTATTAAAAACAGCAGTTCTGTTCTTCCAAGATTTCCATAGCAGACGTAAGTATTCTGTGTGCTTTGGCACCAAGAACCCCAGCACTGAGTATTTATCTGCACATTTCAGCTCAGGCCTCCGGAATTTCTTGCCCATGGAATTGGCAGAGGAACCAGAGTTCCTTTTTCTCAGCGGTCAAGTTTGTGCAGACACAGCTGTATTTGAAGTACAGCTCTCTTCCATTAGTCAACAGAACTTGCACAAAATGCAAGTAATTTAAATGTAAGTGTTGGGATCTTACTCTGCTTTCATATCTTTGTCATCTTTTTCCAAACCTGAAGATCACCCATGGATAAGCCAAGAGAACCCACGATCATGTGCATGACGGAAAAAAGGCAAAAGTGGGCAACCTGTAATTTAGCTCTTGGCCTCTTCGTTTAAGGAAGAATGGCAAGCTTTATTCAGCAGGAAGGAGATATTCAATACTACCATTAAAAACAGCTAAAAGAGTCTGTTATTTCTTTAAAAACATGTTTTTAAAATAACATATTACCATAGTAAAATCGGTTGAATTTTGTTTTTTAAAAAATATGTGTATTAATTTGTCTCTTTCAGTTGTCTCAGTCGCCTCTTTACCAGTCTCAAGTCAAATTCTTATTCTGTTCAGAAGCACCAGGAAACCCTAACTGCCACTAAGGCCACTTGTGGCTGCTGGTACATGGAAGCACAGCCACTGGAAATAGGCTGTATTTTTGACTACACCAGTTGCTCTTAGCAAATTGCTAACACAGAAAGCTATATCGGTTCTTATAACTCTTAATGGTCCAGCCACAATCCACTTATTTTAGTCATAGGGATCTAGAGAAGGGCACAAAATTGGTCAAATAAAGGCAGAGGCCTATGAGACATCGCTGTGGCTTTTGAGGGTAACAAACGGCCTCCAAAAACTGCTTGTTGCTTTGGCATTGGGGAACTTTTCCAGCCTGCATGGTAAAAGCAGCCATATGTTAACTTTCTTTAATAGGTCTAAGTTCATTTTATAGGAAGAGACAAGACTGAACAGTCAAACCTCTAACCCTGCTATGTATTAATTTACTTGGTTCTGTTTATCACAAATAATTTTTCTCAGAAGCAAAATCCTGTCCGAGTTATACCTAAATATGCACATTTAAGGGTCTTGTCAAGTATATCTTAAGATAATTGTTTTTGTTATTCTGTGCTGCCATATTTAAGCAATGTAGGAAGATTACACCAAGGGCTAACTATCAACAAGAAATGAACATTTGCTCCTTTCCAAATTATGGTCATTTGATTGGCTATTAATCTTGGCAGTATTTACACATAGAGAGACTGGAAACATTTTGCTTCCTAAAGCTCACCAGTTTCTGACAATAATACTGGACTCAAAAACAAAACAATGCATTCATCTCTTCTCTTATTAATAGTTGTAAGATGGCTTTTTTTTTTTAAACCGTTCTATCTGGATCTCATCATGCATAACAAGAACCCATATGCTGTGACGTCTCTGTTTTACACCTTAGTCTCAATTTGTAAAATTATTTCAAATTCTGAAGTCTCGGGACATGTCCACATCCTGGGAGGCTGCTTGATGTGTTTCTCCTTCAAAATTTCTCGCCTGTAAGTTTCTAAAAGTTTCCAGAAAACCTTACACTTTTCTCAAAATTCTCCCCTGTAGGGCAATGGAATGAGGCGTTACACTCATTCTTGTTTCTGCTTTCGAAGGAATTCTTTCCAAGGACTCAAGTGTCTCACCTTGTACGACTCTCCTCCCCTCTAACACTTGATGCCACACCATCATTAGTATTTGAATAAAGACAATATAGAAATTTAACTAAGGCCTTGCACTGTTCAGTCTTGGAACCAACTATTTTCCCATGATGGTGATTGCTAGCCTTCAATTTCTTTTATACTTTAAAAGAATATTAGAAAATATCTGAAAGAGGTATCAGGGTGGATATGAAAAGTCACTCTAAGTAACTTCATCTCTAAACTTTGATTACTAAACTTAGTTCTCAAAGATAGAGGAAGAGGAATGCAGATAAATAGAAACGAAGGACATCTTACCCAGATATACGATCAATCATTCCTAGCCAATAGTGCCATGTGATTTTAATAGAGTGGATGGTGATCTAAGTCAAATTTTCGAATGTCTGGTTCTGTGTTGGACAGAATCCAAATTCTTACTAAAATTAAGCTATGTTAGCTCTCTCACTTTCCTTGATATCGCAGGCCAGTTAGAGAAAGAAAAATACAGAAAAACTATACTCTCTTCTGGAAGGCTTAACTGGTGGCTCACTGGTAAAGAATCCACCAGCTAACGCAGGAGATGTGGGTTGATCCCTGGGTTGGGCAGATCCCTTGGAGGAGGGCATGGCAACCCACTCCAGTATTGTTGCCTAGAAAATTCCATGGACAGAGGAGCCTGGCAGGCTACAGTCCATGAGTCACAAAAAAGTCAAACATGACTTAGCAACTAAACAACAACATACTTCCCTTCACACTTCATTTCCTCTCTGCTCTCATCTCTGCCATTTCCCACCTTCAAAACAATAACAGAAACCCAAATCCCAAGCCACTGCATATTTTTCTGGCCAAAACTCTCTGGGAGAAATACAATGATGAGCGTGCCCTGATGTCTCCCAGGTCCCACAGACAACTTCAAAGGACAGCTGAAATCTGGCCACTGTCACTTTGCTTGGTCCTGGGGGGAGGACCCAAAGCAACTTCCCAGCTGACTTTACCTTGATTGCACTCTAAGTGGGGGAGGAAGTATATGGAGATGCTTCAAATGGCCTTGCTCCTCAAGTTAGATGCTAGTTTTATTCTGAAGCCAGTCAGTGAAGAGAGGCAAAGGCGCGTAGTCTGGGTAAGCTGTTGCACGCCTTGTGAAGACGTGCTTACAGTGCACGGGTGATCATTAAACAGAGAGTGCAGGGATCTGCGGTCTGGTCTCGGTTGGACCTCAACACCCTCATCTGCAAAATGAAAGTTGAACCAGATGATCTCTAAGAGTTGTTTCAGGTCAAACAGATTCCTTGAATTGTAGTCAAAACTTGCGTGTATGTGTTTTCATTGAAGATGAACTATTCAGAACCATTAAAACCTGTTTCAAACTCTAAAGTTCCTCTATGTAATTTTTTATTTGAAGTCACTCTTCATTTGGCTTTTCAGGATATAAAAATCATAACTTTTTCAAGTTTATTCTTAGTAACTAAAATGACCAATGTATATGTCCTTTCCAGCAGTAATCCTTTGATAAATGTTTTAAAAATTAATCTAAACATCGATTATAAAGTATTTTAACTAGGAAAATCACCAGCTATATACTTTTTAAAAATAGATTCTAAATAGTTTTAGGTTAAAACAATTGACTAATGATGTTACAGCCTCTGTTTGTGTGCACATGTAAACCAAGGTGAGAATACTTTCTGTCTCTAAAAATACCAGTATTTTTTTTTCTTACAAGTTTGAAGTAGTCAGTTAAGGTTACACACACATTCTTAAGGAAATTTGAAATGGTCTGTAAAACCGAATTGCTTTGAAATCATAAATACGAAAAAATTTTTATTTCCTTTTGGAAAACTATTCTTAAATGACTTTCCCCCCACCAAGAATTGGTGATTTATATTCTAGTAAGCATTTTGGAGTCAAAGCAATTCTACCACTTCCTTGTTTTGACTATGAGAAATTTCTTTTCATTTCTCTGGTCTTCAATTTATTTTTGAGCCTAAAAAATAAAGATACTGAACTTGAATGAAATATCCTCAAAGATCCCTTCTTCTCCATGACACTATGGCTGTCCTTCAGATTCCAAATGCCCTGTTCTCAATATAGCTATTCTGGAGCTTAATGGAAAAAAAGATGGTGCTTTCATATTAGCTATGTTCTAGTTCTTTTATTAATTAAGAACAAATTTTCCTTTCTTGTCCTCAGTTCACCTGAATGCTCCTAAAATCTAAACACATCAGGAGATAAGAGAGCTTTATTTTTAATAGGTTTCTCTCTTCCTTTATGAGTGAAAAAAGTTTCACAATGTGTATTTAATTTTCCAATAATTTTTAAAAGGCCAAATTTCACTGGGACCATGAAAGAATTTTCTGATATATCCAGACTATATAGAAACCACCATTCCAGTTGGCTGAAAAGTAAAGGCTTGGTTAAATTGACTTGGCCTGGTTCCCAGGCCTTTAGCAATATCTGAGAGTTAAGTCCATCACCTTCAGAAGCTACAATAACTCTTTGATTCAGTGTTGTCCCATTTAGCACATTGCTCTATAATAACATATTTGTGAATAATATGAGAAAGCTGATTCTCCTTCCAAACGCACTGAATTTATAACTTAGGATAGACCATCTCTGAGACAGGGTCAGTTTTAAAGTTATTTCAAGGTGGTTAATTATGTAGCCATTGGGGATGTGTTCTTTCTTCCTTTTCAAAAGTTATTTCAGGCGTCAGACTGTTTCATACAAACATGGTACATTTTGTTTTGATACCTTAACACTCACGAATTAGAGGACACATTTTTAGGGGGGCTATTTTCTGCTAAGCAGGTCTTTTCCTAAAGACCACCACTTCTGCTCCCCAAGCCACCGTGACTCTGCACTCCCCAGGAATGCTGTTCATGCATGCCACCATGGGAAAGGCAGTCCAGCATGGAGGTGAGAGGTTGTGGCTAAGGATTACACCTGCCCCACTTGTAGTTACAGAAACATTTTGTAATTTAGAATCACAGAATTCTACAAAAGACAACGTCATATTATAGAAGGTATCCTAGAACATCATCTTATCCAAAGCTACCACACCTAATTTGATACATAGGAAAGAGGGACAATGGGAGGTAACAGGTGTACTTGAAGCCACAGAGCCCAGGTGACTTAAATCCCAGACTCCTGTGACTCCTTCAAAGTTCTCATGACACCTCATGTGTAGAACCTGTGGAAAGTGAAACTATCTGAAACTGCTCCTTGCACAGAATTTTTGATAAATGTTTCTATTATGATTTGCCCACATTTGACCTTATATCTAATCTAAATTACTTCTTAAAGATTCGTGAACAATCGAAGCTAAAAGTATGAGACCACTGATGTTACAAAACAGTAGCTTCTAGTTTTCTCATTACAGTCCTAATTGATGGTTGCTCTGCCGCTTCCACTAGAAATCGAAACAGTTATTTTGCTAACATTCAAGCAGTTGGAAAATTTTGCCGTATCCTAATGTTTGTACTTAAAAGAGATGCTTATTTTTTAAATAGAGGTAATGTATTTCAGGTGATTAAGGAATACTTTCCGAGCTACAGCATTCGGGGCTTGTCCTTTTAAGTCCATTGGCGTGCTTTCAAGTCTCAACAGCTAGCTCCTATTCAAAATCCAAATACAAGCTGCAGTAACTCTCTAATGCCACAGTAAGTTTAGAGAGATGCAGCATGCCTTCTGTTAGAAAAAGGTCAAATCTGGTGCCAAATTACATAAAGGCGCAGTTTTGGGGACAGAATGGAAATAGAATACACCAAGATTGCTACTTGGGAAAATGATCAGTATATAATCTAATATCTTTAATTTTATATACATGAATATAATGTATGCCAACTTTGTACATGAGATACATATAGTATTTAAACATTTTACTCAACAGATAAGAATTTACAATAACAATATAACTGACTAAAGAGCTGTCCACTCAATATACTTAGATCTGTACTTTAACAGGAAAAGAATTGAATAGTTTACAATCATAGAAACACTGACATTTGAAACAAGACTTTATAAAATAATTTATATATATCTATTTATATATATATATCCTAGCATCTATTGAGAGGAATGATTTTCATTTGTGGCTGTGTGCAATGAATGGCATATTTTAAACTTTTAGGTAATAAAATAATTTAGAAGCAGTCCATGCAGTGGTCAAAGCAAGGGATGGCAGTTTCTTAAAGACGTCCTCTCTGACATCAGCGGACATCAGCCACACACGTGGTACCACTGGGGCACACTCGAACAAATCTCCTCCAGCAATTAGTTACGTAAAGTCCGATATACACCCGTTGATACCCTTCCTTCCGTAGTACAAGTATAGGTCACAACTTGTCTTAGCTGGGGGAGCAGTAGTCAGTTCCTGCTTAATGTGACTCTCTCCTGAAGTTCTACATGATACATCTCCATACGAGGTGACTAACAGAACTTTCTGGTTTTCACCACTTTACTCTGATACTTCACCGAGTGCCCTCCATGGGCTGTGACATAAACATCCAGCAGGTAAGATTTTCCAGGCTGAAGGCCTTTAATTGTTTCTGTGGTCACTGCTTTTTGCAGGTTCTGACTGTGGAAATATTTACAGAGGACCTTCTCTGATTTCTTCCTCGTATCTGGGCCCAGGCATTGGTTTTGCTCTCGTTTCTTCTGGTCTTCATTGTAATTATCATCCACTTCCTTTTTGTAGATGCAAAACTTGTTCCTTTCCTGGGTGCCTAGCCAAGCCACCGTGACTGAAGAACAGGTGCGGAGCTTGTCGAAAGCTTTGATGCGCCTGTCTTCGGGAAGAGAGGGGAAGGACTGCTTACTGGGCCGGGTGGTAGCCAGTATCTTCAGCATGGACGCGCCCTTCTTGTTTCCCTTCAGTCGGATGAGATATTTGGCTTTTGGTTTTCCTCTCAGCTGAAACTGCCGAATGCCTTCCACATTCTGAGACAAGAGGAGCTTCCCATCTCTTCTCACTTGGATTTGGACAGCGTCCAGACAAGAGTGAACGAAGAAGGTGACCTTCTGGTGAGACGGGACTGGGGCAAACCGGAGAAACTTTGCCCCCTTCCTTTTAACGAACACATCGGTGACTTTCCCGTCCTTCAGCTCCCCCGTCTTCTGTCTGGCTTCCTCCTTGGTCCTGGCAAAGGTGCCCAGGTAAGCTGTGCTCACGTTGCTGTCGCTGTTAGCCACGAAGACGTCGAAGTAGTACTGCGTGTCGGGTTTCAGATCCGAGACCGTGAAGATGTTCTTGTTTCCTATGCAGACCTTCTGAATGTCCGCCTTGGGCCTCGCGGGAGCATGCCGCCCTGATCTGGGGGAAGGCTTCGTCAGGAAGCTGCGCTCCTTAGCCGAGTTCTCCGAAGCAAAGCCGAAGTGGGCAAAGTCGAAAGGGCTGAAGTCCAGGCCGGGTTTGGGGGCCATCATGAAAGCGTCGTCCGCACTCAGCTTGGCCTCCACCGCGCAGAGGCTTTTAAAGTTGTGCTCTCTGCTGACGACCACACAGTACTGAATGGGCTGCTTCAGCACCGAGGCGGTGGGGCTCGGCTTCCAAGCCAAGGTGACAGTGGTGCGTCCCAGGGACGTGACGTCAACTCGCGGGTCGTAAGGCAGTTCAGGGTAGGGCTGGTCAGACTCTGGAGTTGTGGTGGCATACACTTTGAAATGCGTGTCTTTCTCTGTTGAAAGAAGCTCCAACTGATATAAACCAGATGGAGAACTAGAAGCTATGAAACACTCCACGTCGTTGCCTTTGTAGGAGAATAGCTCCGTGCCTTCCTCGTTAATGATCTGCTGCTTCTGCTGATCGAGAGGCTCCGGATCACCTGCAAGACACAAAAGAGGCGCAGGCTACACGTCAGGACACGTGCACAACCTTAAATGGTGTTTGCACAACAATTCAATTTAGTTTTTATCCATTATAAAAAGAATACATGTTCCTGCAGAAAATTGGGAGATACAAGAAGGTAGAAAGACTTTCCATTATTATATGATCCAGAGACAGCCCTTTATTAATAGTTTGATTTCTAGCAGGTTTTCTTCTACGTTTCATGCAATTGATACTATTCTATTTTTCTCTGTAACTTTACAGCATTTATTATCATGTATATAGGTACCTAGAGAAACCTCCCTTTTTTCTCATTATTATATAATACAAATAATACAGTTGGTTAACTTTTGAGCATTATAATAATGCTCTTATATATGTAAGGCTTTCTGATTTTAAATGATTTCTTCAGAATAGACTCCAATTAGTGGAATTTTTAGGTCAGAGACTGCAAATCTCTTAGAGACTAATCCCTACTGTCAAGCTGCTTACCAAAAAGATTCTACCAGTTTGCACTTGGCTGGCTAGCCGTTTCACTAATTTCACTTTTGTTTGTAGGACCGGACAGTCTCATTAGAGTTAGATTATAAATCACCAGTAAGAGGATATAATTTTCAATGTGTAGAACACTTGCCAAGGAGGAATGAAGGGAAAGCGTTGAAACTAAAATGTTTTGCTTTATTTTTGTTATCAGGTATCACACAGATATCAGTGTGCACATACGTGAGAGGACCCAGAAAATGACTGCATAGCCAGAGTGAAGTAGATCTTTTCCAACCGAGCACAGGTTGAGAGTGAGGCATGTAGAATTTCATAGTCCTGAGCCATGTGACGAACACAGTCGTCACATGGCTATTCCTTTTCTCTATCTGTCTCATCACTCCCCATATGCTCTTTCAATATTTTCCTAATTACAGTTCCCCCATCACTGTAAATATCCAGCTTGCTAACATCCTGTCACATCATCAATCTCAAGCCTTACTTCAAGCTAGGATGCCTTTGCCCTTAAGTGGGGGGTGGGGGTGAGGGTGGGGGTGCCGTGGGCAGCATCAACCCAGGGCCTCAGACAGACTCTACTCAGTTCTTTGTATTTCGTTATTTGCTTTCCATCATCTGAATCTTCCTTAAATGCCTAACCGACTCCTCCTTCTGACTTTCTTTTCATCCTGGACTTTCGGACGGTGCTAAATGCTCTTCTGTTCTCTCTTCCTATCTACCCTTTGCTCGCCAGAGATCAGATACTCTCCTCCTGGTTGCATATGAGAATCACCTATAGGGGCTTTTAACACACCAATGTCCAGATCACACACCAAGGCATTTAAATCACAACCTCTGAGGCAGGATCCAGCATCTAAAGCCCCACTGGTGATTCCAAGGTTCAGGCAGGACTGCAAACCACAGCCAGGGAAGCTAATCTGAACCTCTTGCCTTTCCCTGTACCTTCAGTCCCCACACCTGTCTCTCTTAATCTTTTTTTTTTTTTTAACCAAATCACAGTCATCTGATGTCATCCCCATTTCCCACACCTCCTTCCTCAATGCCCAACTTCTCCTATGCATCCATGCAGTTCTGTCTCATGAGGAGAAGGCTCTATGTCTCATATCTTTCAGCCATCCATCCATCCAGAGGTCTGGGACCAGATCTGTCGGGGTACTCACCGGAGCCTTCCCCGCTTGCCTCCTCTGGCAGTTCCTGGAGGCTCAGCTTCCACTCTAAGGGCGCATCACAGGGCGTCACTGTGACGGACAGTGGAGTGTTGTCCTCTTCAACCACAAAGAAATACCTGTGTGAGAGTGGACCACTTCAGACGGTGACAACTTACCCTCACATTGAACAACCAAGATTACTGGGAAAATCACTTGGTTTGTGTTCATTTAACAGAAAATCAAACTGGCTATCTGACACAAATCATGATACTTTCAGCATTAACTGTGCAAGTCCATAGCCCAAAGTTCTGCAACCAGATTTACCATCAACATGGTATGACATAATTAGATGTGGAACCAAAATGTGTTGGTTGTGTGTTACTTGGGTTAAGAATAAACAATTAACCCAGTCTGGGGGTGTTATTTAGCCCAGGCCCTGCCAGTGCAATGTAAGTCAGAACAAAGGAATTTCCAGGGACATTACCCTACAGGTACTGCATTTTCCATAAATTTAGTGATAAATTTATAAGATATGGAGGGCACTCTAAGGCACTAAGTATTCCAAAAGATCATTTTTACAGCTATGTCCTTCTAGAATGCATGTTGATCTCTGGCAAAATAACACTGTCTTCATGTTTTTACATTGTTGATGTTGTTCAGTTGCTTAGTCGACCAGTCATGTGTGACTCTTTGTGACCCCATGGACTGCAGCACGCCAGGCTCCCCTGTCCTTTACCATCTCCTAGAGTTTGCTCAAATTCATGTCCATTGAGTCAGTGATGCTTTCTAACATTCACTGCCGCCCCGTCTTTTGCCTTCAATCTTTCCCAGCATCAGGGTCTTTTCCAATAAGCTAGCTATTCACATCAGGTTTTTACATTAGTGACTTTTATTCACAGCTTTACTATTCCTTATCTTTTTGGAGAGAGCTATCTAATCACCATTTGAGAAATATTTTTAAAAGGTAAAGATTACTGTGTTAGTCAGTGGAAAGACACATTTCTCTATCACTAAGATTTTCTGTTAATGTAAATAACCTAGTGATTTTAAAAGTTGAACTTCCCTGGTGACTCAGATGGTAAAGAATCTCCCTGCAGTGCAGGAGACTCAGGTTATAATCTCTGGGTTGGGAAGATTCTCTAGCTAGGGGAATGGCTACCCACTCCATTATTCTTGCCTGCAGAGTCCCATGGACAAGAGAAGCCTGGGGACTCCAGTCCATGGGGTCACAAAGAGTTGGACACAACTGAGCGTGTCATAGGAGTTGAGTGATTTTAAAACAACATTTTGAAAGATTAAAACATTCTGTTCTAGACATTCTTCTTAGATTTTTTAAAATGATGGTTTCAAAAAACTTTTTAGGGAGAATAAATATTGCCTATGTATAACAATGCTATACTTCTTACTCTGAATAATTTAGATGATTACGTTTATCTTTCAAAGCCCATGATCTTGCAAGGGAGGAAACAGGGGTTTCCTCACTGGTTTCACCTCCTAGAGATGGTACCTCCTCAGTATCTCTTGCCTTTGCTTCTCTCCACATGCACCCCAACACCTTCTCCCGCCTGACCCCCACATCCGTCTGCTCTGTCAGCCTCCTTTGTGGCTCCTCTCCCCTCCCTGATGTCTAGCCTGCCAGGTGAGCCAAGGACCTGTGCCGGAACACTTTTCTGGCATGCTCATGCCCTGTGTGAGCTCACCCAGGCTCACAGCTTTAACCTCTTGTATGTTAATGGTCCCCCGATTTAAATTGTCACCTGAATTCTTTTCTTCTCATATAATTGAATTAATGCACTTATGGCTGCTCTGGGTCTCTGTGGCCATGCGTGGTCTTTGCCTAGTTGCAGCACACTCTGTTGCAGAGAACCGGCTTCTCCCTGAGGTTGAGTCTCCTGTTGAAGGGCATGGCCTTGAGCTTTAGCTCATTCGGGCTTTAGCAGTTGCAACTCCCAGGCTCTAAAGCGCTGGCTCTGTACTTGCGGCGCATGAGCTCAGTTGCTCCATGGCACGTGAAATTTTCCTGGAGCAGGGGTCGAACACCTGTCTCCTGCATTGGCAGGCAGGTTCTTTGCCACTGAGCCACCAGGGAAGCTGCAGCCTGAATTCTTAACTAAGTTTTACAAACAACCATTTTCTTGCTGAGTTTCCCTGGTGGCTCAGCTAGTAAAGAATCTGTCTGCAATGCAGGATATGCAAGTTCTATCCTTGGGTCAGGA
Source organism: Budorcas taxicolor (assembly GCF_023091745.1). Taxonomy (NCBI): domain Eukaryota; kingdom Metazoa; phylum Chordata; class Mammalia; order Artiodactyla; family Bovidae; genus Budorcas; species Budorcas taxicolor. Next base: position 4,834,133 of record NC_068915.1, on the reverse strand, counting down.
AGATCCCCTGGAGAAGGAAATAGCAACTTGCTCCAATATCCTTGCCTGGAGAATTCCATGGACAGAGGAGCCTGGTGGGCTATAGTCCATGGGGTTGCAAAGAATAGGACACAACTTAGCGACCAAACCAAATCTTCTTGCCATTTTCCCTTAGATAATACTGAAAATTTCAAACTTAGGGTGTCTAATCCAAGCTTCTCATTCTCTCCCCCAATCAGCCTCTCTTACAGTCTGTCTCTTCTCAGTAAATGAGAACCCTAACCTTCCAGTTGCTCAGGAAAACATTTTAGAGTCACTCTTGATGTTTTCTTTCTCTTCCACTCCACATACACTGAATCAGCACACATTTCTTGGCTTTGTCTTGAAAACATAGCGACTCCATCACTTTGTTCCACTTTCTCTGTTAACATCAGATCCAAGTCATCATTTTTTCTTTCTTGAGCATTGTAGTAGCCTTCTGAATGGTCTTATTTCTACTTTGAGCTCCTCAGTTTATTTACCTCCTTCCAGAAGGTGATAGATATCCTTGTAAGCCTAAATTTGAACACACTTGCTGCAAGCCCTCCAAGCGCTTGTTTCATTCAGAGTAAAAGCCGCAGAACTTGCCGTGATCTGGGTCCCCAACCAAACCTCTAAGCTTGTCTCCTCCATCCTTTCCCTTCTTTACTCAGCTCCTTGCTCTCTTTGGAATATTTATGGCACACTATTGCCTCAGGGCCTCTTACTTGCTGTTCCTCCACCTGAGATGTGTGAGTTGGTCCATAAACAAGTCTGAGTGCTGAAGAATTGATGCTTTTGAACTGTGGTGTTGGAAGAGACTCTTGAGAGTCCCTTGGACTAAAAGGAGATCAAAGCAGTCAATTCTAAAGGAAACTAACGCTGAATACTCACTGGACGGACCAATGCTGGAGATGAAGCACCAATACTTTGGCCACCTGATGCAAAGAACCGACTCATTGGAAAAGACCATGATCATGGGAAAGATTGAGGGCAGGAGGCAATGGGGACAACAGAGAATGAGATGGTTGGATGACGTCATCAACCTGATGGACATGGGTTTGAGCAAACTCTGGGAGATAGTGAGGGACAGGGAAGCCTGGTGTGCCGCAGTCCATGGGGTCGCAAAAAGTAGGACTCCACTGAGCGACTGAATAACCGCCACCTGAGATGCTCATCCTCTAGCTGTTGACCTTACTTGATCAGTCACTGCATCAGTTCCCTTCTCAAGCACTATCTCACCATAGGCCTCCTCTGACTTTTTATAGAAGATATTACCTTCCTGCTCATGAAGTTCTTCTACTCTTCATTTTTCTTCAAAGCACTTATATCACTAGCTGATGTATTACATATGCCTTTCTTTAATTTTTTTTTTTTAATTTTCCACCTCTCCTGACTAGAATGCAAACTACAAGAGGGCAGAGCATTTGATCCAAAACTTAGGGAACAAAATAATTCTTCATAAATATTTGTTGAATTAATTAATGAACAGATTTAGCTGTTTGCTTTTGGAAAAAAGTGCTTAACTTGATCAGAGAGCCTGACATTCCTCAGTGGGGGGACCTCTGCCAGTGTCACTGCCGTGTCATCATCCCTTTTGCTTTCTGTGCTTGGACCACATAGAGCTTCTTTTGTTTTCCAGACTCAATCCCATCTTTGAGCCACAGGGATGTTTTCTCTGCCTGAAACACACACTTTAGTCCTTACTAATATATATGAAAAATAAATAATTTTAATTGAAATATAGTTAATGTACATGCCCTTACTCTCTGTCACTTCTTCACTTCACTTTCTCTTACTGGTGTGGCTCAGGTTCTTCACATACTCTGAGTGTCCTACACTTTTCACTTGGGGCACCTGTTTAATTTGTGTAATGTTATTATTTATGTCATTTTCCCCACAAAGGCCCATTTAGGGTTCATTTTCCATGTCATTTTATTGCCAGCATTTAGCACAGATTTCTGCATGCAGAAGGTCTTGATAAACCTTTTTAATGAGTGAATTACTAAATGAATAAATAGAACAGAAGAATCATAACACCCACCTTATTCTAGCCTGAGGATACCTATGCTTAGAATCTACCTGAAGATATAAAATCTGAATGGAAATATATGCTCCCGCTACCCCTATGCAAAGATGAATTAGGAACTGGAGGGTGGAGTTAGGGCCGTAGAAGGACAAATAGAGTGAAGCCCCTATAAAAGTAAAAACGACTTGTTCAGAATAAAGATAGACGATCATCCAGGCAAAATAACTAGATGATTGCATTGTTCACAGTATGGATTTTATGTACCTTAAGCATCCATAAAGATGGGTGCCAAATGGTTTAATTTTCAATTCAGTCAGATTTGGACAGTAGAGTTTTGTTCCTTTGGCCAGGTTGCATAGGTGATATTAAGCACATAAACACAAGTGAACCTATCTACATTACAGAGAATTAGGTAAGACAAAATAATTTCTTTAGCATCATGTAATATAACAGGTATTCAAAATTTTCTGCTTTTGTTTTTGATTTTTATGTGGGTAGCGGAGCTAGTCCATGCTGAAATCCACGAGCAAGTTCATTTATTCTCTTCTCTTCTCATTGCAGCCAAGAAAGTAGTTTGTTTCCCAAAGTAAGCAACTGTGTCTTAGTAACTTGAATACAGGCCATAAGCAACCAATAACAAAGAAAACAATGCCTGCATTCCACAAGGTAATCATTATACATATAAAACTTTAGGGAGTCCCTCTAAGTCAACATTTTCATATGGAAACACTTATGATTTAGGGATAAAAGATAATCTGAATAAACTTCAGCAATTTGACAAACATGTATTGTCTACCATGCACAGCACACTTGTGGAAGGGAGCTGCAATCAGAGATGATAGGATATGATTTACAAACTTCAGGTATTCACTGGCTAGGGAGAGAGACTGAAATGTGATAAATATGCTCCAAATTATAATGCTGGAGTGAGGGATAAACACTCCATGAACCATTTAGACTCTGGAATTTATGTATAAACATAAGAATAATTAATGAATTTGTTTTCTTTTGCTGTTCTCTGCTGCCAAACCTTATCTGGAATTTCATCTTTAGCTGTAATATCAACAATGCCTGTGCGTATCTCCTGTCACATATTTTAGCTCTAGAAATGACTGTGGCTTCAACTCTTTAACTAGTGTAAGTTAACATTACATCCAAATGTAGATATCAAAGTCTCCAATCATTGTCTGTGGGGAAGAAAAGACCAAAGGAATGAACAAACTGAAGACATAGGGAGGAAAGCAGCATGTGTTGTTCTGAAACATCTTATAATAAAAACATGTTGCTTGAAAGGAAAAAAATGTAATTTTAAGACAGCTCTTAAAACCAAAACTTATTTAATTTTTAAGAGACTGGAAGATCAAGGATAAACTATTTATTTGATTAAGTGATATGATTACATAATAAAGAATGTTGTCTTTTCAAGAATGCTGCAAAGTAGTGTACAAGTCCATATGGAAAATCAAAGAAATCGTTAAAGAAAAATTTGCATTCACTCAAATATTTCAAGAGACAAAAGGATATAAAAAGCAAAATGGTTTGGCATGAATTCAGCTGATATTTAAGACTAATTTGAATCATTAGAACTGCCTTCCCTGCCCTCCCCTGTTTACACAGACTAAATCTCTGTAAATACTAAGACATCAAGTTTCTTCAGTGTAATTATCCTTGCATTTTGTGCCTTTATTTATTCTTATGAATCTCCTTGAAAGAGCCATAATTATTTTATGTATTACTGACAAATCAGTTCCTAATCTATTACCTTCATTAACATTAATAATTTCATTCAGGTGGTGCTGAAATGATACCCAAACAACAGGTCACATCAGTCACAAGTAAACTTATTATTTACTCTCATTCAGACTGTCCAGATGGCAACATGACTTTGCCACTCAGTAGAAGGGGAGAACCACCTTCCATTCTTAGTGTCAATCAAAACTGAAGTGACAAGAGAAAAATGCCCTAATGATTTGCTATACCTCAATCTTTGGAAAACGAATTGTTGATGATGACATATAGTATTAACCTTTGGAATACCAAGGCACCCCAAGTTAAAAGGAGAAGTTGTTTTTGAAATATGATAAAGAGGAGTTTGGGCACTGCAAAATAAGTAACTTTAAATATATGTAGTTTATATGATATATATATATATATATATATTTGTATGATGGTGAAGAAAGCTGAGTGCTGAAGAACTGATGTTTTTGAACTGTGGTGTTGGAGAAGACTCTTGAGAGTCCCTTGGACAGCAAGGAGATCCAACCAGTCCATCCTAAAGGAGGTCAGCCCTGGGTGTTCTTTGGAAGGAATGATGCTAAAGCTGAAACTCCAGTACTTTGGCCACCTCATGCGAAGAGTTGACTCATTGGTAAAGACTCTGATGCTGGGAGGGTTTGGGGGCAGGAGGAGAAGGGGATGACAGAAGATGAGATGGCTAGATGGCATCACCGACTCGATGGACGTGAGTCTGAGTGAACTCCAGGAGATGGTGATGGACAGGGAGGCCTGGTGTGCTGCGATTCATGGGGTTGCAAAGAGTTGGACACAACTGAGCGACTGAACTGAACTGATATGTAATTTTTAAAGGTCAAAGTATTTAGAAGCATGATATGAACTCAGTTTGTTGATGTTGGCATGAAGATAAATGAGCTCATCACTGTTTGGTTTGATGCTTTCAAAACCCTATCATATTGATCAAAGAAATATCCTTATAAGTCAGGGCAAACCCCTGAAGAATCACATGTATTAAATAATTTCATTTATCCTCCAGAGTCATACTTAGAAATTTCCTACCACCCAGAAGAAAAGAAAATCTGCTCTCTCCACCCAAAAGATCACAATCAGTGAGAATCAAAGAGCTATCTGGTGACTAGAAGTGGCACTACCATTTTTTTTTTTTCTTACTTAGAGAAAAACACACAATGCTATTCAGAGACTGGGCTTCCCTGGTGGGTCAGATGGTAAAGAATCTGCCTGCAATGCAGGTTACCCAGGTTTGATCCCTGGGTCAGGAAAATTCCCTGGAGAAGGAAAGAGCAACCCACTCCAGGATTCTTGCCTAGAGAATTCCATGGACAGAGGAGCCTGGCGGGCTATAGTCCATGGGGTCACACAGACTTGGACACGACTGAGCGACTAACACTTTCACTTTCATTCAGAGACTGATTGCAAATAATCTAAACTAAGTAAGTCTAAAAGTTTACTTTCTTTTTTAGAGACACCCTTTCTGAGTTTATTGATAAAGGAAGCACTGCAGGGAGAATACCTTTTAGGTGTGTCTCTAAAGAGATAACTGCTAATTTCAGCTCCATCTGGAATTACTGACGAATCATGAAAAAATGCCTTGTCTCGAATTTGCATCTGAAAGAGTTCCTCATCTCGAGTAGGCAACTTCTGGGTCCTTGAGCTGAGTGGTAACAGCAGCCACAGCATACACCAGTGGAGAGGCACCATCCTGGGGCGACAAAAATAATTGCTTATGTTAATTCTACAGGCAAAACATTGGGCAATTTGCAAACTTTCTGATGGTTAACACTATTTTGGTTTCCACAGAAAGAACTGTATTATGTACTTTGGATACATACACATGAGCTTGAGGGCAACTTTGCTGGTTTGTTTTTCAAAGTATTTCATTGAGTTGATGATGAATTCACCAGAATTTCAGTTACTAAACAGATTTTCAAACAAAAGAACCCTTGGTGGATTAACTTCACTGGGTATTGAGACAGAAAATCTCCCCTTCAGTATGGCAGAAGCGGTCACTATAGATATCTCCATACAACTGTCTCAAAGCTTGAGATTTGACATAAATCACAGAGACCCATTGAGAGCCAGAAAATTACCACTGCATGGTTATTTTTATTCTTCCTTAAAATTTGACTAAGGATCCTACATATATAGAAATATTCTTAGTCCGCAAATCAAATTTTCATAAATCAGAGATTTTAAGACATTGTAAGTTTAATTTTCTTATAGGTGAAACAATTTGTCCAAAATCACAAGGGGAGCTATTTGCCAGTATCTGGTATTACAGATTTACCAGACTCTTAAACACAACATTTATATATAAACCTTCGCCATATTAAAAAGCAGGCTTGGATTCCCACTTTAAATCAAGAAAGACCACTGGAAAGTTCTGTAGTTAGGTCAGCTGCCTTAATCTCCAGCAGAGTTATGTATTTACCATCCCAGTCTAGTGTTTTCCTTGAGTTACATTTTGGCATTAATCACTGACTTTCCATTAAAAAACATAAATAATCGTGGATCACCCTCTAGGGCACCTTGCTGGAGGGGTGTTTTCAAGGACACCACCTTCTGCGTGTGCCCTTCTCCCAACAGGAAGCTTCAGGCAGGTGAGCTTCTTTTCACGTCAAGTGCTTGTGAAAGGCTTTGCTTTCTTTGAGGATTTGGTGCCAGTTTTCCTCAGAAAAAACCTCTGAAAGGAGTTGTTTTCCCTTATCTCTTTGACAACATACGTCAGCGAATTCAAGCATTAGGGAAATATATTGTTTTTACATTGAAGTACTTTAAATAGTGCGAGAGTCAAATGCAAATATTTGCGATAATTTGAGATGATTTGAATGCCAGTTTTGTTTCTAAAAGGCCATTGCTATAGCTATGAGGTCACTTCTACTTAAACCATCACTTGACTTTAATTTTATCCTTCTTTGAGGGCTACCAAAAATATATTCATACAACTGAACATATTTTTTGAGGGGAATATGCTTTGCTTTTCTTTTTTTTAAATACGAGTTTGAGAAGTAATTTTTCCCAGTGAGCTTGCTTGCTCAGAAAGTTCATGTAACTTGCTTTTTCAAAAGTCGTTATCTATCACTGCTCTGCAATTTTCCATATAAAATATCTGCAGCATTTAAGAGTTATTGTGTGCAAAATATGCAAGCATCCCTGGTGGCTCAGAGGTAAAGAATCCGGCGGCAATGCAGAAGATGTGGGTTTGACCCTTGGGTCGGGGAGATCCCCTGGAGAAGGAAATGGCAAACCACTCCAATATTCTTGCCTGGAAAATCCTATGGACAGAGGAGCCTCGCAGGCTGCAGTTCGTAGGGTCACAAAGAGTTGGTCAGATATGACTGAGCATACCCACCTGCATGTGCAAAACACAGTGCTAAGTCCATTAACTGCACTATTGCATTTAATCTTCACAGTAACCTTATGAAGTATGTACTAGCCTTATCTAAGAACAAACCTCCTTTAACATAAGCAGAGAAAGGATATAAACCCAGGAGAATCTGACTGCAAAGCCCAAACATTTATCCTCTATAATCTCTCTCAAGAAAGCAATAGAGGTTCTTATTTCCCATCCTTATTTCTCAACTGTATTGAGATTGAATGACGGAATGTTAAGAAAGTTGGCTTTTTGGTCTCAGCTCCTAATTAGAACTGTAATCTTAGGCAATTCACTTCAAATTCTGGACTTCAATTTTATGAATGGTTTGGATGGAAGGTTTTACTAAAATCTGAAAATGAACAATGACTGAGCACTAAAATCCTCTTCCCAAATAGCTGGCAGATTCCCTGGTGGCTCAGACGGTGAAGAGTCTGCCTGCGATGTGGGAGACCGGGGTTTAATCCCTGGGTTGGGAAGATCCCCTGGGGAAGGAAATGGCAACCCACTCCAGTATTCTTGCCTGGAGAATCCCATGGACGGAGGAGCCTGGTCAACTGCAGTCCATGGGTCATAAAGAGTCGGACACAGCTGAGTGGCATCACTTTCACTTTAGGAATAAAAGCAGCCCTCTTTAAGTTTCATTAAACAATCTGTCTCTTAGATACCCAGCTGACTGTCAAGGAGGGGAGCCCAAGTGTGGCTGGAGGTGTTAATGGGAGCTCACGTGACTTACTTAGACAAACATTATGTCTATAAAAGATGGCTTGGCAGATCAAAATCAAAACTCAGTGAACCTATTCCAAATAAGTAGGGACATGGTAGAGAAAACTGAATGGAACCTCCACTCATGACACCTAATCCCTCCCTTTCTGATGTCCTTTGTCCAGTAGCTAACAGAAATGCAAAATCCAAATGGGATTTGATAAGCTGCTCCTGTAAAAGAGGTGGCAAAGATAAAGAACCTGATAAACAACCCGCCTGCCAATGCAGGAGACATCAGAGACATGGGTTTGATCCCTGGGTCAGCAAGATCCCCTGGGGAGGGCCTGGCACCCCACTCCAGTATTCTTGCCTGGAGAATCTCAGGGACAGAGGAGCCTGGCGGGCTACAGTCCACAGGGTCACAAAGAGTTGGACATGACTGAAGTGATTTAGCACACACCTTGTAAAGAAATACTCATTATTTCAACGAAAGAAAACTTATTCAGTTTACTTTGCAGCGGCATTTCTGAAACTTTAGCAGAGGAATCCAGATAACAAGATACATCTCTTTAGAAATGGTTAGAATTTGACTTTCCATATTTATTAGGAATGGAGAGCCAACATGCCAGGGAAGCACTTATGAGCGAGATACTCAGGCGTATTTGCCCTAGAACCACTCAAGGGCAGCCTTCCCTTCTCAGCCCTGTATTTGCCCTGAAAGCTGTCAACTGCACACAATTGAGCAGGACAAGCTGCCCAATGCCCCAGGATATCTGGGATATTTAGGTCAGCCCCAGCTAGTTATGACTGGTGGGAATTTTTCCAGCATCCTCAGCTTCCCATGGAGGAACTTTCTCTTATTAAATCAGCTAATTGTAAGAGAAGAATTTTAAATTAATAAGAAAAATATTAATAAATTTTGCTATGTATATGATGCATGCCAGGCACTCTTCTAAGTGCTTTGTATCTATTATCTCATATAATGTTAGCAACAGCCCTATGGTGTAGGCAATATTATTTATCTCTCCTCAAAAATAATCAAGCTGAGGCCTGGACGAGTACGATCACATAGTGACTACAACACGATATGAGGAATGTAAAGTCTCAGGAGTGACTTTAAAAGTGTGGTAAATATGATTATTATACATTCCTCAGCATCAGCTACTTCGTGATGTAATGCTAGGTAAAGTGAACAACTTCAGATGATAGGCTTATGCAGAGGAAGTGTTAAAGACAGTTATCCATGGGACTCTGTACTTGTCTGTGCACAGGTGGGAAGCAGAAGAATTGACTGCTTTTGTTCCAGATTACCATCTTTTCAAGGATGTTTGTGTAATTCATAGCCTTGAAGATAACACTTCTGGGGCCAAGAGCAGGCGTGATTATTACCCGTTATGAAAACCCGAGTTCGCTAAGCTCAGGGCTACTCTCTTGTAATAATCCCCACTGTAGGTACTGGTGCCATAGGTCCCCTTTGCATCATTCTGTGAGATTCGGGGGTCAGGAGGCAAGTGGCAGAAAATGGTACTTCTGTGGATCTGTGGCTCCTGCTGTTGCTCTGAGTAATGAAGCCCTTTGTCACTGACCCAAGAGCCTCATGGCATCTCGCATCCATGAAACGATGACAGGCTAACTCGATAGCTTGCAAGGAGGGCAAAATCTCAAACACGTTACAGGTCTTGACCCCAAGCGTTTACTTGTTAAGTTATTACTTTACTGGCTTGTTGACTTTACTGGCTCAGGTAGACATTTTTATTTAGATAATCACCAACAGAGAATAGACTAAACTTTATCTTTTGCTTTCTTTATACAAATATCATATTTCCACAGCTTTAATTTTATCAGGCCACATTTTCTGTTTCTGAAACAGTTTTAACTGTTTTAATTGGCACATCAGTTATGGGCAAAACAGACACTTTTCAGAAAAGTGTTTAAAATTAGTATGTTCCCTTTTATTTTTATTGTATTTACAGGAGAAGATGGGTGTTAACGGAACCTATTGTGGTTATCATTTCACAAGGTATGTAAATCAAACCATCATGCTGTATGCCTTAAACTTACACAGTGATGTATGTCAATCACTCTTCAACAAAACTGGAAAAAAGTTAGAATGATTCTCCAAACACTGGAATTTACTGTTTTCAGAATGTTATCTAATCACATTTGTCTACTTCTGGGGAAAAAAAAAATTCAGTTATTAGGGAAACCCAATAATTTGTTCAATTTGATCAGGTTATGGGCAGAATTTTTCTAACAAAATGTATTTAAAAGAAGCATTGAATATAGTTAATCAAAAAACTATTATGCAGACATATTGTGCATATTTTTACAATTTATATTCATTGATTCAAGTTTAAAGCTTTACGTAAGCATTGTTTAAAAGATGAAATTTTATAGAATTTTTTTCTCTACCAAAATAAGTTCTTAAATATTCAACTTAAGAATTAGTCACTTTAAATAAGTAAGGGAAAATACATTCTTAAGAATAAGCCGTGGGTAAGCCAGTACTTTGGCCACGTCAAGCGAAGAGTTGACTCATTGGTAAAGACTCTGATGCTGGGAGGGATTGGGGGCAGGAGGAGAAGGGGACGACAGAGGATGAGATGGCTGGATGGCATCACTGACTCGATGGGTGTGAGTCTGAGTGAACTCCGGGAGTTGGTGATGGACAGGGAGGCCTGGCGTGCTGCAATTCTTGGGGTTGCAAAGAGTCGGACACAACTGAGCGACTGAACTGGACTGAACTGAAGCCAGTCTATAACGGACTTTTCTTCTAAGATTGCAAAAGTGCCCTCTAATGGCATAACTATTTCTTTCATTTCTTTCTGTTCCTTCTATGTACCTAGAGCTCATCTAGGCTTAAAGTTTACTGTAAATAATATTTCTCAGAATTTCTCTTTCAGAATTATTACTTCTGTAATGGGTAATATGGTGGGTAATCCAGGAAATGTGTCTGCACATCAGGAAATCTTGCTGTGTTTCTACAACCAAAGGTCTAGTTCCAACAGAAGTAGAACGTTGCTAAGATGGTTGCAAGTGTTTTTAATTTGCTGGACAGAGTGATCAACTTGGTTGCACAATGATTCTCAGCCCAGAAAAACTAAGTGGTATTATCCTATTAAACTGAGAAGATTGACTTCAACTGTTTCAGTTGTAAAGTTCTGATGAATCAGGTACATGGATGTTAATCCAAAACTCCAAGATTGTTTGTTCGGTCAGAAGCTTTCTCCATATTTGGCACATACATTCCTATCTTACCTAGGCTGAGGCTGACCTAATGATTTTATATACCTCAATCTCTAACCTAGATTACTGTAATTTAGATATTGGAGATGAGAAACAGTTTTATCCTTTGAAGTCCCAATGCATCCTAGAGTTAAAGAAGAAATTATTTTTGAAATATAATTGTTCAATGAGATGTATCATGTATTCTATACTTAGAAATACACAGAAAGGTAGACAGAGGTTTGGACACTGAAAAATAAATAACTTTAAATGTTATTAGTTTATAGGATACATATACACACAGAGTTAAGGAAAATAATTCAGACACATTATATGAATCCCATTAGTTGATGCTGTGGGGTGTGTGTGTCTGTGTGTGTGTGCGCCCCGCACGCACGCTAAGTCGCTTCCGTCGTGTCCAGCTCTTTGCGATCCTACGGACCACAGCCCGCCAGGCTCCTCTTACCTGGGATTCTCCAGGTAAGAACGCTGGAGTGGGTTGTCACTCCCTCCTCCAGGGGATCTTCCTGACCCAGGGATCGAGCTGCATCCCTTAGCTCTCCCTCTCCTGCACTGACACGTGGGTTCTTTACTGTCAAAGTCGATGTCAGAGTAAATGAGCAGAGGCTCTAAAAGCAGCGCCTTGTATTCACAACATTTCACTCCTATATTTGCTGCCCCCTCCCTGGAACGTGAGTGAGCACCACTGCTCTAGGAGGATGGAGAGGGGCTGCTTGAAATGTCTGAGGATGGGATGACTGGAGCGGCTTCACCCACCTGCTCTCCCACCTTCTCTGCTGGGCTCTCTGTTGCCGGCCCTAGAGAGGGAAAGTGGACAGTGGACCACAGAAGATGAACTGAGGACTAGTTTTAAAGAAAATGCCAGTGAAGAGATGGGAAGCATTTGTATTATTCTAAAAGAGGTAGGGAGTGGAGCAGCTGACGGATAACTGAAGACACAGAAAGAATTCTAAGACTTTATTTTGGGCATTAACTTGAACTTTTTACTCTAGAGGGCTTTCAGTATAGTTAAAAGAAATAGTCAAATTGACCCGGCATATCCTTTTCCCACACACCTTGAGAACTGTAAAATGGTCATATGGTAAGCAAGAAAAAAAAATTAAAGGGACCTTGAACAATTTATCAATGTACTAACTAAAAACCCAGGATGACCCTGGTCACCACAGAAAAAAACACAATAGGCCTAAAAGCAAATAGTATGTTCCCCAGGGAGTCAGTAGCAGCTCCTCCACTGTCATTTTGCAAAATTTATCTCCAATTACATAGTCAACTTGGTTAACCCACTGATTCATTTAGTGAAAATGAAAAGGTACAATTGGAAATGGTGTAAACAAGGATAATAAGTAAATAAGTCTGGTTAATTATTTTTACTTCTTTGAAATATGTATTAAATGCATTTAACCACAAATCCTAATTGAGAATCTTGTCTTAGGAGTAGAGAGGTATTTCAAACCACTAAAAAGCTTCCATTTCATATTTATAGACTGCTTTTTTTTTTTTAGACTGCTGTTTAGTTACGTTATCTTACTAATGTAATAAATTTTCAAGTCTGGTAAATAAAACATTCTTTCAGGTTTTCATGGAACTTTCCAAGGCTTTCTGAATAGAAGATGTCATACAAATTAAGGTATCGTGACCTTTCCCATTTTTGTGGATTCCTCAGAACAGCAGCGACAGCTCTACCTGCCTAGGAGAAGCATGATAAAAGCAAGTTCCTCCATCACCTTCCCACCAACCAAGGTCCTGCAAATTCCCGTAGAACATGTGAACATAGTTGTAAAAAATGTCATCAAGCTCTTATAGACATTACATGGTATAAAACTTAACAAGATCAGATTCATCAGGATAAATAGGCCACATGTAGTACACAATCAGAAAATTCATTGAGTCATTAAGATTCACTTAAAAACTATCCAATGTGCCCAACCATGTGTCTGCCACAAACATGAAATAAATTCACAATGACCAAAAAGAAGGATGGGCATTCTGAATTTACTTGAGACAAACGCATCTGGAATAAATAAAATCTAATGTTTAATTACAGAGACTGGAAAGTGCATGATTACAATTTAGTGAGGATAATTTTAAGGAAAGGTCTGCCGCAGAGATTTCTGTTCTGTTCTTTTCCTTTTTAAGTGCAAACATTTAGTCTTTTAACTTCTATTTTTAAACTCGAGGGCATTTGTTTTTGTTTGAATCATCCATGCCACATCTGATAATAAATCTGGAGCATCTGATCTAGCTGTAAAGAAAAAAATGTAGCTTTGGTCAGGGGAGTGGCCCCCCATGTCTGCCAGGATCTGCTCTGTGAGCAAGGAGGGGTGGGTTGTGGTGGGGCGGGGGAGGTGCCAGGGGGGTGCTCTGTCTTTGCACTTTGACAAAGTAAAATGCCCATCCTCGATCTACAGACTCCCTCAAGGCAGAAAAAAAAAAAGGAAAAAAACCCCACTGATTTCCAGAAGCTGTTTTGTTCTCCTGTCTTTTGTAAACAATGAGAATATTAACTGAAATTAATTGGTTGTCCCTATAAATGTAGATAGCCTCTGCTATGGTTGAAAACTGCAGGGAAACAGGGCATATTGTGGTTTGGCATGTTTTCATATTTGGTAAGGGTGAAAGCAGCCAGCAGGAGTCCAGGGCTCCCGGTCAGCACCGAGTGGTCCTCTGCCCTGGCTGGGTAAGCTCCTGTTCCCTGATAACCTCAAATGCAGCTGCACTATTTCCAACTCCTGTGGCTCTACAGAGCAGAGCCAGCCTTGGGCACAGAATTCATAGGCTAAAGCTCTCTAAATGTGGGCGGTCATTACAGAGTGGAATGATTATTAAGGGTTTTAAGAGTTCATTATATCAATAATCTATGGATTAAGGACCTTCACAGGCATTTCAATGGCAATGCGTCCAACCTCCTCTACCACTTCTCTAAATGATTGCCAACTTTCATCCTGGAAGGAAATTAAATTAGTATGAAAAAGCAATGTAAAATTAAAACATGCCAAAGATCTGAATAAAGTTTCCATTCTGTCATCCCCTCCCCTCTGATCTTCATGGTATGCAGTTCATAGCAGGGCCAAGGCTGGGGCACTTTAATTTTAAAAGATAGCCAAGCCTACATAATAAGAATAGGTTGAAAGAGGATCAGGTTTTAAACGAAGTAACCTTGTATTCCAGCAGCATTAATGCCAACAGAATAATGAACAATAGAAACGGCCAAAATAAATGTACTACAGATAGACAGTAGTCTTTGATTTAAGAAGCCAGATTCATTTTACCATAGGAAGGAGTAAATCTCCTAAAATGCATTTGATAGGTGCTTCAAAGGTATGATAAATTCAAAAGCAATTTAGAAGATAATGCAAAGTAAAACTGAAACAAGATTCTAAATATCCTCCTCCAATCAGAATTTCCTCTGTAGTTACAACTGTAATAGCTGGGCTCATTTTCACTATCTCAGAAGTTAATGATTCCTGGAATAATGAAAGCTCCTAAGGGAGGAATAATATGCTCGGTTGCTTTTCTTACTTTAGTTTGGCAGCTAAGCCTTATTTCCTGTTGATCTGCAACAAAATGGAAATGACTTCTTGTGCAATGTTCCCCAAAGTTGTTCATAAACGGCACACGCCATCCTCGACAGAAATTCAGCTGATGGAACGTGGCAATGTGCCAACAGCACCTAGCAGCATCACACATCAGCCTTGAAGATGGGATATGAACTGTCACGATCAGCAGAGTGCCTGCCGTTGAAACACGCCAAAAATACCCTGAAAGTATAATGACCTTGACTACCCATCCATACCGGTCCGCCGTGTAGCACTGAGTTGGGTTGATGTTAATTATGCATAAGAGTTAAGTGAACACCTACCAAGAGGGAAAGGGTGGCTGAGATTATAAACAAGCGCTAATTAGAGCTGGAGTGAAAAATCCCCAAGAACTGGTGAGGAGAGAATAGGACTCAGTGGAGGTAAGAGGAGGAGAATGAACTAGACTCAGGAAAGGGAGGTGGAGGTAGGGAGGGCAGGGAGTTGATTCGATGGAGGGCTGCATCAGGAAGCGTTAAACAAAGGTCAGCTGAGCCCCTGCATGCGCTGGACGCTGAATGATATGCCACTTGTACAAGACTTCCTCTCTTCTTGAGGTACCTGCAGTCTAGCAAGAAGTGAGGAAGAAAATATTCTTATGCAGAGGCGAAGAGAGAGCAGTATGAAACTAATGACAAAGATCTGTAAAAGCAAAATGCACCTTTCTAAAGGGTGTGAAAGCTTAGCTAAAAGACGATCAAGTCCTGTGGTTTACAACCTATGTTTCTTAGCCATTGCTGAAATTCCCGGGATGAGTTCTGAAGAGGGTCCTTAAAAGGTCACCTCATGTGCCTGAGACCATGGAGAAAGACTCCAGAGGCAAGGACAAGTATTTCTTCAAGACAGGCTACAAGACAGTTTCAAAAATCACTATTCTCTTTTCCACACAAAATCTCTGTCCCCTCACCTGGAAGCATGGTTCAGGGGGAAAACCGCAGACTGAGAGTTAAGACACATCCGCTGTGGGCAGGAGAACTATCCATGATGATGGCTTGCTCTCAAGGTACCCTGCGGCTGTGGGTCCATCTAGGGTGAGTCCATCCTATCTCTTACAGAAGCCGGCAGCGCAGGGCAGAAGCCAGGCTCCTCCAGGACACACTGCAACTTGGGTTCCTCTGTATCTAATTCTCAGACAAGGGAGAACAGGCTACGGACAGAGTGAAGGAAAACCAGCCTGCTTTTATGGAAACCTGGCCATCCACTTCATGAACTGAATGATTACTGCTGTAGGTTAACCTTGAGAAAGGGCTTCCACAACCCCAGTAACAGCACAGAAGAGTATCAGTGTGAAAGTCTACTGGCAAGACAACCCAATTCTCCTTTCCTGGAGATAATCATTAACACACTACAGGTGGGTTGTTGTACGCTTACTGGAGGTTGGGACTATAGTATATCAGTTACAAATTTGATATTTTTACAGTTATTTCAGCCTATAAAATTAATTCCTGTAAAAGCTCCATGAAAGGAACTTTTCAGGAAGATACTCCATAGATTTCTTAGGACACCAAAAACAAGATATGGTCAAAGGAGCTAAAACTCAAAAGAACAAGAATTTTCTAAATTCTGACTCCATATTCCAAACCAAAGTGGATAATGTGATAATCAAACTGTTAGTAGCCCAGCCATGTCCAATTCTTGGGGACCCCATGGCCTGTAGCCCACCAGGCTTCTCTGTCCATGGGATTTCCCAGGCCAGAACACTGGAGTGGGTAGTCACTCCATTCTCCAAGGGATCTTCCCGATCCAGGGATCGAACTCAAGTCTTCTGCATTGCAGGCAGATTCTTTACTGTCTGAGCCACCAGGTTAATAATATGAGCATTCAAAAGAAATATCCTAGGAATATATAATCTACTTATGAAGACAAAAGTTACATACCCAGACACCAGAGTCCAGTCACGTCCATATCACTCATTCACTGTCTTGTTCCTTAACATACATGCAATCAGTCCTCGCTGCATGCCTGGCACTCTTCTGGGGACAGGGGTGACCTTGTCAATCTGTGTTCTAGTGTAGGGGACAGCATTATACAGACGCATAAATAAGAAAACACTATTGGCTGGTTTTCACTGCCATGCAGAGAATTAAGAGGCCTGTGGGAAAGACAGTGTGGTGATGCCTACTCTAGATGTACATTTATTTACATGTTTTATTATTTTTCGGGCCACACCATGTGGTATGTGAAATCTGCTCTGACGAGTGATCAAACCTGTGCTCCCTGCATTGGAAGGGCAGAGTCTTAACCACTAGACCACCAGGGAAGTCCTCTAGATAGTATATTTAGAGAAGATTTCTTGGAGGAAATGGCATTTACTCTGAGATATAAAGGAAAGGAAGCCAGTAAAACAAATGTCAGGGGAAAGAGCATTCCTGGCTCAGAAACGGCAGGTGCAAAGGCCCTAAGGTGGCACAGCCATGGGGTACCGCCGAGAGGAAAAGATATCACCACAGAACAGAGTGGGTGATGGGGAAAGATGAAGGCAAAGGAACGCCACACACAGCCTTGCAAACCATACGAATAGGTTAGGATTCTATCCTGAGTGTGATGGAGAGCCCGTTAAGCAGGCCAGGAACCATGATCTGGTTCATGGTTTTAGGAAAACTGTGTCTATTACATAGAAAATGGATTTGGGGGAAGGGATCATCGTTAAAGCAAAAACCAAACTCATCTCTGTAAAAGCACAAAGAACCGATGAAGGGAAAGCTACTACAGTTGTTCACAGTAGACATGCTAATGGCTTAAACCTCATGGCAGAGGTGGAAAGGAGTGGGGAGATTCAGGATATGTTTAATAGGCAGGGTCAACAGAATGTGCAGGTGAGCTGGAGGTAGGGAGTGAGGAATCAAAGGTAACACCTTGATTATAGGAACCTAGATACAAGAAAAGGATGAAACATAAGTAATGGAGAGATGAAAGAAATCAGAGAGAAAGGAGATTAGTCAAGCAGAATTTCAAGCTGGCATCAAATAATTTTTGAGGTGTTGGCCATCTTAGATGCAGTTTTTAAGAGCTAATTTTTATACTGGATAAAGTATTAGAAAAAGGAGAAACATAAAGATACATAGGCCAGGGTGGGAAGTAGCTGGATGTCTGGGTTGATTTCAGTTTTCAGGTTGGGAAAAGGTGGTAAGACATTCTGGGGAGAGGCAACACACACACACGCACGCGCACACACACATGCGCACACATGCGCGTGCACACACACACACACTGGGGAGAGGCAACACACATGCACACACACACACTGGGGAGAGGCAACACACACATGTGCACACACATGTGTGCATGTGCACACACGTGCACATACATGCACGCGTGCACACACACGCTCACACTGGGGAGAGGCAACACACACATGCACACAGATGCACGCACACACACATAGACACACCCACCCACACCCACACACCAGTAGTTGTTTCTTTGAACTTACATTTCGAATGCAAACAAGGACACATGATATTTGAGGCCAATTACTTTGTCAAAAGTTCTGGTAAGGGGCTGTTTTCAGTAAGTGAGCAGGAAACCAAGGAAGACAGATATAGAAGTTATGAAGAATATTTGACAAGAAAACACTGCAATTTGGCATATATGACCAGACCTCTTCATAAGCTGTGTCCAAATGCATAGACAAAATAAAACTTTCTAATGAACCCACATCTGCCAAGTGTCACCTAGCGGATGCTCCCAGGCCCTTTTCTGGCGAACAGTACCGGAAGAGTAGAGGAATTCCAAGACAGAGGGATAAGATGAGGTGGACTCCACAGGTGTGGGCAAGAGAGAGGCAGGCTGTGCGCTCACTGACAGGCAGGGAGAGGCAGTGGAGAAAGCAACGATGTGACCCAGTGGGTCACTGGGACAGATGCCAAGCTCTGAAGTGTGCCAGTCTGAGGGAGGAAAATGAGCCGTCTTTACAGACATCCTGTAATACACATAATAAGCAGTCACTAACTACTGATTGATCGATGGACCAAATTTAATAAGGACTACATCTTCTGAACTGAGACCATCACTGTTTGTTTGGTCCCTGCTGGGTCTCCGTTGCTCCCCGGGCTTTCTTCTGTGTGGCGAGCGGAGGCCACTCTTGCTGTGGAGCACGGGCTTCTCTTTGGGTTTGCTTCCCTTGCTGCAGAACCCAGGCTCTAGGGAGAGCAGGCTCAGTAGCTGCAGTCTGCAGGCTTACTTGCTCTACCAGGTGTGGGATCTTCCCCAACCAGGAATCGCACCCACGTCCCCTGCATTGACAAGCAGATTCTTAACCACTAGATCACAAAGGAAGCCCCTTGTTACTGGTTTTGTGTGTTAGTGACAGCAAGGATAAAAACCAAAAGATTAAAGCAAAATACTGTAGCAGGATTCTAAAAATTCATCCATCTCTTGACTCATGCATCAGCAACAACCTTGAAACGTTCTGTCCTTCCCATGTATCCCAGAGCACACATACCACCTTCTCAAAAGAACTTCAAAATCTAAAAGGTTTTTTTAGTTCTACTCATCATACTAACAAAACCAGGTACTTCAATTATCTGAGTTCAGAGAGATTCTTGTTCTCAGGACAAACCTGGTTTTAAAACTTGCTTTGGCAATTCTGCCAGCTCTGTCTGCTGAACACATGGGCTGCATCTTCCCTCGGTTATGATCAAAGAAATCTTTTATACCCAAGCTTCTAGTGATATAATAAAAAGTGATATTCATCCACAAGGCAGTGACAACAGAAACCTTTCTCGGAGAGCAAGCATGGTGGAATTGCAGAGCTCACTGGCTGATCCAACGAACAGTTATTGGGTACTTACTCTGTGCTAGGCACTCTTGAGGTCTGGAAATATAGCAGTGAACAAGATGCTTGCGTGAGGTTCTCATGCTTGCAAAGCTTACACTTTGTTGGATTTAAGAGAGGCTCCACATAAAGATTCCTGAGAGCAGGAGCACTGTGATGCAAATGAGCGGTGAAGAGGCAGGAGGGGAAGCCACAGAGAGGGGAAGGCTGGAGGGGACAGAGCTAGCTGAGTGCCCGGGGAAGACCTCTCTGAGAAAGCGCTGTTTCAACAGGGACCTGATGGAGAGACTAAGCCCCGAGAACCACCGAATATTGGGCCTAGAAGGGACCTTTACAGATGAGGAAACTGAGGAAGACCAAGGGGAAGGACCTGCTTCATCTCCCGGGCTTCACATTCAGGAATTTGCCTGCATGAACTGTGTTACCCTGTGGCTCAGTGTTAAAGAATCTGTCTGCAGTTCAGGACACTGGGGTTTGATCCCTGAATTGGGAAGATCCCCTGGAGAAGGGCATGGCAATTCACTCCAGTATTCTTGCCACAGGAAATTCCATGGACAGAGGAGCCTGGTGGGCCACAGTCCATGGGGTCGCCAACAGTAAAACCCTCAGCCACCCAAAGGCTTGCGCCCACACGGGCAAGCCTCAGGGACCACAGTGACGATCACATCACGTGGGCAACAGCTGACCAACGTTAACCCCGAGGAGGGGGGGTGCGAGGAAGGGCGACACCACAGTTTTTCAAGGTCCATTATCAGATGTAAGAAAGATTAGAAGCCCTGTGGCTAGCCCAGCTAGTCCAGGGCCTGGCAGGGCCTGACAGGGAAGGAGGCTGGAACGTGGTGAATTACTTCTCTGATAAAGCGGTGAAACTGAACAGAGCACTTTAAAAAGTAGGAGGTGTTCCGACAGAGAAAGGATGCTGCCTGACTTTCCCTAGGGAGATTCCTAATAGGATTGCAGCAGCGTGGTGTTTACTTAGATGGCTTGTTATCTGAGCTCTCTCTCTACACTGTCAGTAAGTGAGCTGGTGTTTATTAAGTGCCTATTGTGAGTTCCTTGGGGACTTTGAAGGCGGATAAAGCTGAACCACAGTTCTCCTGTAAAAACCAGAGACTTTGGTTCTTCTGTACTTTCTTATCTCACTTGAATTATAGCTATTTTTGTTTTTTCCCTTGTCCCTAAAAAAAAGCCCTTCATGAGGCTTATATAACATGAGTTTACCCAAGAAAGTGCCCCTTAGACAGAAATTACTTTTTTACTCTTTATATCCTCAATGTAGACTTTTTTAGTTCTGCACAAATAAGCACTAAATAAATATTTGCTTAATTTTATTGCTTTCGAGAAGCTCAGATGACACCACCCTTATGGCAGAAAGTGAAGAACTAAAGAGCCTCTTGATGAAAGTGAAAGAGGAGAGAGTGAAAAAGTTGGCTTAAAGCTCAACATTCAGAAAACTATGATCATGGCATCTGGTCCCATAACTTTATGGCAAATAAATGGAGATGCAATGGAAACAGTGGCAGACTTAATTTTGGGGGGCTCCAGAATCACTGCAGATGGTGACTGCAGCCATGAAATTAAAAGGTGCTTACTCCTTGGAAGGAAAGTTATGACCAACATAGACAGCATATTCAAAAGCAGAGACATTACTTTGCCGACTAAGGTCCATCTCGTCAACTATGGTTTTTCCAGTGGTCATGTATGGATGTGAGAGTTGGACTATAAAGAAAGCTGAGCGCTGAAGAATTGATGCTTTTGAACTCTGGTGTTGGAGAAGACTATTGAGAGTCCTGTGGACTGCAAGGAGATCCAACCAGTCCATCCTAAAGGAGATCAGTCCTGGGTGTTCATTGGACTGATGAAGGACTGATGCTGGAGCTGAAACTCCAACACTTTGGCCACCTGAAGTGAAGACCTGACTCATTTGAAAAGACCATGATGCTGGGAAAGATTGAGGGCAGGAGGAGAAGGGGACGACAGAGGATGAGATGGCTGGACTGCATCACTGACTCAATGGACATGAGTTTGAGTAAATTCCGGGAGTTAGTGATGGACAGGGAGGCCTTGCATGCTGTGGTCCATGGGGTTGCTAAGAGTCAGAAGGTAATTTGAAATGTCTCCCATTAGAAAGATCCCTAAACGTTCTGGACCGTGCAAGGCTGCTGGGGATGGTTGTTGGCTGCTTCCTCCAGGCTGATTGCTAGCTCGAGACCCATTTTCCTTCCTTTCGCAGGCATCTAACCCTCAAGGTGTGGAGTGGCCAACCTGAATCTGGGCTCTGTTACTGGGAACCCTTCTATACCATTGCTACTGTGGGCAGATTAAATACGTGGAACCACCCTGAACCTTGGTTTCCAAGTGTGCTGTCTGAAAGGTACTGGAGACACTGTGCCATTTCAGACAACAAACCCGGCGAGACTGCTGCAGGGCTACCTTGAAATCAATGCACACTGGTATTACTTCAGCAGCACTCGTTCTGCCAGCTGCTGAACCAGGAAGCTCAACGTTCCCTGAGGTTTTGGTCCCCACGTTGCATGACCCATCACATCCTGCCCCTCCCCTGCTACATCTCCTCTCAAAGGCGCTCTCTCTCGTCCACCCAAGTGGCTAGCGCCCCACCGCCCACTTACTGCCCCTCCCCTCCCTGCCTGCTCTCACGCCCGTGTGCCCTGGATCTCTCCTCAGTCCTTCTACACAGCACTGCCCGGTCCCCTTGATAGATGAAATCAACTTCAGTCTTCTGCTGAAAAAAAAGTCATATGCTTCCCGTGAAGCAGAGTCTGAAGGCCACGCCTGCGAGGCCCTTTGGGTCACAGCCCCTCTGCTCCTGCAGACTCACTGCTACACCCTCCCGGCGCCAGGAGGACCTGCCACCCCTGTGGCTGGGGCACCGTCGCCCCCTCTCTGGGGGCAAACCTCCACGCACTCTTCACTCCAGCGTCTGCAACCACAGAGAAATCAAGGTGTGCACTTTTCCGCGCTCATACTCCTACTGCAAACCATTTTGCATTCTGTCTGTGTGTCTTCTTGAGACCCCCAGAGTGGCACGGCCATGCGCCCCCTCTACGGCGGCGACACAGAACCCACTCCAAGCAGAGGTGGGTGACGCTTCACGGGTGTGTCATGGACAAATGACAACACGGACAGTTGTTGCTGCTTTGTGGAAGCTGTTTCACAAATGATAGTAAAAGCTAAATAGGACACAAGGTATGAATGCCTTTGACAATTTTCTTTCCCCCAATATCTGCTGATCCTGAAGCTTTACTCCTTCCTCCCCGCCAGCAGTTGTTTTGGTACAACAGCACTAAAGCCTGCTTGCTACCAAAGAGAATTTGGCTTCCATGCCGAAGCCCAGGACAAACTCACAACAGTAATGTACAAAACCTGCACTCACGATACTATAATCCAGTGATAGGTGGGTGAGACAGATATACCAGCGACTTTAAACAGTGACCATGGTTAAACACTAGATTAGTCTTATTTCCAGAAGAAAGAGGGCACACGAGTATCTTGTTCTGGTAAAATGAAGTAAAAGTATTTAAATTCTTTGGCCTTCAAATCCAAGGCCCAAAACAAACTGTACACTCAGAGGCAAGGCTGTGGAGAGAGGAGACCACGTTCTTCAAGGACACTGCATGTGTGTGCCCGGTCCTGTCCGACTCTGCGACCCCGTGGACAGTAGCCCGCCAGGCCCCACTGTCCGTGGAATCATCCAGGCAGGAATACCGGCGTGGGTTGCCATTTCCTGCTCCAGGGGATGTTCCCGACCCAGAGATCAAATCAGCGCCTGGCTGCTGACAGTCTACTGGTTTAGAGAGCCTCGTCTTTTGCTGACTCATCCTCCTGTCTCTTGCCTCTATAAATTCAGGATTATATGTTTCTGCGAACACTTGAATTTAAGTTTTGGTTTGTTTTTCTCCTCTCTTCCATTCTCCCCTGTCGTGCAATTTTTAGTATGTATTTATTTATTCATTCACATTTGGGGACTGTTAACAAACTTCTTAAAATAGAAAATAATCACTGGACTTAGAGGAAGAGGATCAGAGTTGGAAAAGTTCTGACTGAACAGTTATTGGCTTTTGTACTTTGAGCAAAAGTGCAGGCCTCTTACTTAATCTCTTTTGAGCTTCAGTTCCCTCATCTACAAAATGAAGACAATTATTCCCAGGATTATAATAA
Organism: Budorcas taxicolor; assembly: GCF_023091745.1. Classification (NCBI taxonomy): domain Eukaryota; kingdom Metazoa; phylum Chordata; class Mammalia; order Artiodactyla; family Bovidae; genus Budorcas; species Budorcas taxicolor. The sequence continues at coordinate 4,810,500 of NC_068915.1, read as the reverse complement.
GATTAAAAATGGTAGACATGCGTGCTCTTTTAAAAGTAAAGAAAGTTCTATTCATTAACAAATACTATAAGCCAGCTGTCCAACTAGTTGTAAAATTTTATTCAACAGCAGAAGACACATGTTTTGACTTGCTCTTACAACAGAGATATCAGAAGGAGTTTCAGCATCAGATTATTCTACCTTTATTTACCTAATCAATCAGGTAAAAGGTTAGGTTCCTATTTAAGAAGAGACTGACTAGAAACACAGAGGAAAGTGTGAGATGTTAGGTTTTTAACAATAATCACACAGACAGTAGGAAACGGTTACTATTCCTTTTGTTACCCTAGATATGCCTTATCTGAAGACATCAATATTGTTTAGTAAAAAAAGGTGGGCTGTAACTGATTCAAAGGTGAGTGTATGCAGGCTTTTTGGGCACTAGATCCAGCAAAGGCTTTAAGAGGCACGTGCTGAGATGAGAGAGCTGAGGATTAGGCTCAGTTCCCGGGATGTTCTGCATTATTATTTCTGGATTAAGGGATGATTGAAGAACAGGACACTCAAAAGGCAGACGATGCAGACAGGCCTCACAGTCACTTTTAATGAAGAGCTTATAGCAAATTATGATGAAATAATACAAACACATACCCCTAGAACCATTAGAAAGATGACTACAGAATACTGACCCAGTGTGGGAATTCACACCCACAATTGTCTCATTCCTTCCTCCCCACCTCAAAAGTAAGGCATATAGTTAGGTGTGGCTTTCAGTCTTATTAAAATCTTTTTAAGGGTATCATTAAGGAAAAGCTGCAGCTGGTGAGTCTTGGGGGTCAAGGGTGTTCATTACAAGATAAAACCTGCCAAGACGAAGAGATGTTTCCAAACTGCCTCTTTGTGGTCCTTGTTTTTGTAAGTGTGAATAAACTTTAAACATAGTTTTTTCAATTATAAGACTGAATTCGGTGGCTGAAGCATTAATACGGGTGTGTGTGTATAAATATTTTTTTTATTTGAATTTACTTATTTCTCATTTGTGTTTTAAAGGGCTTTAAACGTTTAGGATATTTGGAATACGTGATATACATGTCTATAATGGCTCTCATTATTCCACTGAAATGTGCAATTCCATCCAACTTTCTTGGAAATCACTGTTTTAAAAAAACCTTAAAACTGAACTAACTTCAAATCTTACCTCTCAAAAATGTCACATTATTAGTGAAATAATAAAATAATTGTAGTACAGAAATACTATTTTTTTTTGCATGCTGAGTCACTCAGTTGTTTCTGAGTCTTTGTGACCCCATGGACTATAACCCACCAAGCTACTCTGTCCATGGAATTTTCCAGGCAGGAATACTGGAATGGGCTGCCACTCCCTTCTCCAAGGGATCTTCCTGACCCAGGGATCAAACTGGTGTCTCCTGCCTCTTCTGCATTCACAGGCAAATTCTTTACCACTGAGCCCCAAATCAACGATGCCAGGAGAAATATCAACAACCTCAGATATACAGATGACAGCATCCTTACGGGAGAAAGTGAAGAAGAACTAAAGAGCCTCTTGATGAAAGTGAAAGAGGAGAGTGAAAACGTTGGCTTAAAGCTCAACATTCAGAAAACTAAGATCATGGCATCTGGTCCCATCCCTTCATGGCAAATAGATGGGGAAACAGTGGAAACAATGGCTGATTTTATTTTTGGGGGGCTCCAAAATCACTGCAGATGGTGACTGCAGCCGTGAAACTAAAAGAGGCTTGCTCCTTGGAAGAAAAGCTATGACCAATGTAGACAGCATATTTAAAAGCAGAGACATTACCAACAAAGGTCCATCTAGTCAAAGCTATGGTTTTTTCAGTGGTCATGTATAAATGTGAGAGTTGGATTGTGAAGAAAGCTGAGCACCAAAGAATTGATGCTTTTGAACTGTGGTGTTGGAGAAGACTCTTGAGAGTCCCTTGGACTGCAAGGAGATCCAAGCAGTCCATTCTGAAGGAGATCAGTCCTGGGTGTTCATTGAAAGGACTGATGGTGAGGCTGAAACACCAATATTTTGGCCACCTGATGCGAAGAGCTGACTCGTTTGAAAAGACCCTGATGCTGGGAAAGACGGAGGGCAGGAGAAGGAGGGGATGACAGAGGATGAGATGGCTGGATGGCATCATCAACTCACTGGACATGAGTTTGGGTAAACCCTGGGAGTTGGTGATGGACAGGGAAGCCTTGCCTGCTGCAGTCCATGGGGTTGCAAAGAGTCAGACATGACTGAGCCACTGACCTCACTGAATACTGATGTTAAAACGGACTTTGCAGCTTACTGATTTTTCAGTACTAAACCTACCATATATAGTTGGAATATGTTTCAAAATTAGAGGGTATATGTCTCTAATACACTTGTAATTTGTTCTTTAATTTTTAATTTTCTCCTTAGACTCCACCTTGTGAGGAAAATGTTCTACTGTTTCTTTTTCCAGACAACTTGTTTCTAAAGTATGTTAAATCTTTGTCTGTTACACACACATATATACATCAGGCACAACAAACAGTGTATCTTGGCGCATTTTAATACTTAGGTTTGCATGGCTGGTCAGTGTAACTAATTAAGGGGAGGGCTAAAGAAAGGAAAAGAGATGTGCCTACAATTGATTCCATAGCTATAAAAGTGAAAAGCGAAAGTGAAGTTGCTCAGTTGTGTCCAACTCTTCACAACCCCATGGACTGTAGCCTACCACGCTCTTCCGTGCATGGGATTTTCCAGGCAAGAGTACTAGAGTGGGGTACCAGTACTCTTAGCTATATGTAGACTTAATAAAGCAAAGTGATGAACTAGTTTGCCTTTTGTGATTGGGGTAGAATCTGTGCAGTGTTTGGGGATGTGGGGAGACAGGAGAGGTTTATACCAGACCTTATATATAGTGAGCAATCTTTACCCCATTTCACTTTCAAAAATGCTCCTTATTGAAAAAAAAAGCCTTTAGCCTTCTCAAAGGACAGGTGTGGGGCATTATTTATCTACTTATCCTTGCTTAAGCTTTGTGTTATTTTAAATTGAATGTGTTTACTCTCAAAGAAAAGTTGTTTAGCATGACCTTAAACACAGATTTTAAAGTGGAAAATGTAATCATTTTCCCCTAAAAAATTTCCTAATAAGTTAAACTATCAAAACAAATATCAAATAAACAAAGAAACACATAAAACAAAGAAACAAAGAAACATGTAGCACATAGGCAGCCTATGATTGAGGTCTTGTGGGCTTATACAATAATAATGGTATTTTTTAATCATTAAATTATTTTAAAAAACTAAGCAGATTGTATCCTTGCAAATTAATTTGGCAATTAATCTAAACTTTTAAAAATTTAGATATTTTTATCAATTTTAGTTCTGAAACCAAAGAGCTATCACTTTATGTTAAAAGTTTGTAAGTTCAGATAAGTTTATCTCAGTTTGTCTGAAACTTGAGTCTCAGATTTCTCAGTAGGAGGACATAATAACTTCCTCACTGGGTTCCTGTGAAGATTAAGGAAAATGATAGATGTGGAAATATCTTACAAACAGTCAAGGGCTATGATAATATTAATAAATAGAATCTTTTCCATTCACATTGTGAAATCCAAAGCACAGAAACAACTTTAACACATTAATAACTGACTACACTGTAAAACAATAAAATTTTTAAAAATTTCAGAATGTAACATATGTTCTTATGAGCATGAAGATGAGACTTTTTAACTCTTAAAATACTGAAATATTCAGAAAATAATGGAGTACAATATCTAATTATCGATAACAGGAATTATGAGACGTTTGCACAAATAATTAAGAATACTTTTGAAGATTATGATGACTAATGTAACTGAGGCTTTTTCAGCTACCTGTTCACCTTCTTTCAGTATCTCTGGCTCTGTAATGTGTTGTCTCCAAATCTCCTAGAGTTGTGATTTAAAAAATATATATATATGATATGTTTCATTTGTATAAAATAACAAGCCATTCCATACTGAGATAAATATCATAATTAATTATAGTGGATTCAATTGTATATTTTAATTTTTTTCTAGTTAATTTGTGAGCAGAGCTTACTTCTTATAAAGCCTGATTAGAATGTCATTTTCACTTCACATTATTTTTACTTCATAGAAGCTATCACCTTGGCCATTTTTTTTCAATGACCTTATGATATGGTGAGTTACACAGTTTGTGGGACCCAATATAAGATCTCTTATTCATAAACAAAGAATTTCAAGATTGCAACAACAGAATTTCAGCAATGGCAGAGCATTCAACTGAGCACTGGGGTCTTCTAATGCAGCCCAAGAAGCTGGCCCTGGGTGTAACTTACACTAGAGTGTAAGAAACTGAGCATCGATCACCAGAGGAAGAGAACATAGAAGAGGTGTGTACTAGAGGTAGGCTGTCTAAAGGAGAGCTGAGAGAGCCCAAGACACACCCTCTTTCAAATTCTGTCTTAAACTAGCCGCATTCCAATCTGCTTTATCTAGCTATTAACATCTGCCCTGGGATTTCTTTGGAAGGAATGATGCTAAAGCTGAAACTCCAGTCCTTTGGCCACCTCATGCAAAGAGTTGACTCATTGGCAAAGACTCTGATGCTGGGAGGGATTGGGGGCAGGAGGAGAAGGGGACGACAGAGGATGAGATGGCTGGATGGCATCACTGACTCGATGGACTCGAGTCTGAGTGAACTCCGGGAGTTGGGGATGGACAGGGAGGCCTGGTGTGCTGCAATTCATGGGGTCACAAAGAGTCAGACACGACTGAGCGACAGAACTGAACTGAACTGAACATCTTTGGAAGATATTAGCCAACTGCTGCTTACCCTGTTTCCCATCCCAGGGATATTTTCATATTTATAGAGGCCAGTGAAAAACAAAATTACTTTAAAAATGAACAGTCAAATTTTTTCAGGTGGTATTTAGTACCGTGAGAGACCTCGTTGAGGCAGGGTCCCCAATACCTCTCAGGACATGTCTTGGCGGACCTGTCAGTTTATCTACTAGTACAGTTAATTCTGCTACTGCAATTGTTAGAGTGTTAAATTTGCATCTCCCGTTAAACAGGCAATTTTATTTTTCCACAGAAAGTAATGTATTTTCATAGCGATTTTAGCAAACTTTGAAGGATCAGTGCTAGAACCAAGACGCTCTCCAGCTGAGACTTGGAGAGGCCGAGAGTCAAGTGGCCGCTGTGTCTTTCTCAGTTTGCCTGGTGTTCTGGCCAGCACTGCTGTTTCTGATCTCTGTCGCCCCTGCTGGCTACAAATATCTCTTCAATTACAGGATCTAGTTACTTCTGAATCAACCTGATTTGAAGCTTTTGATAATATCAGGGAATTTTAGTGAATGTTATAATTTAATGTGAAATTACAACATTTACTGGGTACTATCAACCTATGAACAACATTTAGATTTAAATCATGATATATATACTAGTATTTATTATTTACCTTTAAATGTATTTTAAACAAGATAACTAAGAAGGATCAAATACACTGATGTTCATGGGTATGTGTTTGGTATGACTGATAATTTAGTCCGAAACACATTTTATTGCTGGAATAAAATGCATAATGTTACACTTGGCAATGCCTATGGGCTTAGAGTTCGTATGACTTGGGCAAAAGAAAATAATGAAAGCCATCTCCTAGGTTCACAGGCATTGCTAGGGTTTACTTTTCATTGTGATGTGCCATAAGTTGTAAACATCTATCTACTCCAAGAGGCACCTACTTTGGAGAAATTAACCCTGAATAAAGCAAGCTCTTTTACATTAGATTTTCCCCTTTTAAACATAATATTTCCCTGTAAGCACCACGGCATTTGTCATTTTGTCAGCTGTCGAGATATGATATTATCTATCTTTGCATACAAACACTTATTCATAGTCTCCATAACTTTAAAAACAATCACGGTGATTTCCAAAAGAGGGTATCATGCCTCACAAATCTTTCTAATTATGGAGTCAGTTTTCACTACTTATTTTAGAAAATGATAAACTTTCATATTTTGTCTAGATCTATATATATATGGACGTTGCCACAGAGAGAAAGGGGCAGCTATGAAATCTTTTGTTATTAGTAAAACGCCCATTTGAATATGACCCATGTGTTTTGGCTATCTCTTCTGATTATGGAATACATTGCTGTTTGAGTGTGCAGCTGGAAGAAGAGGGCTCTGACCTCAGTTTCATGTTAGGGAGAAGAAAGACTAACAGACAAAAACTTAAAAGTTACCAGTTCCTTTAGTATTGGCTGAAACCATTGAGACTATTGGTTGAAATCACTTCAGCTAGAAAACAGACACGAGTACATATGGCTAACTTGAGTTTTGTTCTTTGGTTATTACATGTGAGATCTCCACACTGCAGAGGCAGTGTCTAAGAGAAAATGCTGGAGTTTCCTAGTGGCCCAGAGGGGAAAGGATCTGCATGCAGTGCAGGAGATCCGGGTTCAGTCTCTGGGTTGGGAAGATCCCCTGGAGAAGGAAATGGTTACCCTGCAGCGTTCTTGCCTGGAGAATCCCATGGACACAGGAGCACGGGGAGGGCTACAGTCCATGGGGTCACAAAGAGTCAGACACGATTGAGCGTGCCTTCCGAGTTCCACGCAAATGAGTTGATTTTCAATCAACTCATATTTTTGTTATCTTCCTTCCAAAGTTTATATAACCCCATTATTTCTAAAAATATTTTTTCTTTCCTTATAACTATGCAAAAGGCAGCAAATTCTTTCAAAAGAATAATTTTAAGAGACATTTGATAATTTAACTGTATACATTCTGCCACATTTTTATTTCTTAAGAGTTATTTCAGAATTTTTATAAGTGAAACTGAAAATAAATACTTCAGAGAAATATATGAAACATTAAATATGTGTCATTTCCAAATTTGCTACAAGGAAAAATTAACAAATGAAAGCCAAAATCTATTCACCAACTTACTAAAATAAATCAGTTTCCAAAGGAATAACATGTAATCTTGGAAGTTTCTATACTTATAAACTTGAAGTCTGCAGACTTTAAAGCAAAGTTTAAATCAAATCTAGCTTGGTGAGTTCTTTAAAAAATTGACATTGTAATGGGACCCAATATCCAGCTGTTCTGTGGTCGAATCTGTTTCTTCATCCCAAAGGGAAAAGTCTGCAGAAACATATTGCTAGTTTGCTTTTATTCCGTACTGATCAAATGCCTTACTCTTATTTTTAAAATGTAAAACAAGCAATGCCTTTTTATTTTGGGTGAATTAATATTACATATTTCATATATATATATGCTCCAAATATTTCAAAAGACTATGTATTGGTTTGCAGTGTTTGGTAAAAAAATCAAAATGGAGGGGCAAATGTAGATATAGCGTCTTTGAGTTTAAGAAGTGTGTTTAGGAAGTGAGCAGCCAAGAAACCACCTGCTTCTGACACTGGCGTGGGCATCGGTGGGACACAGAACAGCACATTTTCAGGTGGCAACTCAGAAGAGGCAACGGATACACACACACACATCCAAATAAACATAGATTTCACACTAAGATGGTGCTGGTTTCCCAAGCAACATAAACTGAATGTATGGTCAATATACCCCTGTGTGGCTCAATAAAATATTAGCAATTCTGTTTTTCCATGTCATATTATAAGATTCTTTTTTTCTTTCTTTAACCACAATGACAACAACAGCAGTATTTACTTTTCTTCCTAGGTAGAAATTAACGTTTGGAAGCACAACTGCATGCATCTTAGGTATCGCTTTGCATTGCAATACAGAGGAAAAATAATGCAGAAATTAGCCCAAATTCAGTATTTAAATTGCAAAGTATTTTCAAATGGAGCAATACAGAGGAAAAATAAAGCAGAACTTAGCCTAATTCAGGATTTAAATTGCAAAGTATCTTTAAATGGAGTATTTAAATGTTGGAGGACTTGAATTTTAAAATCTGTTTCAACACAGATTTGGAGTGACTGACTATCCAACTAAAACTTTTTAAGCTGTTGCTTCTATTTAGTAATTGTGAACCAATGAGGGAGAATAAATTACATTTTTCAGAATAATCATTCCAAAACAAATATTTAGAGGTAGACACTGTTTCAAGGTCAAATGAATAATCTGACTGATCTTTGCAGGTTATGCTTGCCTTTGACCCAGTACAGAAGATCATAGAGCGCACTGTTTCTGGTGTCTACCTAAAGGCTATTGACGTTGGCAAGTTTCATCTATTACCAGGCTGCTACTATGAATGCACTGGTCCCCAAAGCAACACCTGACAAGAAGACAGGGAGCAAGTAAGTTTCAGAGAACACAACTTGGTTACTATAGTCAACCACCGAATCATGGGGAAGACTAAGGAAGAGGGATTAAAATAATTTAAATCAAGGCAAATTATGTGAAATCATACTACTCATACTGTTAATTCAGACATAACTGTTCATTTCTACTATCTACTCATCCGTCGGCAAAATGAAAAATAAGTTCTGTTCTAAAAATGACAACACAAACACAATTGGCTTTAAAATGAAAATTCTAATGTGTAGACAGACTGAACAGAAAAATGAACATAGGTAGCTAACACAGATACACTTTATTTCTATCTTTCCCCACCTTCGTTTCAAATCATGGAGCTTGACAACACATTTCCCCCACTATCACACAGTCTGGTCAGTAAATCCAAGTGAAAAAATGAAAGTCTGAATCACCAGGCTCACGAAGCCAATTGAAAAAGTTGCCATTGTTATCTGACCCACTGTGGCTACCTCAAATGTAGCATTCCCTGACATGCTATTATTCTTTACACTTTAACATTCATACTTCACTACCTGAATGTTCAATAAACTCAGGAAAAATAAACTGAGGAAGCTGGCTTCTCTCATTCACAGAAAGGTATTTTTCACTTATATAATTTGTTACATTTTAAAGAGATAAAAGCTGTATCTGCAAGTGATCAAAAGATGTTTTGTATTCATGGTTTCATCTCTGCTGAAATAAATGTGTAATTTAAACCACAAATAATTCATAGCAATTTAGGCCCATTACAGAGTTCTAGCTTCTTTTTTATGATAGTTACTAACTAAAACAGTGCTATTGCCACGCTGAGCCTGCGACCTCGACTTCAACATACAGGTTTAATGAATAAATGTCCTGACATTACAAAGGAAAACAATAATACGCACAAAGCTGCTAGCTGTTATGTTTCGAGTGTGTGGTAAAGATTAAGTACATTCACTGAAGTTAAGAACTGCGCAAAGGAAAAAACTTCTTTTTTTAAGGAAGAAGTGAAGGGCTTTTGAGAGAAATATGAAATAGTATTTCTCAAAATTTCTGGGTTCCTCATTCCCAGCTCCCCACAGCCACCTGTACCCCGTCAAGAATTTAAACTCTTCAAAGTCACTTTTAAAGGATAAATGATGGGATATTTTAATATAATCCTGAATACAGGTTTAGATTGAAAATGGGAATTGGGACCATAATTAATTATGTTGCCAAGTTTTTTGAACTTTAAGAAGACAAATTGAGGCAAATGAGGACATTTATATGACTGCAACCTTATAAAAGTTCATGGGTTAAAACTTTGGTAAACTGACAGAATCTTTTTTGACATTTGATTAATTCCATATGCAGAATGAGTGTGAGGAATTAATATCCTTTTGGTGTTTTCACTTTCTGAAACCACTGTAATAAGAGACTGACATAGAATCAAAACCAACTATAAACACAGCCTTAAGCTAGGGTTACGGACCTTATTATCACTTTTAATAAACAATAATGAGTAATAAATACCGATAGCCCTCAGTACACTCTGGTCTGTTCGCATCTTTGCTCTCGCATCCATCCGACACGTCTTTCAGGATAATAAAACAATTCAATCCCATCAAATGCCAACAACCGCTCCCTCGGGAGGGATGTTTTATCTCTACTTCTGCGAGCCCGGGGAGGATTTTACTTGTTTGAAGGGGGCGGAGAATGGAGCGGGGTCCTATTTATTTCCATTGACGACTCCCCTGGTTCTCACAGGCGCTCAGGGATCGGGTGGGAGGAGAGGAGGAGGAGGTACGGAGATTCCCTCCTTCAGAAAAGAAAAAAAGGTTCAGGAAGCGAGGCGGGAGGAGGAGGGGTGGAGGGGGCTTAAGAGAGCTTAGTGTGTTCGGAGAGATCAGCAACGAAAATACATACACATGTATTTTGTGCGATTTAGCGGGATCGAAAGATGAGACGTAAAAAAAAAAATTTACAACCCAACTAAGTTGCTAAAAAGAATTCTGTTACACCAATTAACAAACACACCCAGAAACATTTGCTCAGGTTCATTTCCTGCTCACGGTCTCGGTTTCTGGGAGCGACTTGTACCCAGGAGCGGGAGCTGGGCAGCGCCCCGAAGGGGACCGGGAGGGGAGCCGCGACCCGCCCGAAGGCTAGCTGAGCCGAGCGCAGAGGGCCCGCGCTGAGCTCCGCGGGCCTCGGGGACCCGCGCGCAGCGGGCGCGCGGGCTGCGCGGAGTCCTCCCGCCTCGACCTCCGCGGGAGGAGGTGTGCGGGAGAAGGGGGCACCGAGGGAGCAGAGTGTACCGAAACCGTACCCCCAGACGAGCAGTTTCCGAAGTGCCCCCCGCTCCAAGAGAACAGCTGGGACCTGGAGCCGCTCGTTCGGATTCCAAAGGGTCGGGGCCGGCCCGACTGCAGCCCGAAGGGCGGGCGAACCCCGGCTCCCGCACAGACGGGACTGGGGCGCTCCATCTGCGGCGGGAAGAAGCGTGCCCTCGGTGGCAGTTGTGCTTTCCCGGCAAAAGTAGGATCGGGTCACCGGGCCACCCCGCTCGGCTCGAGGAAGTTTCTCTGACGATGCTCGCCTTAACCCGCCAAGGATGCCTGAGGAGCCGAAGCGGTGGGAGGTCCTCCGGGGTAAGGCCGGGCAGAGACCCCGGGACAGTCCGCCAGGAGCCCGCCCCTCGCACCAGCCAGAGCCCTCGCTTCTCGCTTCACGCTGAGACGCGCCTTGCGAGACCCCGGGTTCCGCAGGCTTCCTGCAGCGGCGGGCGGAGGGCACGAACCCGGGGCGGGCGGGCCAAGTCGGGGCGTAAAGGCTCCGCGGCTCCCAGGACGCCGCCGCACCCCGGGCACTCGGCCCCGCGTCCCGGGCTTGAGTACGCTCTCCCTGCACCTCCGGGGCCGCCCAGCGCGAAGCCCGCCTGGGGCACCCGCGGGGACCTGCTCCACGCCCTGCCGCCCTCAGCTCCTCGGGAGCCGGCGCCTTCCGCCAGCGGGGACCGAGCGCCCGGCGGGCCCCGGCGTACGCGCCTCGCCCTCTCCCTGACCAGCCCGCCGGGGTGGGCGCTCCTTGCGCCAGGTCTCGGGCGGCTGGGCGAGGCGGCGGGACGTCGGCTTTTTTTTTTTTTTTCCCCTCCTCGCTACTTACCTTACAAAATGCATGTTTTTCTGAAGGGAAGAGGAAAGATCCCTCCCCGAGGTGTGGTGTGCGAACAAGTCCACGTCCCCGGCTGCTCCGGCCAAGATGCTGAACACTGGTACTCAGGAACCACAAGCACTTGGAGGGGGAGGCAGATAAAAGAGGGGGAAAAAATGAAATCGCCCGAAGTGTCCTAACTTTGCGGTCGGCGCTGCAAACTTCGAAGGCGGGAGACAACCGGCGGCGCGCGGCCGCCGAAGTTGCTGAGAAGTAGAGCAGGGCGAAGCGCGGGGCCCGGGGAAACCCCGGGGCAGAGCGCGCGAGCGGCGGGACGTCCTTTTAAAAGGCCGGGGGGTGGTGCGGGCGGCCGGGCGGCCGGAGGAGGCTGCGGCGGAGCTGGGAGCGGCTGCGGGCTCGGCGGACGCCGCTCGGGACGCCGGCGCCAGGCTGGAGCGCGGCGCGGGGAGGGTCGGGCGCACCCGGCGGCGGCGGCGGGGGCGCGGCTGGGCTCGCTCCGCTCTCTCGCGCCGCTGAGCCGGGAGTGCTGATCTCTGCTGAGTGTCACTGCTGAAGCCCGGAGCCGCTGCCCGCCCGCCCCGCCGCTGCCCGCCCGCCCCCTCCCGCCTCTGCCCACCGTCTCCCGCTCAGTTCCTCCCTCCCTCCCGCTGCGCGCCATCGCGCGCGCGCGCTCGCACGCACACACACACACACACACACACACGGCGACCCAGCGCTCCTCAAACAGAGACCCTCGCGGGCGGCATCGCGGGAGACGTACTTCCCTCCTGACCTCCCAGCCAGCAGCAGAGAAGCAGAAGGAGGCCCGCAGAGACCGGGTCAGAGCTGCGAAACCCAGAGAGACGCGCCCAAGGGCATCCCACTGTCAGGGAGACCCGGGTGCACATAGGGGGAACTCGTGTTGATTTGGGGGCGGGGTGGGCAGACGAGCTAAAATCGAGGTTGGAGGCGGGGAGCATAGTGTGCAGACTGTGCATGCATGTCCCACTTTCCCCGCGGCCGCCTGCCTACCACAGTCTTCAGCCGGGGAGCGCTTCCCGCTCGGCGCGCTCCGAGCCTCCTCCGGTTGGAAACTCAGCAGCTGTTTTAACAATTGAAAAGCGGCCCTACGGGACCAGTGAGAGACAGAGCGGTGTGTGAAGCCATTAAGGCTGACTAGGCAATTATGATAAGAAGTTACCTAATTAGCAACCTGGCCTGGGCACAGGAAAACAGAGGGGAAGCGAGCGGGGTGGTGTGCAAAAAACCTGGGTGATTTAGTGATCTCACTTTCGCAACTGCGAGCCTAGTTTTCAGCAAACCTGGTTTTTAGACCCTTGGATTTTAAGTTCTCAGAACATACAGTTTGTTAAGATATAGAGTCAGTAATGAAACCATGAAAAATACTTGCCCGCTTCTCATTGCCACGGAAAAACAAAGATAAGATGAAAATCAGCCTTACCCCGATCATATTGTTCTTAAATACCTGGTCACCAGAGAGAGCAGTGCAATGCAACTCCTTAAGTTTTGTGTCTCCTGGATGAAAACAGTGCAGTAGGTGGATTTATTAAACGGATTTACTTCACAAAATCACTTTATAAAAGCCTTAGAATTTTTAAACGCTAAAAGGGACGCTGAGATCATTGTACGTATATTTTTAGCAGATGAGACAATGGAGGAAGTGGATCTCTGCTCAGAAGATCTGCAAGAATGACTTCTGCACTTATGAGATATGGTCCCAAACAGGTCACTGGAGAATTCAGTAACACACCTTTATTAAGTGCCTGTTGGTGATGGTTTAACTGCTAAGTCAAGTCTGACTATTGCAACCCCATGGACTGGGGCCGGCCAGGCTCCTCTGTCCATGGAATTCTCCAGGCAAGAATACAGGAGTGTGGTGTTGTTTCCTTCTCCAGGGGATCTTCCTAACACAGGGATCAAACCCTGGTCTCTTTCATCTCCTGCATTGACAGCTAGATTCTTTATCACTGAGTCACAGGGAAGCCACTACTAAGTGCCTACTGTGTACCATATATGTCTTGGTGCTGATATTTCAAGATAGGACATAATGCTGGCCTTTCAGAAGTTCACAGCCTGGTGGGGGGACAGAAGCATCAGTGAAAATGTGATTAGTTCCATAAGGTATGTTTGTGCCTGTTTCCGTAGGAACGTGGAAAAAGAAGCAGCTGACTCCCTTTTAAAAGTTTCTCTTAGTAGAGATTTTAGTGTAGAGTTCTGAAGGATGAGGAAGAGAATCCCAGGCAACCAAGTATGGGGGAGGAAAGAGTACCCACAAACTGAGAAAAGCAATGAAAAAGTCAGAAAAGTGTCCAAGTACATGGCTTGTCCTGGAAAGTGGAAAAAGTTAGGTGTGGCTGAAGCAAGCAAGGCCAGGCCACGCCACACTCTTTAGGCCCAAAGAGCCAGAACTTTCTGTAGGTGGTGCATGGTTGGGGAAATCACTAAGGTTTTTAAGCAAAGACGGTTTTTAAGGTTTTCAAATGTCATCAAATCCCAGTTTTGGAAAGTTACCGCTGGCATCACTGTAGAAGACAAGTAGATAACAGTGACGAGGTCTACTTCCAGAGAAAAACTTAGGTCCTAACTAAGGCAGTTGAAGCACCAGTGGGAAAGTTAGGACAGCTCAGGGGATGTTTAGGGAACAATAGCAGGACCTAGTGATTGATTGCAGGGGAGCGTCCTGGAAAGGAGGAGGGGTCTAGACTGCCTCCTGGATTTCTGGCCGGGGCACAGGGGCAGGTATTTGCCAAGAGACACAGTGTGTAGAGAGGAGCAGTTTGAGAAGAGATGGGATGAGTTGTCTTAGACTTGTTGAGCTCGGGAGGCCTGGGGGACGTCTGGATGCAACACCGTATAAGCAGCCAGAAACAACATTCCTAGCACAGAGGGGCCAAGCTGGATGCATCCATCAGGAGTCAGCAGCGTTCAGGTGTCTCTTGAAGCCAGAGAGCAGGGGAATGCGGTCAGGCAGGGAAGACTGAGGAAGGAGCTGGCAGAGCACTGATGTTCTAGGGCTGGATGGGGTGAGAGCGGCCTTCGAAAGAACCGGATGGGAGACCCCAGAGGGAAGAGGAGGCCAAGGAGGGGCAGTGCTGATGAAGCCAAGGAAGCAAAGGATGTTTGACGAGGGGGAAATGTGGCAGGGGGACCAATGCAACCAGGCTGCGAGGGGACTGTGACCCCGTCAGCAAGCCTGGGATCTGGATGTAAGGAATCGTTTCTGTTGTATGTGTGCCGCGGACCCAGATAACAGCGGGGAGAGAAGGTGCAGTTATGAGGACAGAGGGTGAAGCTCACTGCTGGAGTACTTTGGCTCTGGAGGGAAGGCGAGAAATGGGTGGTGAGGAAAGTATTTTCCTAGTTGTACTTTTGTTTGTTTTCCTTGTGTGAGACACCTGTTCTTAATTTCACAAAGCTGAGGGAGAAGCAGGTGGAGAGGGAAAGTCTGCGGTTTCTCTGAGGATCAGCGCCTGCCTCAGTATGGTGGTGGCAACAGTACCTGTCCTGTGGATCTCACAGTGCTGGTGGAGGGCGGATAAACAGGGCATTGAGATGGTGCTTAAAGCTGCCATTGGGAAGGAGCCGAGTCCATAGACATTGAAGTGACTTGTCATTGAGTCAGCCAGTTAATGACAGAGTCTCTAGGGAAAGTTCTGTAAGAGCTTGGTGAAACATATTTTTTATGAAAGTTCCCCCAAATATCTCTGATTTTGAACATCAGGATTTGCATATATCAATATAGCTGTCTTAAATATATGCTATTGGCAAATCCAATGGCATTGTATATGTTTATGCTTATATATGTACATATCGTCAGTGTGTTTTGAGACATTTGGGTGTGATAGTTAGAACATGCATTATTTAGTCAGACAGACTAGTACTTAATTCTAAACCCTAGTAATTATTTGCTGTGGGGTAAGGTTAATCTCACTGAGCTTCAGTGTTTATTTTTTTAAAATATAAAAATGGAACAAATTATAGCTGACTTACAAATGTTTTGTGAGGATTAGGTAGTAGACTGTATTCAAGTATTTCGAAGATATTTGATTATATTTCAACTTACTTTTACACTATGAAATTCATAAATATCCAGTCATTGGAAAAAAAAAATTAAAAGTCCAAAACTTTATAAACTTAAAAGTGTAATTAAAGACTTATTTAAGAGATGTCCTTGTCCAAGCCCATGTCTTAAGGCAGCAGTTCTCAAAGTATGGTCCATAGACCCAGGTAGGGGCATGAGACCCTTACAGACCCTTAGGTCTGTAAGGCCAAAGCTATTATCATATTAACTCTAAGATGGTAATTTGCCTTTTTTTTTTTTTTCTGTGTTGCCATTTCCATTAATAGTACCAAAGCAATGGTAAGTAAAGCTGCTAGCACCTTAGCACGAATCAAGGCAGTGACACTAAGATGTCCTAGGAGCTACTGTCAAATTCATCATCCCAAATGTCAGTATCACTTAAGAATGTCTTTGATAAAGCAGTGAAAATTATTCGTTTTATTAAATTTAACCCTTGACCCTGTCTTTTTAATATTCTATATAGCAAAGCTAGTGGAGGTGACTGAATTCCAGCTGAGTTATTTAAAATCCTGAGAGATAATGCTGTTAAAGTGCTGCACTCAATATGTGAGCAAATTTGGAAAATTCAGCAATAGCCACAGGACTGGAAAAAGTAAGTTTTCATTCCAATCCCAAGAAGGGAAATGCCAAAGAATGTTCAGACTACTGTGAGCTCATTTCACAGGCTAGCAAGGTAATGCTCAAATCCTTCAAGCTAAGCTTCAATAGTGCTTGAGTTGAGAGCTTCCTGATGTGCAAGCTGGATTTAGAAAAGGCAGAGGGAGATCAAATTGCCAGCATCCCTTGGATCATAGAAAAAGCAAGGGAATTCCAGAAAAACATCTACTTCTGCTTCATTGACTATGCTAAAACCTTTGACTGTGTGGATCACAACAGAAAATTCTGGAAAATTCTTGAAGAGATGGGAATACCAGACCACCTGACCTGCCTCCTGAGAAATCTGTATGCAGGTCAAGAAGCAACAGTTAGAACCAGACATGGAACAACAGACTGATTCCACATTGGGAAAGGAGTTCGTCAAGGCTGTATATTGTCACCCTGCTTCTTTAACTTGTATGCAGAGTACATCATGCAAAATGCCAGCCTAGATGACTCACAAGCTGGAATCAAGATTGTCAGGGAGAAATATCAATAACCTCAGATATGCAGATGATACCAACCACTCTAATGGCAGAAAGTTAAGAGGAACTAAAGAGGTTCTTGATGAGGGTGAAAGAGGGGAGTGGAAAAGCTGGCTTAAAACTCAGCATTCAAAAAACTAAGATCATGGCATCCACTTCATGGCAAACAGAAGGGGAAAAAGTGGAAGTAGTGGCAGATTTTCTTGTCTTGGGCTCCAAAATCACTGCAGATTTTGACTGCAGCCATGAAATTAAAAGATGCTTGCTCCTTGGAAGGAAAGCTATGACACACCTAGACAGCATATTAAAAAGCAGAGGCATTGCTTTGCTGACAAAGTCAGCAAAGTTACAGATAGTCAAAGTTACGGTTTTTCCAGTAGTCATGTATGGACGTGAGAATTGGACCAGAAAGAAGGCTGAGTGCCAAAGAATTGATGCTTTTGAATTGTGGTGCTGGAGAAGATTCTTGAGAGTTCCTTGGATTGCAAGGAGATCAAACCAATCAATTCTAAAGGAAGTCAAACCTGAATATTCATCGGAAGGACTGATGCTGAAGTTCCAATACTTTGGCCTCCTGATACAAATAGCCGACTCATTCGGAAAAACCCTAATCGTAGGAAAGATTAAAGGCAAAAGGAGAAGGAGGTGACCCAGGATGAGATGGTTGGGTATCATCAAGGACTCAATGGACATGAGTTTGAGCAGTCTAGGAGACAGTGGAGGGCAGAGAAGCTGCAGTCCACAGAGTCTCAAAGAGTTGGACATGACTCAGTGACCAAAGAGTAGCGAAGTGGGAGGCCCACAGGAACCTTTTCTGCCACGTACCAAAGTACAGGATTTGTTCTGAATTAAAACTCCCGTGTAATTGAGTTGTGAGCTAAATTAGCAGTTTTTCTTTTAATTAAAAAAAAAATTTTTTTTCCCCATGAGACATGTTTTTTCTTGAGAGAACAGCTCACAGACAAACTATGGTTATTCACACTTGGATATTTGGCAGACTTTTTTTTTTTTTAATTATGTGAGCTTGTCACTTCAGGGTAAACAACTGGCAGTATGAGTTTTAAGTGAAAAATTTGAGCTTTCAAGTAAAACAATATAGAATTTAGAAAACTTGTATCTGCCACCATGAACCTGACAGGTTTCCAATACATAAACTATTTTGATCATAGGATTGTGGTCTTTTTAGTTAATGTGATTTTTTTGATATTATACCATGAAGTGTGTTGTCATTTGGAAGATCTGCGTAATGCAGTGAACCAGTATTTTCCAATGATCAATAATTCATGATGTTCTAAAATCAGGCATGAGTTAAAGATCTATTCAAAACACAAGATAGACTAGTGAATTTGAATATGATAATATGAATAATATGCTTGTGTGATTTCATATTTCATATTGCAGTTATAAAGCTTAAGAGACTACCCCTTGTTGAGTTTTGGTGTATTACCAAAGGAAAAATATACAGAATTATTTGAAAAAGTTATTAAGCCGTTACCTCATTTTCCAACTACATACCTGTGTGAAACCAGATTTACTTCAAACATTATATTGAAACAGGTTAAATACAGAAGTGATAGGAGAATTCAGCTCTCTTCTACTAAGTCAAACAGTAAAGAGACTTGCAAAAATGTAA
Organism: Budorcas taxicolor; assembly: GCF_023091745.1. Lineage (NCBI taxonomy): Eukaryota > Metazoa > Chordata > Mammalia > Artiodactyla > Bovidae > Budorcas > Budorcas taxicolor. Next base: position 4,792,264 of record NC_068915.1, on the reverse strand, counting down.
AATAATGTTGTTTTTCTCACTGAATTATTTTATTTGGAAAGTATAGCTATTTTCAGAAAAATGATGTTATTTACATTAATGTAGAAGCTATTTATAGTTGTTTTAAAACAAACTAATAAATTTAAAAAATTTTCCATTTTGATTCCTCATATATTGAATACTGACAGAAATAACCCACGTAAAAACTGCTTGGGATCCTCAATAATTCTAAGATCCTCAGTGATTTTAAGTGATTCCTGAGAACCACTACCTTATGGAACAGGCCTAATCATTAAAATAGATTGAAAGATCATCAAAGGCTTATCATAGTATTCTGCCTAATGATTGGCCACCACCTCACGTGCATTTATTTGTCCAACATATTTCTACTTAACACAAATGTAAAATGGTAAAGAATCTGCCTGCCAATGCAGGAGACGTGAGTTTGATCCCTGGGTTGGGAAGATCCCCTGGAGAAGGAAATGGCTCGCCACTCCAGTATTCTTGCCTGGGAAATCCCATGGACAGAGGAGCCTGGCGGGCTACAGTCCATGGGGCTGCAAAAGAATCAGACATGACTTAGCAACTGAACAACAACAAATTTACATACTCAACTCTGTAGAGTGCTGTAGGAGACATTTCTACACTGGGGACTGGAACCAATGAACTGGTGGAAACAATCACATAAATCTTGAAGTTTCGGTAAAACAGTATCATGCCTGGGCATTCTACTGAACCAGTGCCAGGCATTCTTCTGTTAGTTGGCTCAGTTTCAATCCTTTCCCTGCCCCACCCTCTCCGTGGCAGAGGTTACTTTTTAAATGTTGTGAAGCCGAGTGGCATCAGACAGAATGGAAAGAAGACAGGCTTCTGAATCAGAGGTCTTGTGCACAGCTTCCTACATTGCCCCTTAACAACTTGGAGACTGTGTGACTTGAAAAGTTATTTAATCTCTCTCTAGCTCTGTTTTATCATCTGTAAAATGGGAATAGTAAAATTTTCCTGGGAGGAATTTTATTGTCAGAATTACACTCTTTTGAATATGTCAAGTGCTGGATACATAAATAGGCACTATATAATTGCCCTTTCTTATTCCCTGGATTCATCTTGCCTTAAAATGCACAAAACATTTGCCCTGGCCTAATCAGAAAACCATTTATAAGTGGAAAAAAAAAATGAATGGAATCATCCAGAACCTGGTTATTAGGACGAACAAAATGAACAATTTCAGGTTTATAAAATGTGCTATATATGCTACTCTTCCCTTTATAAATTTTACCTAGTTTGTTCCTTAAAACAAAGACTGAAAATCATGATTTTCCACAGTTCACACATGAGAACACTGAAGTTTAGGGACACAAGTGATCTGAACCTCGCTCTGTCTGACCCTGAAGCCTCTGCTCTTTAACCAGCTCCTCCGGCTGTCCAGGTACATTACTTGGAACTTTTCAAATAACTATTTTCACATATTCATTTCTCTTTTTGTTTCTGTCATGTTAATGAAGTGAAATGAAGTGAAGTCGCTCAGTGGTGTCCGACTCTTTGCGACCCCGTGGGCTGTAGCCTACTAGGCTCCTCCGTCTGCGGGATTTTCGGAGCAAGAATGCTGGAGTGGGTTGCCATTAGATTTTACCACAGAATTTGAATTGGTGGCTCCTTGACACTCTATAAGAGCAAATTTAACCACAAGTTCTGTTTTCACAAAGTGTACCAATTCATCAGTTCTAGCCACAGACTTCTCCAGTCACAAGTCTGGAAGATTAAACCAGAGGGAAGTAGCATGGTCCAACCTGATTTAGCTGCCCGAGTCTCTTCCTTGAAAACCATTTACACTCCATCCAGTTGACACAGTATGGGTCCTTCCTAATGGTCCTTGACAATGGCTTGCCCGTGAAAAACAGCGTGGCTAGGAAGGCTAACATGATTTTTCAGAACCTTCACATGTGCAGCTCATAGAAGGCACACGTATGACAATATGTACCTTCGATTCAACCAGCTTCCGTTACGGAACAAGCTTCCAAACTTGTTAACCCTAGAATTCTATTGCTTAAAAATAAAAGACATCCTGCATTAACCTTTTGACAGTTGCATTCCCGTTATTAACTGGGTGGTCTCCGTGTGCCTGCTATTGTCACTGCTTACTAGTCCCCAAGAGTCGTCCTTAGTAGGTTTCAACGTGATGCCCATTTCAGAGAGGAGGCTGCTGAGACTGTCAGAGCTTGTCCTATTTCTTGCCAAGAAAAAATGAGAACCCAGGCAGTACTTTTGCTTATGACACCCCTTTTGGGATGGATTCAAGGTAGTTCCCTCACAAATGTGGAGAATGAACTGAAGAATTTAAGAATAAACCAAGTCCAGCCACATCAACACCCATTTAAACTATTTCTTGACATGACTTGGCAACTAAAAAACAAAGTAGTGTGGCTTATTAAAAAACTTTCCTTTGAAAAAATAAAACTTCTCTTGAATAGAATAGCACTATGTCAAAATTCTGTTAAGTTTCTTGCTCTGCATTAACAGACTCAAACATATTAAATTCTTTATTGGATTAGACCACTTAACAAATGAAAATTTTGTCACATTTCTACTTTTAAATACTACATCTAGGAAACACATGTATTAATATTTACTGCATTGTGCCAAATCAGCTTCTATTATAAAGCTAAATCAAGTATGAATCATTACCCCCAAAATTCAAAATCTGTATGTGCAAGGTAATGATAAACAGCATTGGTGCTCATGTCCTGAGCATAACTGCTCAGCTCTCATATGTTCAACTGAAGGAAAAAATTATGGTATTTTGAGTCATTTAAAAGGAGTAAAGCCATTTTTCTAGATAATAAATTGTAAATGAACCACTGAAATTACTTTGGGAAAACAACTTTTATTCTGATAGATTCTGATATGACTTTGAATACTCTAGGTGTTATAAAAGAAAAATTTTCACTAATGTAAATTTAGATTATCTAGTCTAAATCAGCTTCATTTCTTCAGATTAATCCTTATATGACATATTCTCAGCATAAAATATTACCACTTTACAACCTTGAATTCTTCTCTTTTGCTTTCCAAGCATTTTATCAGTAACCATCTATATTTCCAAGCCCATAAATTTCTATTAATATGATAGTCATACTGGTATCATATCACTTCCAATCCCCAAAACTTAAACTTGTCAGTCAAACTCTAAGGGAATTCTCAGAGGGAGGGAATGAAAACTTAGGGTTTGGACATTTTTCTGCAATTTGAAGAGACAAGCATCACGAAAGTTCAAACTGGTTGGAAACTCAGTGGTCATCTGAAACACTAAACTCCAAAGAATTCATTCGTACATCTGTCAAAACATAGAAAAATCATTCTGATTTTGAAAGAACTTTTTGAAGACCTTATCTATATGGGGAATTTCACACCCACCTATAAGGAATATGTAATTTGTGTTGAACACAAAGTCTCATTCAAGAACTAAAGATAATCTTACATCTGATCAATTCTAGACCGAATTTTTGTAATTTATTTTGAGTGAGAATGTTCTTAAGGGAATAGGTGATACAAATCAAGCAGGATCCAAGTGCAAAAAAAAAACTTTAGACATGCTAAAAAGTCTGATTCTCTTCATCTTTATATATTTCCAAACTCCCCACTTTTTCTTCCTCTGTGTTTCAAGGCAAGTCTAGTGAAACACATGTCAGGGAAGGAAAAAAATGAGGAGTAAAGGCAATGGGAGATAGGGATAAACAGGAGAGAAAAGAGTGAAGAGAAGAAGAGATAGTAGTTAAGAAATTAAAGGTCGATGGGAAAATAAAGACAGGTAGTAAGATCATTAGGGTTAAGGATAGTCAGAAGTGGGCATGCAGACGGAGGATCTGAGACAAGAATGAGGCAGGAAATAGACAGGGTCGAGAGTGTCAGCGGAGCTGAGAAGCCCCAAAGGTACGGGATGGTGTATGATTAGCCCCCAGTGCAGAGGTCACATCACAAAGTCATATTCACGTAATGAGACAATAACAAGGCATAACAGCATTTACTGGGAGGCAGACTGGGAAACACCTTTCAAGAATTTCCATCTCACTACCAGTGAGAAAAGCTTCCAAGAGTTGCTTGATGTTCATGGACAATTTGAATGAAAGGAAAGAGGACGGAAACCTGAAGTCAGGAAGACTTTGAAATTAAAGGGGATGTCTTGGTAAAAGGAGAGAAAGTAAATTGGATTGTATATTTACACCAAGTGGAATTTGAGCCAATATGCCTTAAACCAGAATTTCCCAAAAGTTTGCCGTATTTTAACACAGTCTTTACTATTACTTACTGGATTTGTTTAAACTGTAGTCCTTTGTGTTTTCTTGGTTTTTGTTTTTACAAAATAGCTTATTTAAAAAGAACATTAACAACCTAAACAGTAATATCTGTTTCACATGCTAGTTATGTTTTTTTTTCTCATACACATTAAAATAAATAAAATAATTGCTATGGAACCACTTAAAATAATATCTCATGCCATTCCTGCTTTGCGTGCTTGAAAAGTGAGGTAGTCCGAGTCAAGGGGGAAAGCAGGAGGGACTCTTGTCTGATCTACAGCAGTGGGAAGCTCCTGAAAGACCCTAATTCAGTTCAGTTCAGTGACTCAGTCATGTCCAACTCTTTGCAACCCCATGGACTGCAGCATGCCAGGCTTCCCTGTCCATCACCAACTCCCAGAGCTTGTTCAAACTCACATCCATCTAGTCGGTGACGCCATCCAACCACCTCATCCTCTGTTGTCGTCTGCTTCTCCTCCTCCCGCCTTCAATCTTTCCCAGCATCAGGGTCTTTTCCAATGAGTCAGCTCTTCACATCAGGTGGCCAGAATAATGGAGCTTCAGCTTCAGCATCAGTCCTTCCAGTGAATATTCAGGACTGATTTCCTTCAGGATGGACTGGTTGGATCTCCTTAAAAGACCCTAACAACGCAGGAAATATAGGAGAGCAATGGGCAGTGAGCCCCCAAGGCCTGAAAGAAAGGGGGCAGAGAGGAGAGACTAGCCACTTGAGATCTGTCTTGGAGGTCACACAGGGCTACTTCTGCCTCATTCTTTTGATCAAAGCCACTCACAAGCTAGCCCAGAGTCAAGAGGCAAATAAGTAGACTCCACTTTTTGATGGAAGAATCCGTAAAGAATTTGTGGCCATTTTTAATCTACCTCAACTCACATAATCACAGGCTTAAAAACTCAACAGAGAATCATCAACATTGGAATGTTATTTTTGTATTCTTTAGAAGCTATACAATATTTGGGGCTAAGTTTTACCAAATTAGGTCAGGTAGGAGAAGAATATAGCCACAGTTTTATTCAATTCTCACTTTTATTTTGGGATGCCAATTCTTGTAGATTGTATACATACACAGAAACACACACACACCTCCAGGTCTGTTATTGGTTTCTTACACTATCTTTGTTCAAGTGAACTAGAAAATCAGTTTAAAATATGAATGGGAAGAACGAAATTAAAGGCCAACTTAATTTATTTAAGCAAAAGTAAACACAAAATGACTTATTTTTGTATGGTATCCCTCAATGGGTGAAACACCTAATTTGGGTATCTCAAGAGACAGATAATTAATTAAGGGTAGAGGAAGAGTCTGCTTCAGAGTGGAGATGGAGAGAGGATTTACATTCCACCTAATTAATAGTTAACTAAGAGTAATATTATGGTGTTTTATCAGACCCGTTTAATAGATTTTTGTTATCTCAAAAACATAGAAGAGAATAATTTATAAATTCTATTAACCAATGTTTGAGAAGCCGTAGAAAATCCACAGCTCTTCCTAAAATGATGAGGGACTTTTCATTTGTCACCCCATTCCTAGGGTTTGGGGATGATTCTCTTTTCGAAGTCTTAACTTGTATGAGGTTCCCCTTTGAATAGATAAAGGAACACGCCTGCCAATGCAGGAGACCTAAGAGACGCAGGTCCAGCCCCTGGGTCGGGAAGATCCTCTGGAGGAGCGCGTGGCAGCCCACTTCGGTACTCTTGCCTGGATCATGGACAGAGGAGCCTGATGGGGCTACAGTCCATGGGGTTGCGGAGAGCTGGACACGACAGAGCAACTAAGCACAGCACAGCATGACTGATACTAAGCTCTTTTCACTCCGTTCCATTGCCCACCTTCTTCCTCTTCCCCACTTTGTGGTGTTGAGGTTGAGTTTGCTACCAGCTTCGGGCTTGGCTCTGCATGGATGACGGCGAGAGTGCAAGGCTGGAGGAGGGAGAGGAGCACCTCAGCACTTCCTGCTTCACTCCCGCTGCAGCTTCCGCTTCAGGAGCCGGTCTTCACCACTTGCCCATGGTGGTACTTTGCAGTAGCAGCAATTGATGCTCCTTCGCGTTTTCCCAGCCTATAAAGTCAGCCTCAACACAGCCGGTCAGGGATACCGATACCGGCGTCCTGACCTCACAGGTCCAGGTCACAGGTCTAACACGGCAGCGCGAGTGTGCGTGTCGTGTGCAGGGGGCTGAGCTCCAACTGCACTGGGTCCTTTATGCTTCTGACCCCAGGCTCACAGGTTTTCACAGTGCCACCTCTGTGCTCAACAGGAACCTCTGCCTTCTCAGTTGCTGCCTCTGGGAGATCTCCAGGTTCCCTTTTTGCTCGTAGCTTGCCCTTTCAGTTCTCTGATTCATGGTTATAGCAAGTCCTCTTGATTTAAAGAGTAGACAGAGTCTCTGTCTTCTGATTGGACCCTGACTGAATAAGTGACCGAGAAGTAACAAAAGCGATCAGTTAAAACTTTAATCTTGATAATTTTAAGTGTGATCTTCAAATTTCAGGATATACCTACCAGAAGACTTGAAACAACACAATGTTTAAGTTTCAGGGTTTACAACCCTCATTTGAAGTAGTTTAATATTAAAGAAGCCTTTAACTGTGTAGATCACAATAAACTGTGGAAAATTCTGAAAGAGATGGGAATACCAGACCACCTGACCTGCCTCTTGAGAAACGTATATGCAGGTCAGGAAGCAACAGTTAGAACTGGACATGGAACAACAGACTGGTTCCAAATAGGAAAAGAAGTACGTCAAGGCTGTATACTGTCACCCTGCTTCTTTAACTTATATGCAGAGTACATCATGAGAAATGCTGGGCTGGAAGAAGCACAAGCTGGAATCAGGATTGCCGGGAGAAATATCAATAACCTCAGATATGCAGAGGACACCACCCTTATGGCAGAAAGTGAAGAGGAGCTAAAAAGCCTCTTGATGAAAGTGAAAGTGGAGAGTGAAAAAATTGGCTTGAAGCTCAACATTCAGAAAACTAAGATCATGGTATCTGGTCCCATCACTTCATGGGAAATAGATGGGGAAACAGTGGAAACAGTGTCAGACTTTATTTTTTGGGGGGCTCCAAAATCACTGCAGATGGTGACTGCAGCCATGAAATTAAAAGACGCTTACTCCTTGGAAGGAAAGTTATGACCAACCTAGATAGCATATTCAAAAGCAGAGACATTACTTTGCCAACAAAGGTCCATCTAGTCAAGGCTATGGTTTTTCCAGTGTTCTTGTATGGATGTGAGAGTTGGACTGTGAAGAAGGCTGAGCACCAAAGAATTGATGCTTTTGAACTGTGGTGTTGGAGAAGACTCTTGAGAGTCCCTTGGACTGCAAGGAGATCCAACCAATCCATTCTGAAGGAGATCAGCCCTGGGATTTCTTTGGAAGGAATGATGCTAAAGCTGAAGCTCCAGTACTTTGGCCACCTCATGTGAAAAGTTCTCATTGGAAAAGACTCTGATGCTGGGAGGGATTAGGGGCAGGAGGAGAAGGGGACGACCGAGGATGAGATGGCTGGATGGCATCATGGACTCGATGGACGTGAGTCTGAGTGAACTCCGGGAGATGGTGATGGACAGGGAGGCCTGGCGTGCTGCGATTCATGGGGTCGCAAAGAGTCGGACACGACTGAGCGACTGAACTGAACTGAACTGAATATTAAAGAAGTTGTCTAGTATTAAAGCCACATACATAAGATAAGCAGATTTTTCACCTAAAAATGTGGAAGAGTTTGATGACAATGATACTTTTAGTTAATCTGCACAGTAATCTTGTGGATGGAAGACAGTCGAAGATTAAGATTGTTTCAAGTATACAAACAACTATTTCAAGCAAATATAGAAGGAAATCCAAATAAGTCATTTCATATATATCCAAGTTGAGCAAGGGCATGTAGGAGAAAAAAGGAAAGCAATTGATTCTCAATGGCTTGGGGCTTCAGATGGGATGTGTGAAAAGAGCGACCCTTTAGTTACTGTGGTTCTGAGCAGAAGATGGAGCAACTTTCAACTTCACTGCGCCCTCTGTTCCCTGCAGGGGACTGTGTGCTGACAACAACGGCTTTTTCAGGCTTAGACTCATTCTCTCGGTGACTAAGGACCTCTTAATAGTGAATACAGTCAGCAGTGCAAGTTGGTCAACCGTAAGTGTCAGCTCTGGGCGCTGCCAGGTTTAAAAGTGTAAAGTGGAACCTTAAGCTGGAAGAAGGTATGGGGGCTGTTAAGAGAGTTTAATAGAAAGTTCATAATATATTGCATGTGACTACATTGGAAAGATAAACAAAAATGATAACATCTGTGCTCCCACTGTGGCGAGCTGCATGGCTGGGGGACAGGAGGGGGAGAAAGACTTGCCTTTCACTGTCTACCCATTTGTATTTTTAAAACGGTGTACAAAGTTTATATAATAACTATCCAAAAGTTTTCAGAAGCCAATTAAATGTTTAATTCATATTTGTATTTCCCTTTACAGTTTCCAAATAGCTCTCACTTCTGAAATTCTCTATACTTCTCACTGAAAGCCTGTGAGGCAAAATGGCAGGGTTCTTCTCATTTTATGCCTGAAAACCTGAGGGTATACATTTCTGATTTTCTCAGTATCATACAAACAGTTAAAGCTTAGGCTAAAAACAAGGTTTTCTTGCTCCAAGTAGTTTTTTCCATTATGTTGCACTGCCTTTTACGTGGACTTCCCTGGTGGCTCCTGATAAAGACTTAGCCTGCAATGCCGGAGACCCAGATTTGATCCCTGAGTTGGGGCGATCTTGTGGAAAAGGGAATGGCTACCCACTCCAGTATTCTTGCCTTATGTGTGCTCAGGACTACAAAACAGATTAGGTAGAAAGACAGTGGGCCTTAACAAGACAGAGTTTACAGGCCAAGTGCTGGCCTAGGTATCAACACCTGTAAGGTTTGTAAACCTGGTGGAAAGACTTTCATTGAAGCCTCAGCAACCTGTGGACCAAAGCTCCATGCCATATGGATTAATTCACATATTCCTCGACTAGTCCAGGGCTGAGGACCCATATTGTATTATATGCTGCTGTTGCTGCTAAGTCGCTTCAGTTGTATCCGACTCCGTGCAGCCCCATAGACGGCAGCCCACCAGCCTCCTCTGTCCACGGGATTCTCCAGGCAAGAATACTGGAGTGGGTTGCCATTTCCTTCTCTCTTAATAATATAAGTATTATATGCAGTCTTAACCAAAAGATTATAAATAGGTATTCTCCTCATTTTGCAGATGGGGAAATTGAGATTCATAGAAGTTACCTAACTAACACATTAATTTAAAAAATTATAAGGCAAGGAATTATTTTCAGTTTATCTTTCCCAAAGCCCATTTGGTTTTTAAAGGCATTGGACTACTTTGTCTGATGGACACATAGGTAAATGAGAAAGGTGGTGTCTCAGAAACAGAAGTGTGCATTGTGGGGTGTGGAGAGGAGTGGATGATGGGCCAGAGAGGAGACCAGGACTGTGAAAAGTCCAAAAGCGATGAATTTAACTATCGTAAACGAGGCCTGAGCCAATGCCATAAGGGTTTAAGGGAACAAGCAATCTTAGTCTTCAGGTGAGTTAGACATGTCTTCATTCATGAGAGAGCAAGGGTGACATAAACACTGAGCAATTACTAGGAGCTGAAATATGGAGTGGGCTAGGAGTTATGAATGGGAAGAAAGCAAAACAAGGCAGATGGAATGTGCGAATGTTGTAAGGATTAGCAGGTGTTTGTAGCATAAATTATATTAATAGAAAATCTGTCTGTTGGCTCCGCTAGGACAGGTTTGTAAGTTGCAGGATCTAACTGAGATGCTGATGACCAAAGCCCCTCCAGGGAAAATAGAACCAAAAATAAATAAATAAACAAGTTTTAAATTGTTGAATGAATGCATGTATGATGACAGGCAAGAAAGCATGAAAACCTCTTACTCTCAATTTTCTATCATTTTGGATGAGCTCTGAATTACAATATTATCTTATTGTAGTAATTATTCAATGCTTGATTGTGGTTAAAAAAAATAAACGCTACTGAAACACACAGAATGCTAAAGTAATGCTTTGCGATGTCAACCAACTCTCTCCAAGTCCAAGGAGAATGGCAGAACCCAGAACTCCTGCTGCAAATAGAAAAGTCTAGAAGGCTTTATGTAGGTAGTTTAGAAGAGAAGTTTAGAAGTTTAAAAGAGAAGTCTAGGCTGGAGATAAAAGAGAAATACAAAAGTCACTAGTCTAAAGGCATCTGAAACTGTGGATTAGATGGCCATTCAGGGGAGTATGTAGACTTAGAACCTGAGAGGAAGGCCAAGGCCAGAGCACGGATCAAAGTCCACATATTAAGAGATGGTTGAAACTCAGGGAGAAATTCAGGTCACAGAAACTCAAAGGAAGAGGCATTCGGAAGAGTACTGAATGGTCCATAGTATTAGGTGATGTGGAGAACACTCCCCTCCTAGAAGTTCTGAGACGTACCTGTTGGATGTAGCAACCAGAAGGTCATCAGTGTGCCTCGTGATAACAGTCTCACTTGAGTGAAGGGGATGAAAGTCAGATCACATTGGGCTCAGAAATGAGTGGGAACTGTGGACACGGCGACCGCATGTGGAGAGCGTGCTTCGAGAAGCGTGACTGGTGAGTGAGAAGAGAAATAGGGTGCTAGTTGAAACTGAACTGCGTTGAACAGGTTTTGGAAGAGACTTAAGCGTGTTTATATGCAGATGGGAAGAAGTCAGTAAAGAAGGAAAAGAGACTAGCGAGTGGGTGGGAAGGAGGGGGTGAGGGATGAGATTCTGGTGGAAGCACTGGCCTTCACCAGGAAGAGGCAGGCCCTCTGAAGATCAGGGGCACACAGCGGCGCTGGCCCAGCCCGTCGCAGGCTGGGTGCCGAGAGGCAGTGCGATAGGAGCCTTCAAGACGCCAAGACGAGCGTGTCAGGGCCCCAGGCCTCCCCTGGTTTGAAAGACGGAGATAAAACCTATGCTAGTAATTCTGCTATTAAGTAGAAAGTGATAGATGATACGGGAGAGTTAGAAGTAAAAGGCAAAAAAATGGTAGCTTACTGACTGGAAAGGCTGATGCTGACTTGGGATGGAGTGGACTCTCACAGAGGAGGTAAAATCTGAGATAAACCTGGAAGTTTGTGGGAACTCGGAGGCATAGGCCATTACATTACAGGAGAGTAGTTTAAGCAAGGGAAGTAAAGGTGATATTTAGGGAATGGACACCACATAAGATCTGAGTGAAATGTCAAATAGGTGGAATGATAGGAGATAAACCCCAAAAGGTGGAGCTGCATTGAGGAAAGCTACCATGTCAGACCAAGGAGTTTGGAATTGAATTTGTTGTCTGTAGGCAGTGGGAAATTATAGAATTTTTTTCTGTTTAAAAAGTAGAACATTTGGGAATCAAATTAGAAAGGCATGACAGTGTATAAAAATAAAGACTTGGGAAACATCAGGTGCTAAAAAGGTATATTAGGAATTTGATAAATATTGATTAACGAGTAGAGGGGTAATTGGATGACTGAACAAATAAAAACCATGTAACCATTCAAACATTGGAGTCAAAGGCTCACACTGTCTTGAATTTTCCAGGTAACTTCTGTGTAGGGGCTGACTTCGGTTTGATCTCTGCCGTTTATGCCAAACATCAACAGTGTCGTCACTTATCAATATATAACACACTGGCCAGATTAATTTAGTTTAATTTAATTTAGATTAATTAATTTTAGTCTAGTTTTAGAACTGGAAAATGAGTTTCTATTTTATAAGTGAAATACATAGTGTGTGAACTGCTTTTGTATTTGTACATAGAAGATTAAATAAAAACCTAATGTATGATATCCCTGGACTATAAGGATGGTTCAATATATACAAATCAATATAGCACATTAATAGAATGAATGATAAGAATCATACAATAACCTCAATAGATATAAAAAAAGCTTTTTGACAAAATTCAACACCATTCATGATATAAAGCTATAGTCATGAAAACAATACTATTGGAGTAAAAACAGACAAATATTTTAAGGGAACAAAATCAAAAGCCCAGAAATAAATCCATGCATAGAAAGGCAATAGTTGACAAGGGAGCCAAAAATATAATAAGTAGTGCTGGGATAATTGTATATTCACATGAAAAAGAATGAAACTAGACCCATATCTTATACTCAAAAAAATTGACTCAAAATGTGTTGAGTTAAATCTAAGACTTGAAACCATAAAACTCTTGGAAGATAAAGACATAAAGTTCCATAACATGGTTCTTGGTAATGGTTTTCTGGATATAACACCTAAAGCACAGGTAATAAAATGTAAAAAAAATAAACAAGTGGGATTATATCAAACTAAAAATCTTCTGCAGAGTAAAAGAAACCATCAGCAAAGTGAAAAGACAATATTAAGAATGAGAAGAAATATTTGCAAGCCATGTATCTGATAAGGGGTTACTACTCAAAATATATAAAGAACTCAATAGCAAAAAAACAAATAATGCAATTGAAAAATGGGCAAAGGGCTGAATAGACATTTCTTCAAAGAATATATATGAAAGGGCAACAGAACCTGGAAAGATGCTCAATATCACTAATCATTAGAGAAATGCAAATTAAAACCACAGTGAGATATTACCTATTAGAATGCCATTATGAAAGAGATAAGAGATAGTAAATGCTGGTGTGGATGCGGAGAAAAAGGAACCTGGGGCACTGTTGCTGGGAGTGCAGATGTTCCCTGAAAAAATAAAAATAGAGCTACCATATGATCCAGCAATTCCATTTCAGAGAATATATCCAAAGGAACAAAACACTAACTTGAAAAGATATCTGCACTCCAGTGTTCACAGCCACGTTATTTACAAGAGCCAAGATATGGAAATGACCCACATCCTAAGTGTTCACTGATGGAAGAATGGATAAAAAAGTTATGTTACATACATATATATGTATATATACACACACATAATGGAATATTTATATATATATAATGGAATATTATTTAGCTGTAAAATACAAAGAAATCCTACCATGTGTAACAACATGGATTGACTTTGCAGGCATTATGCTAACTGAAATAAATCAACAAAGATACTATATAAAAAAAAAAGATACTATATGATCCTACTTATCTGTGGAATATATTTTTAAAAAGCATAGAAAAAGAGATCTGACTTGTGGTTACCCAGAGGTGGGAGGGCAGCGTGAGGGGGAGTTGGAGGAAGGAAATCAAAAGATACAAACCTCCAGTTATTAGAGATTTAAATACTAAGGATGCAATGTACTACAGGATAACCATATGACAATCAGCTAATGCTGATGTGTGATATATAGCAAAGCTGTTAAGAGTAAATCTTAAGAATTTTCATCACAAAGAGAATTTTTTTTCATTTCTTCTTTTCTGTTTATCGTATCTATATGAGAAAATGGACGTTAGCTGAGTATATAGTGGTCATCATTTCACAATATATGTAAATCAAGCCATCACGCTGTATGCCTTAAACTTATGCAGTGATCTATGTCAATTATTTCTCTATAAACTGGAAAACCCTAATATTTACAATCTTATCTTGACAAATGATTAAGGAGAAGTCTATAAAACCACTTCCCAGGTTGACTCTGCGGTAGAGAATCCGTCTGCCAATGCAAGCGTCACAGGAGATGTGGGTTCCAACCTTGTGTTGGGAAGATCCCCTGGAGAAGGAAATGGCAACTCGCTCCTGTGTCCTTGCCTAGAGAATTCCATGGACAGAGGAGGCTGGCACGTTGCAGTCCATGGAGTTGCAAAGAGTCGGTGGCAACTGAGCACATGTGCTCCTTGCTGTGTAACCGCTGCCAGTTTGTACCTCGATTTATTTGCTAGATTTTACAGTTAAGTAAGTTATATAAGGAAGAACATTTACTCTCAAAACTTTAAAAGTATTTTTTAAGTTGTGAGAGATTTGAAGAAATAATAAAGTATTACTATTTCAGTTTTTAACAGTCCGCTTAGGATCACCTGTATGGGGATGAATGGTAACTGGATATATGGTAACCATCCCTTTATAGCATATGCAGATGTTGAATTGTGATGCTGTACACCTGAAACTTACATAATAATGATAAAAATTCCCCCTCAATTGTAATAGAGAAAAAAAAGGAATCATGGTATTTTCAATGACATCATGGTGACTCAGATTTTCTTTATGCACTTTGATGTCTCCAATCACTTCCTCAAAGAATTTGCCAAGGAGTTGATAGATTTCTCTTTATCAGTTGTTGAACACTTATACTTGTGGGATAACATGAGAGGAAACTTATCTTTATGTTGAAGGTTTGAACTAAAATGCTTTTAAATTGCATCATAACTTCCCTTTCTTAGAACTGTACCTCCTACAAGTAATAAGTTAATAGTTAATTCCAAAGCCATGTTTAATTATAAAACATAATATGCCATAAAACATTAAGTAAATACTTTTAAAATATTACTGATAAACATTACAGTAGGAAAGTGAATAAACTGCTTTATAAGCTTAATCTAACCTAAGGGTAAATCATGATAAACTTCAGTTTACAAAGAGAATTTTTATATTCATGTCAGCAAATGCCAAAAGGAATGGAAAGTAATCTACAATTTTACTATGCTATTTGCATTAGCAAATATTTTAAATACAATTGTGTAAATTAGTCAAGAGTGTGTGAATACACAGTCATATCTTTTTTTGGAAACTTGAGAAACATAATAATCATTCACATTTAATCTTTCTGTATGTGTTTACACACTTGAGGCTTTATTATCTTTTTGTTAAGCACTGTAATTTCACAATTTTTTTTACACCTTTATGAATTGTATTTTTTGATTTTTGACTCATTAAGCAAGTTCCCTCTATTTTTAAGGCATATTTACAGCTAAGATACTTCTATTTGTTGCACTAAACTTGGTGAAGTATATATAAAAAAAAAAGTTTTAAAAAGAGAACTCTGCATTGAGAAAGCTTGACTAAAGTCTTAGAGATGCAAAACTTCAAAATATGTCTTCAAGTGGCATGTGCTTTAAATGATAATGTCACTTATTAAAAAAAACAGAAGAGTTAGTTAAAAAAAGAAAGAAAGAAATGGCATTGTCTACCATCTATCAGTCTTTAGGAGGTGAAGTTCAGTGGAAAAGCTCTAGAGGTGGAGCCTTTGCAAGGCATCAGCCTCTTCTTTTGAAGCAATAGTTCCATCTAGCGGACATGAACTTAGAAACAAAGCCTTGATTCCAAAAATTAGGGTTTTTTTTCTTGAATGAAATCAGCATTAAAGGAAAATAACAAGGATAATAGCAGAAATAATTTGTTCAAAATACTAAATTCAAAAGTAACAACGTAGAAACCAAATAAGCTAGAAAACAGAAATATCTTCTTTTAAATGAAACACTTTTCCTATGCTTAACATACTAGAAATTTGGTTTAAAAAAAAAAAAGATAATTTAATCAGTGCAGAGAGCCAAACTAGGTAACACTGGAATGACTATGATAAGAAACAAACTACAAACTTGAATTTTTAAAAATCTGGTACATGTTTCCAAAAATGCAGAGTAATAGAAATCATTCATTTACTCATTTTCAAAGTGGCTTTCCAGGTGGCTAGTGGTAAAGAATCTGCCTTCCAGTGCATGAGAGGTAAGAGATACCGGTTCATTTCCTGGGTTGGGAAGATCCCCTGGAGGAAAGCACGGCAACCCACTCCAGTATTCTTGCCTGGAGAATCTCATGGTCAGAGGAGCCTGGTGATGGCATCCCACAAAGTTGGACATGACTGAAGCGACTTAGCACGCACACATTCCTTTCAATAACAATATCTATTGGCCTTCAAGGTCAAATGTTTGTTATTCAGTTCCTAGCATTTCTGATACTGACATTTGCTTTTGTCCTATAGCACAGGAGGGGCTTCCTATCAATATCGGAGCCCATCTGAAGTGATCTATTGGCAATGTGCAAAGGTAACCTCTGACAATGGCTCTCATTTGCAGTACAGTAGCAGATGGCCTGGAGAATCCCAGGGATGGGGGAGCCTGGTGGGCTGCCATCTCTGGGATCTCACAGAGTCAGACACAACTGAAGCGACTCAGCAGCAGCAGCAGCAGCAGCAGCAAGATGGCCAGTCTAGTCAGATATTTCATTTAAATATTAATCATCTGGATGATTCCAAGACATTAATGTGGCTGGATTTTTTCTTTTCTTTTCTCTTTTTTTACTGATTTGGTGGAGTCTTACTTCTAATCACAGTATGTCTAAAAGCAGATTGGAGGCCTACAGAGTATACCGCTAACCACTTGGAATAAAGGAGGTCTGAAGTCACAGTTCTTGTTACTGTTAATCCTGTTCTCAAGAACTTGAAACCTAGCCTACAGATTGCTTGGTGTCAGTGGATTTCTTATTTCAAATGACCAAAATGGTTGACTATTCAGTGTGTACAGTGTGGGGTGAGGAAAAATTCTGGAAATAGATAGTGATGGTAGTTATACAACACAATGAATGTATTTAATGGCACTGAGTTGAACGCTTAAATGCTAGCTGGTACATCCAGAAAAGTCAGAGGACAGATCCTGAACATTTCTGGGACACATTTGGGATTCAGGGGTTCAGCCCAGTCTGGGTACAGATCATCAAGGGAACGAGGACAGACAGACAGCACATAACCTACCTGAGAAAGTGCATTTCTTTGCCCAAGATCCTGGTGAAGGATGGACTTGCTCCCAAATCGAGCCGGGAACAGGAGACATGTTTTGCTTTCCCATATGTTAGAGGCTCAATTATATCCTCCCCCCAAATTATATATTAAGTCAGTAATGCCCAGTACCTTAGAATGTGTCTATATTTAAAGTTAAGACCTTTAAAGAGCTTATTAAGTTAAAATGAGGCCATTCTAGTGGGCTCTAATCCAATCTGACTGGTGTCTTTCTAAGAAGAGGAAATTTGGGCACACAAGAGACTTTAGGATGCTCACCTTTCGGGGAAAGACCACGTGAGGACAGCTTGCCATCTGCAAGCCCAGAAATCAAGTTTGCTGACACATTATCCTGGGCTTCCAGCCTCTGGAACTGTGAGAAAGCAGCTCTCTGATGTTTCAGCCCCCCAGTCTGTGGGGTTTTGCTATGGCAGCCCTAGCAAACCAAAACAAGTACAAAATATGTTTCTTGAGGAATTCTTGTTCTATGGTAGAATAGTTTTATAGGCACTAATTTTTCACGCATATGTGCTAAGTTGCTTCAGTCGTGTCTGACCGTTTGTGACCCTCTGGACTGAAACCCACCAGGCTCCTCTGTCCATGGGATTCTCCAGGTAAGAATACTGGAGTGGGTTGCATTTCCTTCTCCAGGGGATCTTCCCAGCCCAGGGACTGAACCCTCCACCCAGGGATCGAACTTTCTGCCCAGGGATTGAACTTGCATCTCTTATGTGTCCTGTATTGGCAGGTGGGTTCTTTACCACTAGCGCCACGTGGGAAGCCTCTAACCCTTCACAGGCTGTGCTGAAGAAGACTAAAGGGGAAGTGAAGGGGAACAATCCTGAAAAACATTGCCTTTGGGGTGACTTGAGGAGCAGTTGTCTAGACAGGAAGTTGTGAGGAGCATCTTCTACAGTTGTCACACATTGTCTCAGCTGGAGATCCACCCCTGTGAGCCCAGCTCCCCACCTCTGTGAGGCCAGCTCCCCGTGTCCCTGTGTTCCTGCGGCTGATGGGGTGAGCATCGTCAGGGCCCAGCCATCTTCATTCTCTGACCCTGTTCCCAGGCAGATCTAGAAACAGAGGCAAATGCTGCCCTAGACACAGCGGCTTAAATACCTGACAAAACCGATTTTATTATTGAACTAAAAGTATGCAAAACAACTAAACAAGAAAAAACAGCATATTCGTTTTTCAAAGATTCAAAGACCTTTTTGAACGAGTTTTTAATTGGAATTTTTTTAAAGACTTTTTTGATGAGGACCATTTTAAAAGTCTTTATTGAATTTGTTACAATATTGAATACTGTATCCTTTTGTCTTTTATGTTTTGGCTTTTTGGTCTAAGGCTTGTGGGATCTTGGCTCCCCGACCAGGGATCGAACCTGTACCCCCTGCATTGGAAGGGGACGTTTTAGCCCCTGGACCACCAGGGAAGTCATGACTGGAATTTCATAGAAAGAAAGCTTCTAGCCCTTGGTCCTTTGGGGAGTTACCAGTTCCTAGCCTGGTGACTACTTTATTCTCTGCCTGCTGGTTTGTTTGGATCTTCCTCCTTTGCTTGGTTCTATGTGAAATGAGTCCCTACTGCAGACAAAGCTCTGTGTTGAGTTGCTGCAAAAATGGATTTCAGTAAACACAGTTCCTACCCAATCCTCCTTTTGAAGGAGTTAAGTCATGTGAAGAGCCTAGTGGTCCCGTGATTTCCTGCAGTGTGTTGAGTCTTCCTGCAATGCAGGGATGCAGGCTCAGCTGAGAGCAGAGATCGGGTATAGCCAGAGGAGATGGAGGCTCAGCGAGGCTCAGGAGAAAGATGCTTGAGGGAGACCTTCTTTCTCTCATTCAGCCAACAAACATTTACCAAGTACCTGTTATGTGACTCATTGGAAAAGACTCTGATGCTGGGAGGGATTGGGGGCAGGAGGAGAAGGGGACGACAGAGGATGAGATGGCTGGGTGGCATCACGGACTCTATGGACATGAGTGTGAGTGAACTCTGGGAGTTGGTGATGGACAGGGAAGCCTAGCGTGCTGTGATTCATGGGGTCGCAAAGAGTCGGACACGACTGAGCAGCTGAACTGAACTGTTCTGTGTCAGGTATTTTTGTAGTGTTTCCAAACTTTAGTGTACATTAGAGTCATCCGGAGGGCTTGTTTAAACGCAGATTGCTGCTTGCTAAGGCAGGAGGTCTGCAGCATACATTTCTAGGTGATGATGCTATTGATCCAAGAATTGTGCTTTGAGAACCACTGATTTAGGCAGAGCAGTAAGAAATGGGGAAAAGATAAGCAGTGCCACTTGTCGGGTTTTGCAATGTTAGCATGAAACAAAGGCAGCAGTATGGGTAGTGGGGTGGCAGTGAGCTTGAAATCCAGCCCCAGTTGCATTTGTTAAGCCCCTAGGGCCATGTAGACAGAAGGGAAGGGCCACCTGTCTGTATTTTGTCCTCCCAGAAGGGCCCCTTTGTTAAATGTCTGCCCTGTGGGTATGTCTGCTCAGAGGGACCACTTTTTTTGTAACTTGCACAAAGGCATGGGTAAATCAAAGGCTGGAAGCAACATGCAAAGCAGGGCATGTGAGAGGGAAGTGGATGTGGCTCAGCGTGCCCAGAATGGAACGGTGAGATGAGGCCATGGTTCCTGACTTCCGTCTATGGTCTACTTCATGCAGAAGTCTCCATCCTTTTCCGCACACAGATGGATTCTGGGTTCAGCTATTTCACCCACAAGGAGATTGTCTGCCTCTCAGCCTTTCTTGGGTTCATCCTGTCACAGTGGACAGCCCCTCAGCTTGCCTACAGTTAGGCCAGGTGATGCTATCAGATGCTAAATAGATGCCAGAGAAAGGCAGAGATGAGGAACTCAAAGGACTGACCAAAGGAAACTAACAAAATAATGGTTTGGGCTGAAGAGGGTGAACGGATGGACAAGAAGCTTGACGATTACCGAGAACATCAGGGCTCAAGGTATGAACCTGGTGATTAATGAGAAAAGAGGAAGGAGATTACTCACATGTCAAGTCAAGAAACAGCAACAGAAAAGATGATCAGAGTGGCTGCGTTTGGAACTGACCTGAGAGGATTAACAAAATGCTGCCTGAGAAGAAAGCCTATTAAGACAAGGCTAGAGTCCTTGGACAAAACAACATCTTAAGAGATCTAGCTTAGTAAAGAAGAGAGAGAACAGCCACCGAGAAGCCCAAATAACCTACAGACGAGGACTCTTTAAATGTTTAAAAGCAGCACAGCCTTATGGTTACTGTGTGGAAACCATACCCATGTATCTAGAGTGCTTCCACTGCCTGGAATTATTCACCTGCTTCTTTTCAACAGGACTTGGTTTCAGGGAATAAGATTCATGTGATACAATAGATTGGGGTGAGAACAAGAAAATATTGAAATGTCAACCTTTCTGTAGTAGAGGCAAAAGACTTCAGAAAGATGTATTTAAGGTCCTCCACAGCCTGTTTTGTTCAGACTTCCCTCAGCACGAGAGAGACTTTGCTCTGTATTATCTAGTTACCATGAAGGTGGAATCTGCTGTCTGCCCAGGATCCCACACGTGAAAGCTCAGCAGGCATCAGGGCCCCGGGATGATTGTTCCAACACCCTCCGGAGCATCTGGTTCACCTTCCTGGATATGACGTGAAAGCTTGCATTCCTAACAAGGTCCCAGCTGATGCTGATGTAGCTAGTCTGGGGGCCGCACTTTGAGAGCCACTGTTTGGAAACAGTAATAATATCACTTCTTACAAGCAAGAAATCAGTATCTAAATGCCTGAAGTCCCAGCTGTTGGATGGTCCATAAAGCATCCTGATAAAACCATTGATTTAACACAGCATCCTAGGGGACTTCCCTGGCAGTCCAGCAGTTGACTCTGATATCCAGTGCCGGGGGTGCGGGTTTCATCCGCAGTTGGGGAGCCAAGATCCCACATGCCTTACAGACAAAAAAACCAGGACATAAAACAGAAACAATATTGTGTCATGTTAAGTCACTTCAGTCGTGTCTGACTCTGTGTTGCTATGGACTGTGGTGATGTCCACAAGAAGTTCTGGGAACCTGGAAATCAAAAGAGCCACCACTGAGATGGGTTATAGCTCACCTGTGCATTATTTAAGCATGCCTGGATTAAGTGCCTTGTTTTGGCCCCAAAGGAATCACTGAAATAATTGGAAGCAGGAAGGGCTTTTGCACACTGTCCTTCTTTATTTGACTCAGGGCTCATCTCTTCGGTAAACAGATTCCACCCAACATAATGATAAATGGTTCAGAACTAGGATGGAATAAGCTCAAACTGGTGAACCAACAGCAATGTTGACTCCAAAATAAAACTCTGTGGGCACTGAATAACTATTGCAGGAAAACATGCCCAAGCCTTATTAGGAATGCTGCTGGAAGTAGCTGTGACGGGAGGGTGGGGTTCCGTTCCTTTAAGAGGAAGGTTGGGACTACTGAGTTCGCTCTCAGCTTCTCTCATTAAAGGAGACTTGAATGAAGACTCCTGACTGTGAAGGGGAGGCCAGCCACTGGGTGAAGGAGGACGCTCCTGCTAACAATCCTGGTGTGAGGCCTTACAGAGAAAATCATCACAATTGGCTTCCTTTGTTGCTTCTACGTGGACTGATGTATAGGAGAGAAGGCCCTGATGGGTTTGTTAAGGACATCCCTTTGGAGGGAGCCCTGGAAAGGGAGCCAGATGGTGAAATAAAGACTGGCTGAGATCAGTGTGACAGAGCCTTCACAGCGCCTTTAGTTATGGCTCTGTTATTCCGGGAAAACATCCCCTCCTAGTTACATGCTTTGCTCGTGTGGTGTGAATATCTTGAATGTGCCTCTGTAAATGCGAAATGTCAAGACCAATAAAGAGTGTTGTTTTAACTTGTGCACACAGAGGCTCCTCAATTAGACCTCTCCCCATGATTTAAGTATTATGATGGTTGCCATTCTCTACTCTGCCCGTGGGGTAGCGCTTGTTGTTCATTCGTGTCTAACTCTTTGTGACCCCATGGACAGCAGCATGCCTGGCTTCCCTGTCCTTCACTGTCTCCCAGAACTTGCTCAAACTCATGTCCACTGGGTCGATGATGCCATCCAACCATCTCATCCTCTGTTGCCTCCTACTTCTGCTACTGCTGCTGCTGCTGCTGCTAAGTCACTTCAGTCGTGTCTGACTCTGTGCGACCCCATAGACGGCAGCCTACCAGGCTCCCCGTCCCTGGGATTCTCCAAGCAAGAACACTGGAGTGGCTTGCCATTGCCTTCTCCAATGCATGAAAGTGAAAAGTGAACGTGAAGTCGCTCAGTCATGTCTGACTCTTCGCGACCCCAAGGACTGCAGCCCACCAGGCTCCCCCGCCCCTGGAATTCTCCAGGCAAGAGTACTGGAGTGAGGTGCCACTGCCTTCTCCGTCTCCTGCCACTAGGTAACCGTAAATCCCAGATGGGCTGATCAGCAAAGCTTCACTCTAACCCACTTCAGTCAAGCATCTTCTGTTCTTTAAAGCACTTACGATGTGCTTAGCAGGCTTCTGTCCTCCGTGCTTGTGAGTCTTTGGGCTTCCCCCACGTGGAGAATGAGCTGGTCCCAACAGTGTGTTCCTACTGCGTGGCCTCCAGACAGTGTGCTTGTTATAAACGAGTTCAACTCAGAGGCCGGATTTCAGATCAGACTCAAGGTTAAATGGAATCTGGTTTGGTAAGGAAATACATTTACTTCTTAAATGTTAGCTCTGTCCTGTGTTTTGCTTGTTGTTTAGTTGCTAAGTCATGTCCAACTGTCTTGCAGCCCCGTGGACCGTATCCCACCAGGCTTCTCTGTCCGTGGGATTTCCCAGGCAAGAACATCTGTGGTTATAGTGCATTAGAACAAATGAAAGTTAACTCTAATATTTACCATTAATACTAATGGTCAGTATTACCACGTTTAATGCCATGGGTGTAATACAGTTTCTGAGGCTTTGCTGAAACATGACTGACTACTGCTAATAACTACTGCTTCTTTAATGCCTACTATATGCCAGGGGATTTGCATACATTATCAATCATCTAAAAGCTCTATTAAATGTGCAAACCTTGGAATTGAGAAGTAGGGACTGGCAAAAAAAAAAAAAAAAACAAAAAAAAACACAAAAAACAGAAAACAAAAAAAGCCCAAGTTAATTCCTTCCAACTGTCCAAGTAGTAAGCAGAAGAGATGGGCTCAAACTGAGATCTGTTTGACTCCAAATTCCATGAGTTTCCACAACACTGTGTTATTATTTTGGAGTTTTTCTTTAAAATGAAGGAAAATTATTTTAATATATTTGAAAACAATTTTTTTATTTTAAAGATTTGCAAGTCAGAAAAGGAACATAATCTATCGTAAAGGTATGTTCGGTACCCCAAACTCTAGGAAAACAACGGACGCCTTTCTGAAGGATGCCGCCGTTCTCCTCCATTGACTCTGCACAGCATTCAGCTATAGAATTTTTTTCCTGGACTTCCAGTGGAAAATATCCCGATTTTAAACAAAGCTGCTTTCTGCATCTTCTACAGTAATGGAACTAATTTTAAAATGTACTAATTAGCTGATGGACAGTGAACGAAGGTATTTTCACCTTCTAGTAAATTGTGGGAAGTGGCGGCACCTACTGACGACATACGATATTGCACTCTGGCATCAGAAATTCTGAAGACTTTAGTACAGGAGGAAACTGTTTTGTCAGGTTCTTTAAATTACAGAATGCATCTTCCTGGAGAAATATAGTATGTCTGGAGTATAAGAGTTACATAATATGCATGGAACAGCTTTCTGACATCTCAATTTTATATGAAAATAAATACATATTGTGACATAGGATGCACAATTAGCCTATTTAAAAAAAGATCTATGATGGAAAATTTCTGAAAGTGTCTCTTTCAAACACGTTCATTCTCACCTTGCCATTAGAGGTTCTTCAGTGGAAAACTTCTAGAAATATTGGATCTAGCTCATTCCCTTTGTATGAAACATGAGAAAACCATGTTCCAGCTCTGGGTCTAGACAAGTTCATGAAAGAGAGAGTTCCGGAGTCTTTACTTTTCATTCTTTCCATCTGAACTTACCACAGGATCCCCATTTGTATTGCATATACCCAATCAAAATAGCAAAAAAAATTCAATTTGGGGAATCACAAACTTGTGATTTTGGGTCAAAAGAATTTGGGAAATACAAGAGTTTCTATAACATTAGAATCACTGAAAATTGGTAGCAGTGTTAGAATAAAAATCTCTCATGGAAAAATCCTGCAAGTCCTTAAAAGGCTGTGAGTGACATCTAGTGATTCCAATAGCAAGCATGTCTTCTTTTTGCTGGAAGATTTAAACTTCAGTTCTTCCTGGAGGAATTTTTGGTTATGAATGTATCTTTAATTTTATTATGTAAGACAGTTAATAAATCACCAGCATGAACATTATAGCATAGTCTGCATTATGAAACACATCTAATCCATAAAATGAAGGACACTCAAATTTAGGTTAAATTTTTAAGTTCAAAAAATAGTTTTAAAATAAGACTACCAATGAATCTATATTACTTGATTTGCAAATCATGATGGTGTGATCACTCACCTAGAGCCAGACATCCTGGAATGTGAAGTCAAGTGGGCCTTAGAAAGCATCACTATGAACAAAGCTAGTGGAGGTGATGGAATTCCAGTGGAGCTATTTCAAATCCTGAAAGATGATGCTGTGAAAGTGCTACACTCAATATACCAGCACATTTGGAAAACACAGCAGTGGCCACAGGACTGGAAAAGGTCGGTTTTCATTCCAATCCCAAAGAAAGGCAATGCCAAAGAATGCTCAAACTACTGCACAATTGCATTCATCTCACATGCTAGTAAAGTAATGCTCAAAATTCTCCAAGCCAGGCTTCAGCAATATGTGAACCATGAACTTCCAGATGTTCAAGCTGGTTTTAGAAAAGGCAGAGGAACTAGATGGCCAACATCTGCTGGATCATCGAAAAAGCAAGAGAGTTCCAGAAAAACATCTATTTCTGCTTTATTGACTATGCCAAAGCCTTGACTGTGTGGATCACAATAAACTGTGGAAGATTCTGAAAGAGATGGGAATACCAGACCACCTCACCTGCCTCTTGAGAAACCTATATGCAGGTCAGGAAGCAACAGTTAGAACTGGACATGAAACAACAGACTGGTTCCAAATAGGAAAAGGAATATGTCAAGGCTGTATATTGTCACCCTGCTTATTTAACTTACATGCAGAGTACATCATGAGAAATGCTGGGCTGGAAGAAGCACAAGCTGGAATCAAGATTGCTGGGAGAAATAACCTCAGATATGCAGATGACACCACCCTTATGGCAGAAAGTGAAGAGGAACTAAGAAGCCTCTTGATGAAAGTGAAAGAGGAGAGTGAAAAAGTTGGCTTAAAGCTCAACATTCAGAAAACTTAAGATCAGGGCATCCGGTCCCATCACTTCATGGCAAATAGACGGGGAAACAGTGGAAACAGTGGCAGGCTTTATTTTTTTGAGCTCCAAAATCACTGCAGATGGTGATTGCAGCCATGAAATTAAAAGACGCTTACTCCTTGAAAGGAAAATTATGACCAACCTAGATCGCATATTCAAAAGCAGAGACATTACTTTGCCAACAAAGGTCCATCTAGTCAAAGCTATGGTTTTTCCAGTGTTCATGTATGGATGTGAGAGTTGGACTGTGAAGAAAGCTGAGCACTGAAGAACTGATGCTTTTGAACTGTGGTGTTGGAGAAGACTCTTGAGAGTCCCTTGGACTGCAAGGAGATCCAACCAGTCCATCCTAAAGGAAATCAGTCCTGAATATTCACTGGAAGGACTGATGCTGAAGCTGAAACTCCAATACTTTGTCCACCTGATGCAAAGAGTTGACTCATTGGAAAGACCCTGATGCTGGGAGGGACTGGGGGCAGGAGGAGAAGGGGACAACAGAGGATGAGATGGCTGGATGGCATCACCGACTCAATGGACATGAGTTTGAGTAAACTCTGGGAGTTGGTAATGGACAGCGAGGCCTGTTGTGCTGAGATTCATGGCGTCACAAAGAGTTGGACATGACTGAGCAACTGAACCGAGTGACTAATCCAGATTTTGAGGATCATAGACGTGTTCTACTTTGCTTTATCAGAAAGCAAAAGAACTTAGATATGGCCTAACAATAGATCACTTCAAAATTTCCAAATGATCCTTCAAAATGAAATCATAGACTGAGGTTGGCAGAAATAAGAACTGAAAATATGTAAGGATCATTACGATAGCAAATAGCCAAGCCAGGCTCAGAAATGTGCAAATTAGCTGCTACCATATTGCTGAAAAGGCACTGCTTTTTTTTACTTACGTTATATTATAAAAAATTTAAAAGTTATATTATTATTATATTTTCTTGTCATGTTTAAGTTTTGTAAACCTTTTTGATAGTGACAAAATAGCTTACAAATTAGGAATTTATTAAATAAATATTAAGCATATGAGGCAATTGTTCACCATATTTGATGTGTATGTGTTTTCCTAGTATAAGTTTACATATTTATGTTATTTAAAAATATTTAAATATATTACATGTATGTTGTGGTGTCTACGTGAGTATGATTGCATTTGTAGACCGAATCTATGGATGGTTTTAGTTGTTCTTTCCTTCTATTATGTTCAATATCACTTTCAAGGTTTTTACCTCTCAATTCATCTAGAATATATTCTTCAGCTGCAATGTAACTTGCAAAACATGTTTTAAAGATACGCTGTAGCTATATGGATATTATACAATGGCACCCCACTCCAGTATTCTTGCCTGGAAAATCCCACGGGCGGAGGAGCCTGGTGGACTGCAGTCCATGGGGTCGCTAAGAGTCGGACACGACTGAGCGAGTTCACTTTCACTTTCACTTTCATGCACTGGAGAAGGATATGGCAACCCACTCCAGTGTTCTTGCCTGGAGAATCCCAGGGACGGGGGAGCCTGGTGGGCTGCCGTCTATGGGGTCGCACAGAGTCAGACACGACTGAAGCGACTCAGCAGCAGCAGCAGCAGATGCTGCAGTTGTACACACATGAGCATCCGCAGTGGTATAAGACTTCAGCAGGTACATCGGTTCTCACCGTTGTCTCTTCACAACGTGAGGATCCGTTTTGACTGCTGGGAATCAGTCTGGCTCAGAGAGCTGCTCTCAGCCATGTGGAAGGTTTAGGATTTGAGGCCTGACCCTGTCAGGGAGGACCACATGGTCCAACACTGCGGTTGCTGGGTCAATAGGAGGCAGGTTCTTAGTTAAGAATTATCTTCAAAAAACCAAAGACAGTAATTTCAAGTGGATGGAAAAGTGAAGAAAGAAGAAAAGCTTTTTTCTTAAGAAAGCTTGTTAAGAGTGGAAAAAGAAAGCCCAGTGATTTCGGGTGAAGAATCAGAGCAGAGGGAGCCCCTTTCTGTGCGGACTTTCAGAGCTAACATAATGCCAGTAAGGAGCACAGAGAAGCATCTGAGGCCGTGAAATATGCACTAAGACAGAAACTTCAAAAAAGTACTTGATGAGCCTCATCCCATAAAGTGCCGTAACAGATGGCCTTTCTCAGAAAAGCCTTCCGTGCTGGCTTGGGTGATGCTTATGACGTAGGTATACATGGGCTGCTAATTTAATAAAGAGGACCTGAATGCTTCAGACAGCGACACTTGAGGATAAGGAACTTCTGGCTGTAATGTTCCTGCAGTTCCCAGTGAAGGGAAGGTGATTGGTTTTGCTCCTGGAGTGTCAGAGGACGGACGTTGTTTGAGGTCATCCTTTCTCCATTTCACTAATAAACCCTCTTTCTGCTAACTGCCTCCTTCCCCTTGTCAAAGTCTAGTAAAATCAGAAGACTGTGAAGAGGTCAATTTAGATAAGAATGGGAGGACAGTGTTTTAAAGCTTACCACGCTCTGAGTTCTGCTTCTTATTCTAGCAATTCTCAACCCCAGGGTGTGTAAATGCCACACTGGCATGACTGCCGCTAACTTTTACAAGCTGCCATGTAACATCCTTACAATCATTGCTTATGAAGAATTTGCAATACACTCAGGTGGCATGTTTATTGGTGCAAAAGAACATTCCGAAAGTTAGCAGGAGAAAGAAAAAACCACCAAGTTCAGTGCTCTTTCTACAGAATTTGCTCACTCATTACATTCTTATTTGATAAAAGTGAATCTCTTACAAGACCTCAGATTAAAAGCTCTTAAACTATCTCAACTCTTCCTATTGGGAAGAAAACATGTTTTTTTTTCATTTTACTGGAAAGCAATCAGTGGAGGGTGAAGGAAATAGATGCTAGATTATTTGGTAACAAAGCAAGAATTAGTGTCCAAAGGTAAATGAAAAATTTGCTAAATATTGTTAATGATAATTTCTTTGGAAAAACATATGATAAACCTGGAAAAATTAAATTTATGAATGTAAATAAAATTTATATCAGAAACATTGGCCTATCACTTCCTTATAGTTAAAAATTCATTTTAATTTTGTAAATTATCTTAGTGATTAATCCATATCCTGGGGTTAACTTTAATGTTCTATGAGAAAGATACACTTATGTCATACTGTTTGTTAGAGCCTTATTAAACTAAGAATACTGTAAAAATAAATTAAACCTAGTTATCCTTTTGGGGAAAACAGGTCTACATTTGCTAATTGTTGAAATAATACATTTTGATAAAAAAATCTTACAAAATTTTGCTAGCATATTTGAACATCATTATAGTTTGCTCAATTTAAATTGCCAAATTTTGACTGTCTCCTGTGATTTATGGAAGGAAGAGAATATTTATACCTTCTAGAGACATTGAAGGGCCAAGGAATAGGTTGGAAATTAAAAGGAGATTTAGTCTCCCCTGGCTTCAATGTATTCTCCCCACAGCTGCTAGAATATTTTTCCTTAGACCTCAGAAACAACAGGAACTGCCTCTGATTGATATCATCCTCCCATCATGCCACACACAGTACAGTTTTATGCAAACAAAAGAAATTTTCAGTAAAATGACACTGATAAATAATAGCATCCAAAATAGATAATTATCAAGATGTGAGTTAGGATATGTATAGAACCGGCCAAATGTCCAAAAATGTATTGATGACAGAAAATATTGAAGCCATTGGGAATTTTACCTTACCTGCTCATTGAGGAGCTGCACTGTATTTGAATTAATGTTTTGCTACAGAATAACTCAAAGCTTACAATGCTAGAGTTTAACTTTGCTGGAATCTAGCACCATCATCTCACTGATTTTTACAGCAGAACCCATTCGGTATAGTGCTTTCACAAAGGAATACTATTTCCTATAATTTATTTATTAACAACCTATTAAAATGTAAATTATCAGTTATATACAAGCAGGTACTTCATCAAAAGAAATAAGAAAATTAGACATGGGCTTTGGTGGTTTTCTTTCATTGGAACTTTTCCCAAAGTTGCTTCATTAAAATATTTTCTTAAGGGACTTTATCAGATTTTGGAGGAAATTCAAATGAATAATTGTATTTTATTTGTATTACAGTGTTTTCCACTTTAAGATATATTAAAATGGTCCTAGGTAATATTTTGTCAGACTTGGAAGCATAACATTTGAATTAACTCATCTCATTATATTATTTTAAGGCTACCACCAACGCTACTTTTGATTTTCTAAAATATAATAAAGAAAAAGCATTTATATTGGATATGTACATATATTCCTCACAAGACCATTGACTTAAACTCTGAGCTTCATCTTCCGCATCTGTGGTTAAGATTCTTTTGTTTCAAACTAGAGAAACTCACTCTGGCTGACTTAGAGAACTGATAGGAGAGATACGGGTTGCTGACATGAATAACAGGGAAATTGTAGAGCACGGTCAATCTTAAGGGGCCAATATAGCAGCTACTGCCTCCTCAAGGCACTCTGCTGGCTTCAAGATCAAATTCCAGCAAAGGAGAATGCAACTGGCCTGGTTTGGATCACAAGGTTGTTCCTTGCCTAGGAGAGGACAGGACACTTTAGATCAAACTGGGTCCAGTGGAGAAAAAAAAACTTTTCCTAAATGATATTAATGTAGTATTCCAAAAACAAAACGGAATAAGTGTTTGGAAATCAAGGACAGAGACTGAATACTAAGTGGAAAAAGGCAGAAGAAAAAGTAAAATAAAAATAATAAGGCAAAAAGCTATAGTAGAGGGCAAGGCAGGGTACCTAAGTACTGGATAGGAACCTGTAGTGGGATGCTATGAACGCAACAAATGTTCAGGACAGACTGCGCAAACCATGAGAAACTCATGGCAGGGGTCAGATTACTCGTGGATCCTTTGAGAGGTTCTAAATTTCATATCCAGGCTTACATACAGAGTGAGGCTTGGAGGTCACCGTGAGCTGGTAAAACGGAGATGGCAAAATAGAGATAGCAAGTCATCGTAGAGGGTTATGAAGTTCATAGAAGCTGAGTGTTTTGGTCAAACTCAGAGTCACTATGCTGTGCGTCAGAGGTTTAAAAATAACTATGATACCTCTCTCTAGGAGCAAATAGACAAGCAAGGGAAACAGATACATAAATAATAGTGTATGGAAGACTGTTACTAGTCCAATGCATGAAGCAGGTGTGGGTGGGGTCATAGAAGAGGAAATGAGCAAGACCAGTGGCAGACTTCTCTAAGGGAAGCTCTGTGAGAGCAGGAAGGCGGCCACTGATTGTTGGCGGTGGGAGGATGCTCCAAGAATTGTTTGGGTGTGAATTGTCTTGGAAGCCATAAGGGGATATCTGTGTTATACTACAGGCCATTTTTTTTGAAAAGCATTTTAAAATCAGTTCAGTTTAGTCACTCAGTCGTGTTCGCCTCTTTGCGACCCCATGGACTGTAGCACGCCAGGCCTCCCTGTCCGCCACCAACTCCTGGAGTTCACCCAAACGCATATCCATTGAGTCAGTGATGCCATCCAGCCATCTCATCCTCTGTTGTCCCCTTCTTTTCCTGCCTTCAATCCTTCCCAGCATCAGGGTCTTTTCACATGAGTCAGCTCTTCGCATCAGGTGGCCAAAGTATTGGAGTTTCAGCTTCAGCATCAGTCCTTCCAATGAACACTCAGGACTGATCTCCTTCAGGATGGACTGGTTGGATCTCCTTGTAGTCCAGGGGACTCTCAAAAAGTCTTCTCCAACACCACAGTTCAAAAGCATCAAGTCTTAGGCGCTCAGCTTTCTTTATAGTCAAACTCTCACATCCATACACAGCTCCTGGAAAAACCATAGCCTTGACCAGGTGGACCTTTGTCGGCAAAGAAATATCTCTGCTTTTTAATATGCTGTCTCAGTTGGTCATAACTTTTCTTCCAAGGAGTAAGCGTCTTTTAATTTCATGGCTGCAGTCACCGTCTGCAGTGATTTTGGAGCCCAGAAAAATAAAGTCTGCCACTGTTTCCCCATCTATTTGCCATGAAGTGATGGGACCAGATGCCATGATCTTAGTCTTTTGAATGTTGAGCTTTAAGCCAACTTTTTCACTCATCTCTTTCACTTTCATCAAGAGGGTCTTTAGTTTCTCTTCACTTTCTGCCATAAGACTGGTGTCATCTGCATATCTGAGATTACTGATATTTCTCCCCGCAATCTTGATTCCAGCTTGTGCTTCTTCCAGCCCAGTGTTTCTCATGATGTACTCTACATATAAGTTACATAAGCAGGGTGACAATATACAGCCTTGATGTACTCCTTTTCCTATTTGGAAAACTTAGCTGTGGCCACAGGACTGGAAAAGATGTTTTTATTCCATGTTGTTCCATGTCCAGTTCTAACTGTTGCTTCCTGACCTGCATACAGGTTTCTCAAGAGGCAGGTCAGGAGGTCTGGTATTCCCATCTCTTTCAGAATTTTCCACAGTTTATTGAGATCCACACAGTCAAAGGCTTTGGCATAGTCAATGAAGCAGAAATAGATGTTTTTTCTGGAACTCTCTTGCTTTTTCTATGATCCAGCAGATGTTGGCCATTTGATCTCTGGTTCCTCTGCCTTTTCTAAATCCAGCTTGAACATCTGGAAGTTCATGGTTCATGTATTGCTGAAGCCTGGCTTGGAGAATTTTGCCCGTTACTTTACTAGAGTGTGAAATGAGTACAATTGTGTTGGAGAAGGAAATGGCAACCCACTCCAATATTCTTGCCTGAAGAATCCCAGGGACAGAGGAGCCTGGTGGGCTGCTGTCCATGGGGTCACACAGAGTGGGACATGACTGAAATGACTTAGCAGCAGCAGCAGCAGCAGTGTGGTAGTTTGAACATTCTTTGGCATTGCCTTTCTTTGGGATTGGAATGAAAACTGACCTTTTCCAGTCTTGTGGCCTAAGCTAAGTTTTCTAAATTTGCTGGCATATTGAGTGCAGCACTTTCACAGCTAATAGTGCACACCTTCTGTCAAATAACAAAAAATAGAGCTCTTAATAAAAAGATGTATGTGTTAGTAGCTCAGTCATGTCTGATTCTTTGAGACCCCATGGACTGTAGCCTGCCAGGCTCCTCCATCCATGGAATTCTCCAGGCAAGAATACTGGAGTGGGTTGCCATTTCCTTCCCCAGGGGATCGTCCTGACCCAGGGATTGAACCTGGGTCTCCTGCATTGCAGGCAGATGCTTTACCATCTCAGCTACTAGGGAAGCTCAATTAAAAGATACAGAAGCATTAAAAGACACTTGCTCCTTGGAAGAACAGCTAAGAAAAACCTGGATAGAGTGTTAAAAAGTAGAGACATTACTTTGCCGACAAAGGTCCCTGTAGTCAAAGCTATGGTTTTTTCCAGTGGTCATGTATGGATGTGAGAGTTGGACTATAAAGCAGGCTGAGCACCGAAGAATTGATGCTTGTGAACTGTGGTGTTGGAGAAGACTCTTGAGAGTCCCTTGAACTGCAAGGAGATCCAACCAGTTAATCCTAAAGGAATTCAGTCCTGAATATTCATTGGAGGACTGATGCTGAAGCTGAAACTCCAATACTTTGGCCCCCTGATGTGAAGAACTGACTCATTTGAAAAGACCCTGATGCTAGGAAAGACTGAAGACAGGAGGAGAAGGGGATTACAGGGGATGAGATAATTGGATTGCATCGCTGACTCGATGGACATGAGTTTGAGCAAGCCCCAGGAGATGGTGAAGGACAGGGAAGCCTGGTGTGTTGCAGTTCATGGGGTCACAAAGAGTGAGACACAACTGAGCGACTGAACAGCAACAACAGAGCTCTTAAAGAAGGCTCTGTTTCCATGTCTATCAGAAGGCTTTGGAAATTCTCTCTGGATCAGGTAGAGGGTCCCCGGCTCTGAGCACTAACTCGTCTTTCTGTCGCTCCTAGTGGTGGCTCTTAGGATTGTGCCAGGGGACTTCACGACCACGATTTCAAAATACCAGAGCCCTGCCACTTTTACGGGGCTGCCAATCTCAAGGACAGGGGAGCCTGGTGGGCTGCCGTCTATGGGGTCGTACAGAGTCGGACGTGACTGAAGCGACTTAGCAGCAGCAGTAGCAAAGCGTGAAATATAAGCTATCTGATTCATTATTTGAAATCTATTATTTCCACTTTTCCCCTCCCTTTCTGTTCTCTGTGAGTGTATGTGAGCTGTATACAGATTTATCTTTCACCAACAGGAATTATATTCCCTAAGCAATTGCAGAAAATGGTGACAAAAAATAATCTTTAGTACATAACAGGCTTCCCTGGTGGTGCTAGTGGTAAAGAACCCTCGTGCCAGTGTAGGAAATGTAAGAGATGCAGGTTTGATCCCTGGGTCTAGAAGATCCCCTTATCTACTAGTGTCTTCACTGACCTCCCCAAGTCTCTTATTGTGCACCCATGTGCATGTGAGGGATGTCAGAGAAAAGAAGTCAGGTACCCTGGCTGGATGGGGAGGGTAGCTCAGTTTGGAGCAGATTGGGATGATCCACAAAACTGATCTATCTCATTTATCAGAAGCAGAAGCTCAGGGCCCAGTGTTTCCAAAAAAAAAAAAAAAAATGTAAGCTGCTCCTGGAGAGGTTAGGAGCAATGCAGGGTTAGGTCTCCGGCTGACATTTGAACTACAGGTGTAACGTAGGTGAGAGCTGATGCAAGTATGAACAGATGTTGAGAGTGAAGGATCTGGAGAGGAGCAGAGAGATTCGAGTGACATGGGGGTGGTGAAATGGGCAGTTAGAGGAGGCAGAGGGGAGAGGCGCTGCTGTTTCAGAGGCCTCTGGGTTGTGGGACCAGATGAATGGCAATTCTGTAGATGAAAATCAGGTATAGAAGACAGAGTGGGTTTAGAAGGGAAGATGTCATTCCTCACAGTTTGCGAAGTGTTAGGCTCTTAATTAGGAACCAGGAGAGGGATCTGGATTGAGAAATAGGAATCTAGAGACCCCCATGTAAGAGAGAACTTGAGATCACACTGTTGACATGCATGCTAGCATCCATCTTGCCTCTTTCAAACTTCAGTTACTTAAAAGGAATGTGAAATGTGTATTAAAAAAAAATAGAAGACACTGAAGGGAAAGATATGTTTTTGATTTAAGTCATTCAGAAGCAGTCAGGAAACAGGAAGACATTATGGCCTCCACCCAGGACACAGAGAAAGAACCTATGGAAGTTAAACCAAATCAAAGGAGGAGAGAAGGCATAAGTCTCATCCTTTACATGCTAGATTCTGTTTAATGCCATATCCCCTCGCCTAGGCGGACCCTGAGACCTCACACACGTGTTCCCTCAGCCCCCCTTCCAGGGCAGGTGGATGATAAGGACTGAGCATGGCAAATGCACGTGAAGGGACCCACTGAGTAGTTTCACCAGCAGGAAGCCCGCCCTCCTGCCTGCAGAAGGGTATCTCAGCGGAGGGGGCCTCGTGCTTGCCAGCTGCCTGTGCGTCTGTGTTGGCCGATGTGGGCTGTCATCCAAGGGCTGCAGAGGAGTAAGAAGGGAGCTGAGAGGCTTCCCTGCAGATGTGCAAACGGGCTCACCAGGCTGCCCCAGCACACTCCCCCCAAGTTAAGGGCAGACTCCAGAAAGTCAGTTCACAGGAGGGATTCTCCCAGCAAATTAGTTCTCAGTAATAAATTAAGGGCATTGGGAAGCCCTATGGGTTGGGTTTAGTTTACCCAAGTCATTACTTCATGAACCTCATAAATTGGGCTCTTCTTTTGGATATTGGAATGGAATAAAGTGGAAGAAGAGCAGAGAGAAGTTATTTTAACTTCTGAGTGCAAGACACAAATTAGTGAGACTCACACCTTTCCACAAACATTAAATTCCTTTCATATAATTTGCAATTACTGGCAAGTTAATTGGTTTTAGATCTCAATGTTATCACTTCCTGTAGGAAGCATAAGATAGAGTTTGTCAATATTCCTGGCAATATATTATACACATGCAAGCATTTGAGGCAAAATGGAAATAAATAGCTTTATTATGGAAAATTTTCCATTTGAATATATCTACCCAACCACAGACAGAGAAACCGGAGGCCCACAGTGTTGCCTGGAAGGATGGGGCGGCAGAGGTAGGGTGTGTGTGTGTGTGCGTGCACACACGTGCCTGTAGAGTATGTGTGTGTGTGTGTATGGCACGTGTGTATTAGCAGAACTTTCCTATTTTATGGAATCACAAAGGCTGGAGGTGTAACTGTTTCCTCATAATACCATTCACCCTTGGAGAGGAGACTGACAAAAATGAAGAGGTATATTTACAAAAAAAGAAAGTAGGCAAGAGAAATCATTTCTAAAATTATTGAAAAGTAAAAGTAAGGATTATAGCAAGTATTTTTCTTTTCTTCTGAGCTTGTACTTGAAGCTTAAGCCAGAGCACAGTAGAGGTGCAGCAGCAATGCACCTGATTTTATACCTTCCCAGGACGTACTATCATGCAGGTGACCAGGAAGATCAGAAGACATGTGAGAGATGAGACAAGGCAAAGAGGTCTTACACTGGGGAGAATAATGGCTGCTAAATGGGTCTGTCCTCTCCTCAGATATGGACTCAATCAAAATTAGTGTGGAGAGAAAGAAGCGTGAGATATGTTGAGCTGCCTGGACATTGTTTAAAACAAGTGGGTATTTAAAGAATCATCGTTAAATTTAATGGTGGAATTGGGAGATATATGTGTTTTAGATTCAATTCTACCAGTGACTGAGGTATGTGAAAAAGTGTCAATGTGTGAAAGCAACCTACAAGGCCCATACTTGTACCTTTAATGCATTTTAACATTAAATGTTTATTTTTCTTTTTCTATGGAGGAGCCTAAATGAGATAATTCTCTTTACTCAGGGGGTAGCATAAATTCTATACAATATATAGTATTTTTATAAAAATATTTTCTCCTAAGAAGTATGCTCTTGTACTGCAACTTGATGAAGACCAAAAGAACCGTAAAACAAGTGGAACTTGCTGGAATAATTTAGAAGCAAGATTTTAGCATGCACAGAACCAGGCAGCCCTGGAGAAGATTTGAATCCTGGCTCTGTCATTTTCTTGCCACAACATTTTGATCAATCACCTGTAGCAAGAGGATCATTATGCCTCTTTTGCTTGGTGATGGAGCTCAGTAAATAAACTAAGGAAAACCATCTGGAAGCTAGCCCATGCTTACTAGTATCAGAAATTTAGTCTGAAATAGTCTTTTCTGCAGATAAGGAAAGTGAAGTTAAAAAATCCGTGCCCATGAGTGAGCATTAGAAGCTGGCCCCACTCCCAGACCTAACTAGGCTCCAAGGAAGGTCTTCT
Source organism: Budorcas taxicolor (assembly GCF_023091745.1). Lineage (NCBI taxonomy): Eukaryota > Metazoa > Chordata > Mammalia > Artiodactyla > Bovidae > Budorcas > Budorcas taxicolor. The sequence continues at coordinate 4,755,547 of NC_068915.1, read as the reverse complement.
GACATCACCCCACAACCATGACAAAGTGAATACGCTTTTCTTTTAATGTGATACTTTCAAGTCAAAGATCAAATTCTCCATGATCATTGCAAAGCTAAAGTATGCCTGGTCTTACTTTTCCAAAGCAGACTGAGACTGTGAGCTGTGGCTTCCTCTCCTTTCAAAGGGACAAGGCTATTCCTCACAGAGTTTCTAACATTGTGTGTGATAAAGAAGCAAGTGCATGGCCTAGGGGTATGACCCTTACAAGTAGCTGAGGCAGAGAAGTCCCCTAATGGTTCGGGGAGAGGGACAGGAGGGGCTGGCTGGCTTGCAGATGAGGGGTGTGGAAGTCGGTCTCAGATTTGCAGTAGTACTCTGAGAAAGGGTTCTCTTTGTACTTTTGCAGTCACCCACTAGACTTCAAAAGAAATTAGGTCTCACCTAAACTGGATTTTCTCCCAATACATTAGCATTTGTACAATCTTGCCAATGTTTGGCAACTTGCCAATTAGTAATAGGATGTCTTCACTAAATTAAATCATGTATTATTGCTGCTGAATTGACCTATAACAAGCCAATCAAGGAGTACTTCTTGTATATAGGTTCAATTTTTATTCTGGTGGGAACACCTCAGTTAGCAAACGTAATCCAGTACTAGCAATTGGATTACAATGACTTTTTTTACTAATTCAAGGAAATGGGAATTTACAAAAATATAGCAAAATGTTAGGAAGCAACTGTTGTTTTTCTGATTCACTTACACTCAAGTATTGGCCAGGAATGATTTGTCTCTTTAACAAGTAGTAGAAAAAACAAAGCTTTAGTAAAACAAAGCTTTAGTAAGGAAAGGATAATTCTTTCTCAAGAATCATTAAGAATTAAGCAACCAAAGACTGAGGTTGAAAGTATTTTACTTCATAAGACCCTTTAAGCTTCCTATTATATGAAGCTTTAAGTATTTTCAGAAGTTGAAGTAGAAAATATTGAGCTGGAATTAAGCAGAATAACATCTGGAAGTTGGAGCTAGATATTCCCAGGTGTATCTCTGGATTATTTATTTGACTGTAGCTTCAACTGATGCTCCTGGTTTTCTTTAGATATTTAGAGAAATACAGATATTCATGAATCTCACACTTTTGCTTTATACCTCCTCACAAAGGGGATCTCCAGTTGGTCCTAACAGAATCATTATTATATGGATGAACTTAGTATTTTTAAATCTGCTTAGTCTTTAGGCAGGCTTCCCTGGTGGTTCAGATGGTAAAGAATCCTCTTGCAATGCAGGAGACCTGGTTTCACTTCCTAGGTTGGGAAGATCTCCTGGAGGAGGGCATGGCAGCCCACTCCAGTTTTCTTACTGGAGAATCTCCATGGACAGAGAAGCCTGGTGGGCTACAGTCCTTGGGTCGCAAAGAGTCAGACATGACTGAATCACGAAGCACAGCACAGCACACCTGTAAACACTGTTGATCTGTGTTTGCTGAAAAGTTCTCAAAGGATTGAATTCGGGGCTTCCCAGGTGGCGTTAGAGGTAAAGAAACCGCCTGCCAATGCAAGGAGACTGAAGAGATGCGGGTTCAATCCCTGGGTCGGAAAGATCCCCTGGAGGAGGAAACGGCAACCCACTCCAGTATTCTTGCCTGGAGAATCCCATGGGCAGAGGAGCCTGGAAGGCTACAGTCCATGGGGTCACAAAGAATCAGACATGACTGAAGCGACTTAGCACAATCTGTAGACATCCGTCATGTAACTGTATACTTTAACTGCAACAAAATTTGGATACATCCGTTTTCCATTTTAATTGGTTTGAGAAGGCAGAGTTATGCTTTTTGTTAGTAATTATGCAAATACACAGGAAGGAAAACAGATTCAACTGCAAATACATGTATTTCTGAACTACTTCTCTAAATACATATGTACACAGCAAAGCCATCACCATCTCATTAGGATTTTATCTTTCATAATCTAGTCCACCTAAACCTGAAGTAGGCTCACAATTTCTCATCTTAAATGATTTGTTTATAGTTTCAAGTTTACTATTTTCTTTAGGTTGTATCCACTTAAGAAAGTATTTATACCTCTTCAATTCTGTTTCTAGGTTCACTGAGGTGAACAATCATGAACACAGCATCTAGATAAACTGGCTAAAGACCTAAGCCTCTATAAAAATAATGGGAGCAATGTTAAAATTTTATAACTGCAGAACCTTTTCCCCCAGGGAACACATTTAAATCAACACACAATATCACTGCATCACAAACGGAGCTGCTGAAATCATGAAATCATTCCTGAAAGTCCAACAGCAATATACTGCAGACAGTTTTGAGGCATCACCCGTAATTCATCAGTCAAATCTCATTTACAGGAAACTGGAAGTTGTGATAGGCTGTAAATTCTGGCTCCTTGGACTCGACCAGGATCTCAGCTGTCTCAGCTTCGTCCTCCATTCCTGCCGAGGGGAGTCGCTCCTGGGCATCCGTAGTGAAGGCGGGGGTGTGCAGCGGCGGCAGTCACGAGCCCCAGCAAGCACGGGGCCGGGAGCCGTCCACCAAGCTGGCCCTGGCCCGTGTGCTCCTCCGCCCGTGTGTGCGTCTACTGACTGGCTTTCTTTTCTGAGCGGAGACCTAGGAAAACCAACGGGAAAATGTTTCAGATTGAAAATTAAAGATTCATTTCTTTTCTTCTGGCTTAGGGCTAACATAAACTTTGAGGCTGGCAAGAAAAGAAATACTTCATTCATGAGCCCCCACAAGTTTACACTGCGAAATCAAGAGGAGGCAAAGGGAGGGTTATTATTTTCAGCATTGACATATGCGTACTATTTGCTGAAATCACTTGTGGCCACTTCTGATGATGCCTGACGAGGAATGCTCTGGACTACTCCTCATTCTTGCTGGCATTTTTGTGGCTCTGGCATTTGCTTATGAAAGTGAGTTATATTGTTACTGTTAGGTTCAGTACTCAACCCACAGAGAGATAACTGCCAAATATACTACTTTAAAAATATGATACTGGGTGCATTATTGCCAAAGTCATAGAAAAGATCAGAGTTGGTAGGATATAAATGTGTATCATGAAAACCAGTATAAAAAATTTGGAATTTTAGTAGGAGCAGGAAAAAATGCCACAAACGAGTGCCATAAGGAAGATAAAATCAAAGAAATTTACTCATGGCAACAGAATTAAAAAATCATATGAATGCCAAAAAATGGAGTTTTCCTGATTAATGATAAGGATTTAGTATGCTAAATGTTTTAGATTTGCTGCCCTGCATTTGGCATTTCAAATATGTGCTAAACTAACATTTTAGTAACAGGAAGATAAGAAGTTACTTTTTCCACGTTTAACAAATATTTTTCTGAGAACTGTGGTCATTACATAAAAAAATATCCACTGGAAACCGCGAATCTTATAGAAGAAAACATAGGCAGAACTTCTTTGACATAAATCACAGCAATATTTTTTTTTTGATCTGTCTAAGGCAAAGGAACAAAAGCAAAAATAAACAAATGGGACTTAATTAAACTGAAAAGCATTTGTGCAGCAAAGGAAACCTCAACAAAATGAAAAGACAAGCTACTGAATGGGAGGAAAATACTTGCAAATGATTTGAATAACATGGGGTTAAAGCTAACATAGATAAATAACTCATATAACTCAACATGAACAAAAAACAATTGAAAATGGACACAAGATCTGAATAGACATTTTTCCAAAGAAGACAGACATTTGACCAATAGGCACATGAAAAGATGCTCATATCATAATCATCAAAGAAATGAAAATCAAAACCACAATGAGAAATCAGCTCACACCTGCCCAAATGACTGTCATCAAAAAGACCACAGATAACCAATGTTGGCAAGGAAGTGGAGAAATGGTAAACCTTGGACACTGTTGGTGGGAATGTTAGTTGGTATAGCCACTGTGGAAAACAGCACAGAAGTTCCTTAAAAAAATTAAAAATTGAACTACCATATGATCCAGCAATTCTAATCCTGGGTATATAGTCAAAGAAAACAAAAGCACTAGTTCAAAGCGATATAGGTATCCCAAAGTCCATTGCTTATAAAGATTAGTATTTGTCCAGGAATATATTTACTACTTGAATTTTCATATGTTCCTGTACATGTAAATGTACTTTTGCATTCTATTTAGTATTCTTGTAGCCAAATCACTTAGTTTACTGATAGGTTGACCTTTGGAGTATTAAAGGTGAGGGGGCGTTTCTCCTATAACTCTTTTCTAACACTAGAAACAGGCATAAAATTATCTGTCGCTAAATTTCAATTAATTCTTCTCTATTCACTAAGAAAGTAAAATATTTTATAAAAGAAAAATATTGTTTTGTCCATTGGTATTGAACATTGTACAATGCCTAGTCTCTAAGTTTCTGCTGTTTCTTCCATTTCTTGAGTAGTTTTTGCTATTTACACTGGTTCTGTTATCTCTTCATACAACTGGGAACTGTAAAAAGTCCAACTAATCCAAGCCATTTACCAATGTAAAATCATCTGTAATGTTTAAATATGAAAACAGTTATTAAAGACACAAACTGAGAAATATAGATTCTGACTTTCAGGACAGATCATTAGAATTTATTTAAATACAATAAATGCAAAGTATGATACTACTACATTTTACTTAATATGGCTCAGCGGTTACAATGTGGGCTTTGGAGCCCAACTGTGGGGTCGTGTCTGTGTCCCAGCCACGTGGGGCTCGACAGGTTACATGATCTTTCTGCTCCTCAGTCTCCACATTTGCAAAACAGGACAACGGCGGTCCTCATTTCACACAGTTGCTATAAGGTTTTGATGAGATAATGAACATAAAGCACCTAAAATAGTTTCTGGCATATAGTCAGTGTTATAGGGTGAACTGTGCCCTCTTTAAAGACATGTTTAAGTCCTTGCCCTGTAAACATGTCCTTATTTGGGAATAGGGGCTTTGCAGATTAACATAAGGCTAAAGGAAATGGCAACCCACTCCAGTGTTCTTGCCTGGAGAATCCCAGGGACGGTGGAGCCTGGTGGGCTGCTGTTTCTGGGGTCGCACAGAGTCGGACGTGACTGAAGCGACTTAGCAGCAGCAGCAGCATACTGGATTAGGCTAATCCAATATGACTGGTGTCCTTATATATATAAGAAGGGGAAAACTGAGACACAGACACAAAGGGAAGATAGCCACATGAAGACAGACACAGATGCTGCCCCAACCAGGGACCATCTGGGATGACTAAAAGCTGAAAGAGGCAAGGAATGACCCTCCCCTCCCTGTAGGCTCTGAAGGGAGCTTGACCCTGTCAACACCTAGATTTCGGACTTCTACTTCTGAGACTAAATTATGTGAGAGCATAAATTTTTGATGTGATAAGACACCTAGTTTGTGGTATTTTGCTATGGTCACCCCAGGAAATGAATTCAGCCGTTATCCTATCAATTACTTAACATTGGTAAAGGCCAGTTAGAATGGTTGGGCTTTGATCTTCTGTATTGTAAAGAAATAATGATGTTTGCTTACAACACAGTCTTGCATGCCTACGTTCATGCGGTTCCAAATATGTAAGAACTGAACTCCAGCTTATTAGACAAACTTTAACTCTATACCATATGAGAATTTTGGAAGGTACAGAAGTGATTGGCATACAAAACAGTCAAAAACCATAGCCTTGCAACATTTCAGAAAGGAAGCAACATTTCAGAAAGGAAGCAACAATGTGTTTTCAAGGTTATACTAACTCTACTGTGCCATAATTGTTCTGAAAACATGGAAATCATTTTGCATCCCATTCTGATAACAGATAAAATGAGATTGAAATATTCTTTGTAAAATCACACGTTTAAACAGAAACTGTGACCCATTAACATCTGTGGACTCCAAAGTAGAAAAATGCCATTACTTAATGCTATGCAGAGAGAAAGCCAAGAAACTCTCAAAGATTTGAAAACCTTATTTAAATCTTTAGCTCTAAAAGATTTGCTTTTCAGTGTGTCCCCAAAGCATTTTAAAATAACCACGGATGTAACTGAGAGCAGAGCTGAGCCGACGACTGTCCCATGTGTACTAAATACCTGCTGACCTTACTGTTCAGCCAGGGAGCCCTTTCCTGTGCCTCCTCCCCTCTTCAGAGGACCCAGCTCTGGCCCTCCTCCAGCCAGACTCCCCTTCACTACGTGAGCCTGCCTCCCTTTAGAACAAGCCCCAGCACCTGCAAGTAGGCCCACAGGTTCTCTGCCAGGCGACCCTGGGTCTGCTTCCAGGCCCCATGTGGCCTCTTCTGTTGAGTGAGGGGTGTATGGATGAAGTTGGGATATGCCCGCTGGGCTGTTCTCAAATTCACACTCCAGACCCCTCCCAGGGGGAGGGTGAGAGGGCATGGGTGGGGGCACTGCCCAGATCATTCCATGCCACTGTGTTCTGGCACAGAGCTGGGTGAAATCTGGGTTCTAAAGTTGACACTGGCCTTCCAGCTTCATTTATCAATAGGAAGATCAACATATTTTGGGATTCCCTGGTGGCTCAGATGGTAGAGTCTGCCTGTAATGTGGGCGACCTGGGTTCGATCCCTGGGTCAGGAAGATCCCCTGAAGGAGGGCATGGCAACCCACTCCAGTATTCTAGCCTGGAAAATCCCAAGGACGGAGGAGCTTGGCCGACTACAGTCCATGGGTCACAAAGAGTTGGACTTGACTGAGTGACTTCAATTTCACTTTCTTTTGCACCCGCCTTTGAAAAATCAGAAGGCTCCATGTGTAAAAATCAGAGTCACTATTTAAGGTTAAATTATAATAAGAGGAATCACAAAGGAAGATGCTAAGATAAAAATATCCTACATATATTGGGGTCAGAAAAATAGATCTGTCATGAGTATAGGAAATTAATAAAAACCAAGAACTAGGACAATCTATAAAGCACATGTACTAATTGACATTAATTTAAATATCCATATTTTTAAAAGGATCTTTTTTATTTAAACAAAATACTTAAAAGTATTTATTATATGAGTAAAACTTAGAGCAATTTTCAGAAATAGTTTCTGTTTATAGATTATCAAAAACAGAGTATTATTTTTCTACACAATTTTCTTCCCACTGCTTGAATTTTTGGTATTTCTGGCCCCAAGAACGGGCCATATTGACTAGCACTATATTCTTGAATAGTGGAGAATAAATATATTAGTCATATAATGAGACAATAGAAATATCTATATAATAAAAAGATTTTTAAACCTATATATTTTAAACAATACCACAAAATTATTTTCAAGAATTCTGAGCAATTTCATTGTCTCTACAAAGCAAAAGGAGCTTTCCAATTAAATGAAACAGAAGCTAACAAGAATTACTACTGAAATTAATTAATGGTACATGCAATGTCTGTGACAGGGTGATTCCAGAGCTTCTTCCAAGTCTCAAGACCTGGCTTGACCTTGGAAATAGCATCAGCTTTGGAAACTAAAAAAGGAGCAGCTGGATTTTTAAGTAAGGAGTTTCTCTCTATGATGGTTCTCTAGTCATGATCAACCCTTTCCCTGCTATAGACAAGCCACAGTTAGCTGCAGAGCTGTGTTGGTATGGAGGCCAGGTTTCAAATGGCAATATCCCTTCAGTTTCTGCCAGGACTGCTCAAGCAGGATTTATCTTACGACACATTTATTACGCACTTATTCTTACGTGGGCTCTCCTGGCGGCTCAGGCAGGAAAGAATCCGCCTACAATGTGAGAGACCGGGTTTGATCCCTGGGTTGCAAAGATCCCCTGGAGGAGGGCATGGCAACCCACTCCAGTGTTCTTGCCTGGAGAATCCCATGGACAGAGAAGCCTGGTGGGCTACAGTCCATGGGATTGCAAAGAGTCGGACACAACTGAGCGACTAACCACGCTCTTACATAGCACTATGTCTTTTACCTGTGAGAGTCTAAGTATCGAATGAGAAGCACAGATAATACACGCTATGACTTCCTAGGAAGAGGAGATTATTGAGGGTTAGGTACTAGTCCCATAACTATCCAACATAAGACCCCAATTGTCATTTTTATATCTATCATTTTAGAAAATGTTTAATATAGTGAGAGAGGTAGGTTTTCAAGGGCACTATAGGATGTGATTCAAAGCACAGGTTTTGAAGTCTTAATGTACCTGAAATCTAATTCCAAGGCTAAATTGTCCTAATCAGTTTCCTCATCTGTAAAATGGTCACTTTATAGCATTGCTGTGAAGATTAAAACAATGTTTTAAAAGTACTCAGGTTGCTACATAATGAAGGCTAATTTTTCACGGTAACTTTACATCTGTAGACCATGTCACACAACATGTTTTACATCACAAAGCTCTATATTTCTTACCAAATAGACAAAAATCAGTTGGTCTCACACACTGACTATAAAATTATATATTTGCATATTATTTAGTTTCTGAAGGTCATCACAATTCATTCCTGTTTTATCTAGTTATTAGGTTCTATGATATTGGTCCAAGATGAATACAATAATGATATATAAATGGTTTTATGATATTATTGAATTTTCTACTGCATAATTTTTTGTCTAGTGATTAAACTCCAACTCAGGAGAAAATCTGTTTAATATTCATTCCAGATGAATATAATATAAAATGGGAAATTATAGTTGGGTGGCAACTCAGCTGTTGTATAATAATGGATTTCAAAAACATAGACCTTATGCAACAACCATTATGGTTAATAGGATGCCTTTCAATTAAAAGCTCTCCATTAAGACTTGAACCCAAGAACCTTATTAAAGCCAATGGTTATATTAGTAGTAGAAAAGAAAAAGGAAAGCACTGCAGTCTTCTGGTGAATATACAGACATTTTCTTATAGAGTTCTCTCTCTCTTTCTTCCACATAATGCTACTGTTAGTTGTGGCCTTTGCCACTCCCACTGCTTCTATGTACAGCTGTCAAGGTTGTGTACTGCACAAGTGTAGGAAGCTCCGCTTATGCAGGCTACCATGAAAAGCCCCTGGACTTGTGAAGTTCCCAGCCGGAGAAACTACATATGGTATCCCTGGCCCCTACTTCCACTCCATACTGGACTCCTTGTACTAGAAACTAGAATTCTGTGGCCTCAGATATGAACTAAAGGAGAAAACATTTCAAGCACGGCCTGACACTGGAATATGGCTCGTTTTCAGCTTTTCTAGATAGATTCCAATATCTGGATACTAACAACTTAAAGAGTTACAGGTGTGTGCCATGTTGCAATTTTTAAATATGTAGCAGACATTGCTGACTTTTGATTGCATGTGTTGAGAACAGAAGTGGGATTATGATTATAGCCCAGTTTATTCAGCCCACTTCTGGGTGGCCTCACAAGAGCAGAGAAGCAAGCAGCAGCATGTCTAGAAGGTTCTGAAAAGAAAGAGGAGCATGATAAACCAGAGAAAAATAAGACAAAAGAGTATTCTTATTTGTGAGTACTTTGTAAGTGACTTTTTACTGTTTTCCAGCACACTTAAGAGTGGGTGTTGTGGGCAACTCTGGCCTAAACTTGGAGTCTGACATTTAGTCATTAGGGAACTGAGCTTTTGCTTTTGTCTGTCTGCCAGTGACATTTGAAACATCTGTCTAGCAACCTCAACCTGAAAGAGTGATGTGCATCGGTACTTCGTAGTAGAATCACAGAACTTTGCTGCTGTTATTGGTATAACAGAGCTCTGCTGGAATCTCTAACCCCAGATGGAATACTGACTCTGAGACAGAATAGGAACAGAAGTTAGAACGCAGATCCATGCATTTCTGCACTCGAGCATTTTCTTTTTCTAAAGGAGTTTGATTTAACTCCAGGCACATCACATTAGAGCTGTGTTTGCAACACAACTTTATAGTGGGTTCTCCCCAAGTCCAAGTGAATGCCTGTCAAGTAAACATCCCCCCCAAAGATTCTATTAAAATGTAAACATGAAAGAATGCTCAATCCAGCTGTGGTCTTACCACTTGCCTTGTGCTGCACATCTGGCGGAAACTGGTCAGGAGCATACCATTGGTAGTCTGGCTGTGTGGAACAATAAAACATTATTATAGCAATATGGGCTGCAAACCAAACACGGTGGCACATTAAAAATATAGCTGTTCTATGTGGCTTTATTACCCAGGCAACACAAAAGTAGTTGCTACCCAAACCTGCTGCTCCCTTATCTCCCTGATCACTGTTACCATCTCCCTACCCACCTCCCTCCTAAATCCACTAAGTGTTCGGTCAGAATTTGGGATTCTGACTTTTTTTTTTTGAAGCAGATGTGTTTTGAATATGTGCAGAAGTATAAACACATTTGTAAAAACTTACTATAGCCCATAAATAAAAGAATTTATCATCAACAAATGTTCTTTTTTAAAACCCTCACACAGGAGGTAACAGGAAGACCAAGACAAAAATGTACAAATTGAATGTTTTCCAGGGATTCAAGGAAGAAATCTCAGCCATGAGGGCATGGTTTATGGATGGTAAAGCAGGGAAAAACTTTCCTTTTGTACTGTTCCTCTGCAGAAACTGTTCTAAATTGCTTAGTTTAGACTAGAGAGGCAATGAGAAGACAGGGCACACTGGGATTCTTCTCTTGGAATATCTCCTAGATGTATGCCAATTAAGAACAGCTAGATATTGAACCTCAGGAAACCTGTCAAATGAATTGCACTGAAATAAATATAAACTATGGGAAGTCCTGGGTGTTCATTGGAAGGACTCATGTTGAAGCTGAAACTCCAACACTTTGGCCACCTGATGCGAAGAGCTGACTCATTTGAAAAGACCCTGATGCCAGGAAAAATTGAGGGCAGGAGGAGAAGGGGACAACAGAGGATGAGATGGCTGGATGGCATCACTGACTCGATGGACGTGAGTCTGAGTGAACTCCGGGAGTTGGTGATGGACAGGGAGGCCTGGCGTGCTGCAGTCCACGGGGTCGCAAAGAGTCGGACACGACTGAGCGACTGAACTGAGCTGAAGTGCTGGGCTTCCCAGGTGGATCAAATAGTAAAGAATATGCCTGCCAATTCAAGAGATGAAGGAGATGTGGGTTTGATCCCTGGGTTGGGAAGATCCCCTGGAGGAGGAAATGACAACCCAGTCCAGTGTTCTTGTTGGGAAAATCCCATGGACAGAGGAGCCTGGTGGCTACAGCCCATGGGGTTTCAAAGGTTCGGACACGACTGAACACAGACAAACAAAATATAAACTATAGACCCGAATTTCAAAATATAGGTCCAAGGCCAGAATATTGTATTTACCCGCTTAGAAAAGAGTAGTCTCAGCTTTACCCAGGAGGTTAGTCTGTCTTCCTGCTCCAGATGCTGGTCCCTGCCTCCTCTCCCTCTCTCCCCAAGACACAGTGAATATAAAGCTTTTGTTCTATTATTCAATTACCACCTGAAAATAACTCAGGAACATTTTCTCTAACAACCAGCCAATAGGGAGCATTTTACAGGGCTGCCAGACCACTGAAAGTAGCCTAAAATTTCAATTCCTGACAAGCACCCTGACAAGATGCTAAGAAATACTAGATCTGGGGCAGTCTGACTCCACTTTACCCTCACTCAGACACCTAGGCTCTTGGCTCCTTTCGGTCCATGAAAAAACTAAAGGAGGATATGAGATCATCTCTGTTTTTCATCTCCTCATTTATTTTTAGATGTCTCAAATAACACTGGATAAGTGACGTGAGCCTCAGTTTTATATTCCAGCATAGCTGCCAAAAGAAGGTGAATATATCATAATTTTACAAACACTATTGCATGGGCTTTAATTCAGGCTTAGAAATAAGCATGAAACATGAAATATTATTTTAAAATTAACTCTAGGAGTTTCTGTACTTTTTTCCTTATACTGAGATTTTAACTGAATACTGCTTGAAAATGTAGCCATTACATGACTTGGAATCTGGTTTCAAATACAGACCTTTATTTGGTGATAATTTTATGTGATCTGGACTGCTTTATTGCTGTAATTGATAGGAAAAGACTCATGTGCTTTTGTAGTAGGTGAATTTCTATCTTCTTGAAGATTTGAAGTAAACAGTCATTTTTACTTCCAGGCAAATTTGAATGATTCTTTGGCTTTCTAGTTAATCTTCCACAAGAGCATTTCCCCTCAATCCCCTAACCTGTAGACAACTAAACTCCTTAGTAAATTTTTATCTCTTTATGTTTCCCACAATATTAATTTCCTTCTATATTCTTAAAAAAATTTTTTTAATGATAGCTGTGTTTGGAGATTCTCCGAACTGTTTCTAATGAAAAGAAAAAAGTAAGTAAACAGGTAAAGAAAAAAACTGGAAGGGGGAGAGCAGAGAAGAAGCAGCAATCAACAGCAACACAAAAAGAACCAAATTCTCATCTGTGCTCTGTGTCACACCAGGGTCAAGTGAGAGATGCTCATTAAATTCTGACATCCTTCCGCCACCCAAAGAGTAATTATCTCCTCTCTTGGAAAAGGGCTTTTGAGTCAAAAGCCTTAAATACAAAAGTGTGAGAAGTTTCAGGCAACTCTGAACTCCTTGACTGTTCTCCTAGGAAAATCCCAGTTAACATTTCAGATTCTTTGCATAATCAGAAATATGGTTAATAATAACTAAGGGAAAAGAGATTGTCTGAGCCAATCCAAAATGAAGAAAAACACATGATTTATTTCCTGCATAACGATTCTGTCTATGTAGGCGAAATAGAGAATAGAGACAAATTTCCAGACCATGGGGGAGGGTGGGTGGAATACTGCCATTGAGAAGGAAAGGGAGGGTGTTTTGGGTCTGACTTATTCAGGTTGACTGTTCAAATCAATTCCACTCACAAATAATTGCTTCAGTATTCAATTCATTTTGCCTGGGTAGACACAGCCATAGAAAGCAAGTTAAGTGGGTCACTTTTTCTTGAATCCTTTAAGAATACCCTTTCAACTGGAAAATGTCAAAGACTGTTTTGCACAGATGTAACCATATTCACAGTAGTTGAATATAAGTTTACGACTGAAAAAGGCATCTCCCAGACTGTTTTGTTATGTTCTCTTTGCTTTTCTTTATGCACAGAAATGTCTTCTTTGGGAGAGTCAGGTGTGTCATTAAAAATGACCCATATCAAATGGTATGTTTGTTCATGGAATTTTGGCTCAATTTGATACCTTTCAGTGAATGTATTCATATTTACATGTCCTGTAGTTGCAGGGTTCCAAAGACACTTAGAGTGTACATTGACCACCGTAACTGCAAATCAGAGCCCAAGATAAATAGAGGCTCTTTTTGTAGAAAATAATATGTGCCAGTATTCCAGAGACAGACATCATTTCTACCAAAAAAGAGTATTAGCATGTATTAGAGACATGACACTTGATGGTTGGAATGAAGGCTCTTGCTTACTGGGTGAAGGCTCTTGCTTACTGGGTGCTTCTGTAGGTCCTGCACAACCCCAGGGCCCATCAGAAGGTGTGGATCCCTCCGGTAGAAATTCCAGTCACAGTTACAGGTTGGGAAACACATCTGAGGAGAAGAATGCTGTTAGTTCACCGAAAGCAAGTGCACCTGGGGAGTCACACTAACCCTTGCTTTATACAACCCCGAGGTTTGGTTGAAATCTTAAGGTTTAGCCTTGATCTGGCATAATCCAAATTCAAGATAGGAGGTCTGTCAATGCAGATCCTGAGATAGATGAAGCCACAGGCCAAATTTTATTCAAAGTGAAACTATAGTTATTTCTCCATGTTGAAGATACTAAAAATACTTGAAAAATGTATATAGAGTTAACTTTATGTTTCTGAGTTATCTTCACAGAGTCCTCACTTAAGAAGAACCAATCTTTAAGTCATAAAACAAATTTTCCTAAACTGCAGCCAGAGACTCCAATGACATAACTAATGTCCAGAGAGGAAATGAGGAATTAAGAGAAAGAATATTCATTCCTAAGTCTGCTGGAGAACCAATGGAACGGAATGCTCTAATGCCCAAGAAGATATTCTTTCTCAAAAGAAAGATGAAGTCTTTGCTGTTGTTTTCCACTGTTGGTGGAAGCAATTGTATGAACTATCGAGGAAATATATTTCTCAGGTGTTTGTTTGCATGAACACACACTAAGGCGTGTGCTCCTGTTGAAACATATTCTGTAAAGCATGTGCTCTTCTTGAGTGTTAGGGTCTAGAGGCCTTGGTACCTAAGTATTATCTCTCCAATGACATTTTAATTGATAATGAAAAGCATGAGTTGTCCTAGGCCCTCTGTAGCAGAACTTGAATCTGCCTTTAATTGGGACCACGAGAAACTGCTGCATTTGGGAATAAATGTGAGTAAAACTCAGAGTCGGCATTTCTAACATGACAAGAAAGTTGTGAGTAAGGATCAACATACCTGTTTTAATTGCCTCTCTAGTTTTTCTTTTTCCATCTGACAAGCTTTTATCTGTGGACAAGACAAAAGCATTTTTGTGTCAGAAAGAGCTGATGTCTTAAAGCAATTCCTGGCCCAGTTGGCAGGGATCTGCTCAGAAATCCAGGGGCTGAAGCCCTGATAACAATAATGCCAATAAAACCAGTTGAGTTTTGGATTTTCCAGGCATCAATTGGTTCTGTTGTGAAATTTCCAAATGAAATTTGCAAAGCTGGGTATTTTTAAATTGTTATTCCCACTTATTGGGACCATTGCAATTCTGTTTTAGGTTGATGTATTTAGCTCTAGGTGTGAATGTAGATATAGACATAGATGTGGGCATAGAAATAGCTTCTACTGCTTCTTGAATGTAATTGTACAGTCAATTGTATAGTCAAAAGCTTCCACAATAAATTTTAGAAGTTGCATATGCACTTAATACATGCCAGACACTGATCTAAGTGCTTTACACTCAATAACTCACATTCAAGCCTCCAATACCCCTAAATGACACTTAAAATTATTATTCTTATTTTACAGAAGAGGTCACTGAGGTATGAGATGCTGAGTAACTTGTTCAAAGTCACAGTTATACTTCATCTGGCAGAATCACCTCCCCTGAGTTCCCCCAACATCTGACACATCTAAGGAAAGCTGGTTTTTCTTGCACTTCTTAGTCATGCTGTTGTCATCCCTGAAGTGAAAGTGAAAGTGTTAGCCACTCAGTTATGTCCGATTCTTTGCGATTTCATGAACTAAAGCCCACCAGGCTCCTCTATCCCTGGAATTTTCCAGGCAAGAATATTGGAATGGGTAGCCATTCCCTTCTTGAGAGGATCTTCCCAACCCAGGGACTGAACCCAGGTCTCCTGCATTGCAGGGGGATTCTTTACCATCTGAGCCATATGATACCTTTCCAAGTCCCACCTATGGAATGATTCTCTCCTTTCAGTTCAGTTCAATCTCTTAGTCATGTCCGACTCTTTGCAACCCCATGGACTGCAGCACTCCAGGCCTGCCTGTCCAACACCAACACCTGGAGTCTACTCAAACTCATGTCCATTGAGTTAGTGATGCCATCCAACCATCTCATCCTCTGTCATCTCCTTCTCCTCCTGCCTTCAATCTTTCCCAACATGAGGGTCTTTTCAAACGAGTCAGTTCTTCATATCAGGTGGCCAAAGTATTGGAGTCTCAGCTTTAGCATCAGTCCTCCCAATGAATACCCAGGACTGATCTTTAGGATGGACTGGTTGGATCTCTTTGCAGTCCAAGAGACTCTCAAGAGTCTTCTCCAACACCACAGTTCAAAAGCATCAATACTTTGGCGCTCAGCTTTCTTTATAGTCTGACTCTCACATCCATACATGACTCCTGGGAAAACCATAGCTTTGACTAAATGGACTTTGTTGGCAAAGTAATGTCTCTGCTTTTGAATATGCTATCTAGATTGGTCATAGCTTTTCTTCCAAGGAGCAAGTATCTTTTAATTTCATGGCTGCAGTCACCATCTTCAGTAATTTTGGAGCTCAAAAAAATAAAGTCTGTCACTGTTTCCATTGTTTCCCCATCTATTTGCCATGAAGTGATGGGACCAGATGACAAGATCTTAGTTTTCTGAATGTTGAGTTTAAATCCAAATTTTTCACTCTTCTCTTTCACTTTCATCAAGAGACTCTTTAGGTCTTCTTTGCTTTCTGCCATAAGGGTGGTGTCATCTGCATATCTGAGGATATTAATATTTCTCCCAGCAATCTTGATTCCAGTTTGTGCTTCATCCAGCCCAACATTTCTCATGATGTACTCTGCATATCCGGAGAAGGCAATGGCACCCTGCTCCAGCACTCTTGCCTGGAAAATCCCATCAGTTAAATAAGTATGGTGATAATATATAGCCTTGAAGTACTCCTTTTCCTATTTGGAACCAGTCTGTTGTTCCATGTCCAGGTCTAACTGTTGCTTCTTGACCTGCATACAGATTTCTCAGGAGGCCGATAAGGTGGCCTGGTATTCCCATGTCTTTAAGAATTTTCCACAGTTTGTTGTGATCCACACAGTCCAAGACTTTGGCATAGTCAATAAAGCAGAAATAGATGTTTTTCTGGAACACTCTTGCTTTGTCTATTATCCAGTGGATGTTGGCAATTTGATCTCTGGTTCCTCTGCCCTTTCTAAATCCAGCTTGAACATCTGGAAGTTCTTGGTTCATGTACTGTTGAAGCCTGGCTTGGAGAATTTTGAGTATTACTTTGCTAGTGTGTGAGATCAGTGCAGTTGTGTGGTAGTTTGAATGTTCTTCGTCATTGCCTTTCTTTGGTATTGGAATGAAAACTGACCTTTTCCAGTCCTGTGGCCACTGCTGAGTTTTCCAAATGTGCTGGCATATTGAGTGCAGCACTTTCACAGCATCATCTTTGAGGATTTGAAATAGCTCAACTGGATTCCATCACCTCCACTAACTTTGTTTGTAGTGATGCTTCCTAAGGCCCACTTGACTTCACATTCCAGGATGTCTGGCTCTAGGTGAGTGATCACACCATTGTGATTATCTGGGTTGTGAAGATCTTTTTTGTATAGTTCTTCTGTGTATTCTTGTCGCCTCTTAATATCTTCTGCTTCTATTAGGTCCATAACTTTTCTGCCCTTTATTGTGCCCGTTTTGCACAAAATGTTCCCTTTGTATCTCTAATTTTCTTGAAGAGATCTCTAGTTTTCCCCATTCTATTGTTTTCCTCTATTTCTTTGCATTGATCACTGAGGAAGGCTTTCTTCACTCTTGTTATTCTTTGGAACTCTGCATTCAAATGTGTATATCTTTCCTTTTCTCCTTTGCCTTTCACTTCTCTTTTCTCAGCTATTTGTAAGGCTTCCTCGACAACCATTTTGCCTTTTTGCATTTCTTTTTCTTGGGGATGGTCTTGATCCCTGCCTCCTGTACAATGTCACGAACCTCCGTCCATCAGATCTAGTCCCTTGATTCTATTTCTCACTTCCACTGTATAATCATAAGGGATTTGATTTAGGTCATACCTGAATGGTCTAGTGGTTTTCCCTACCCTCTTAAATTTAAGTCTGAATTTGGCAATAAGGAGTACATGATCTGAACCACAGTCAGCTCCCAGTCTTGTTTTTGCTGACAGTATTGAGCTTCTCCATCTTTGGCTGTAAAGAATATAATCAATCCAGTTTCAGTATTGACCATCTGGTGATGTCCATGTGTAGAGTCTTCTCTTGCATTGTTGGAAGAGGGTGTTTGGTATGACCGTTTCATTCTCTTGGCAAAACTCTCTTAGCCTTTGCCCTGCTTCATTCTGTACTCCAAGGCCAAATTTGCCTGTTACTCCAGGTGTAACATTGCATTCTCCACTCATCTCCAGTAGCATGTTGGGCACCTACCAACCTGGGGAGTTCCTCTTTTAGTGTCCTATCTTTCTGCCTTTTCATACTGTTCATGCAGTTCTCAAGGCAAGAATACTGAAGTGGTTTGCCATTCCCTTCTCCAGTGGACCATGTTTTGTCAGAACTCCCCACCATGACCAGTCCGTCTTGGGTGGCCCTACATGGCATGGCTCATAGTTTCATTGAATTAGACAAGGCTGTGGGGCATGTGATCAGATTGGTTAGTTTTCTGTGATTGTGGTTTTCAGTCTGTCTGCCCTCTGATGGAGAAGGATAAGAGGCTTATGGAAGCTTCCTGATGCCAGAGATTGACTGAGGAGGAACCTGGGTCTTTGGGTGGGGCCACGCTCAATAAATCTTTAATCCACACCCCTGCTCATCAACAGAAAATTGAATTAAAGATTCTCTCCTTTGGTCCTCCCATATAGGGTCTTACATTTATTACATGTATTTTTTGTACTCCAGTGTGTACTATGTTCAGTCAATTCTCATGTTTCACAGTAGTTATATTCTATAACCATGAACACTGAAGTAGCAAACACTGAATCATTGCTTCCAGGGAAATGCAGGCTTAGGTTCCTACCAGCCTCTGGTAATGCCATTTTTGTTAATCACTCAATACATAATCTTGTTTTATTGTGTGTTTCTGTTAAAGATACCTTATTTGGTGTTCAGTCACTCAGTAGTTTCTGACTCTTTGTGACCCCATGGACTGCAGCACACCAGGCTTCCGTGTCCTTCACCATCTCCTGGAGCTTGCTCAAACTCATATCCATTGAGTCAGTGATGTCATCCAACCATCTCATCCTCTGTCATCCCCTTTTCCTTCTGCCTTCTATCTTTCCAAGCATCAGTCTTTTTCCAATGAGCCAACTCTTCACATCAGGTGGCTGAAGTATTGGAGCTTCAGCTTCAGCATCAGTCCTTTCAATGAATATTCGGGGTTGATTTCCTTCAGTATTGACCACTGTCAATACTTGATGTCCAAGAGATTCTCAAGAGTCTTCCCAGCACCACAGTTCAAAGGCATCAATTCTTTGGCATTCAGGCTTTTTTATTGTCCAGTTCTCACATCTGTACATGACTACTGGAAAAACCATAGCTTTGATTATATGGATCTTTGTAGGCAAAGTAATGCCTCTGCTTTTTAACATGGTGTCTAGGTTTGTCATTGCTTTTCTTTCAAGGAGCAAGCATCTTTTAATTTCATGGCTGCAGTCACCATCCAGAGTGATTTTGGAGGGGAAGAAAATAAAGTCTGTCACTGTTCTCATTGTTTTTCCATCTACTTGCCATGAAGTTTAGTAAGTCCTATAGATCCGTAAACAATAGCACTATATTCATCCCTGAATGAAGCTTATCCGACACATATCTTTTCTCCAGTAGGCAATTTGCAGCTTTCCGGCACTTAGCAACACTGGATAGCACTTCAGCACTAGCTTGAGGGCCATTAAAACATGAGATCCCCAAGAAAAAGCTCAAAAATGTGAAAAATGTGGCACTAAATAGACCATGAAAAGAACACTTTTTACAGTATGAGAGCTGAAAGAAGAAGGCAGCGTCACCTTTTGGACTTCCACTGGGAATAAGTGTGTTAGGAGGCTCAAGGATTATGCTGCTCTGTGCAAGTTCACAAATGAACTTAGAGGTGGTCCAAGAATTGATTTTGGGGTGGCAAATATATTTTAGTGAGTAAGTGAATTCACAAAATTGGAACCTGCAAATGGCGAGGATAGACTCTATAGGTTCCCCTCACTATACTGTGGGCCTTTTCGTAGCGTTGATTGTTTTTTAGTTCCTTCGCAGCAAGTAGCAGAATGCCTTGCAGAAAGAAAGCATCAAAATTAGATATCATGAGACACTGAATGTGGCAGGCTAATTATGAAACCAAATGAAACTATTATAAATTCTCCCTTCCAATAAACTATTCATGAAATACCAGAAAGCCATGACTCGGGCTGGATGTTATTGAATAGATTTTGTTTTTTTCACTTAATCTTGAGAATAACCTTGTGAAGTCATGAGGCAAGCATCATTATATTTTACAGGTGAGTATGATGGTGGTAAAGAACCCACCTGCGAATGCAGGAGACTTAAGAGACGCAGGTTTGATCCTTCGGTTGGGGAGATTCCCTGGAGGAAATCATGGCAACCCACTCTAGTATTCTTGCCTCGAGAAGACACAGACAGAGGAGCCTGGAGGACTACAGTCCACAGGGTCACAAAGAATCAGACACAACTGAAGTGACTTAGCACGCTTATGGTGAGAGAAGTTAAGCAACTTATTTCAGAGACAGAAGTTTTGGAATTACATGGAACATTTTAGAGATCATCTAATTCAATTTTGTCATTTTATAGATGAAGAAAAGGAAGTGCAGGAAAAAGTTCAATATTTACTCAAGGTCCTCCCCAACTGTTAAAGCAGGCATGAACATCAGATTTATCCTTAGATTTCTTCTAAGCATTTTTCACTTTGCCACACTGACTATTTTTACCAGTTATTGCCTTAAATGATAGGAGGCAGGGATAGGAGGTGATAGGAGGAATCACCGTCCTCAGTGATAAGAGGAATACACTCTGGTATGTAAGCAACTAGTACCAGATTGATTTGACCTAAAAATTCTTTGGTCAGGTGGTGCATTTGGTCCACAGGTAATAAACCACTCAAATAAGTACTCTATTATATTATGGCATTTAACCTGCTGTTAATACATTTAACACAGATTGTTACATCATCTATTACATTCTGTGAATTCTATCATACTTTTACCTGAGTAAACGAGACTTTTGAAGAATAAATGCTTGTACTATCATTATAAAGAAAATTTTGATAGTTTTAACATATTACTAGGATCCTCCTTTAGTTCATAAGCACAGTTATACAGCACTGTGATTAAACAATACATTCATTTTGTTGATATCAAGCAAAAATGACAGATGACACAGAAAATTACTGTGGATTATAGTCTATAACACAAATAGATGATTGTGTGTTTCTAGCTGTACTAGAGTTTCTATAATGGGAAAAAAATTGCCAGTCTAGGTAAATACTTATCATCAATCTGATTTAATGTAGTAGAATGAATAAAATTAAGATATGGCAGGAAGTAAAATGATTTGTGCAGTGACAAGTTCAAAGAAATTAAGACAGTTTTGCATGTAAGACATAAAAATTGAGAGCAATTTTCTAAGAACACTCAGAACATTTCTCACCCACTGTTATAAAAGTAGGTTGCATGAATTACTTTTGGAAAAAGCATTTTATTATGTTTTTACCATTATTTTATTCCTTCTAATTTCTTAGAAAGAAATGGTTGTTCCAAATAATTTTCCATGTGAAATTAGGAATTTAAAGTTAATCCTTAAAAAAGATGTCAAAGAAGAAACTGAATTTAATTCGCAATCTACTTTGTATTAGGAAGAAGAGTATGACAAAAAGTTTAAAATCTCCTCTGAGACTAAGAATCTTGAACTTACGGAGCTGTCACAGCACGTCTCACAACAATTTCCTATTTATTGAAACACATTGCATAATTTTGCAAATTAAAAATTTGGTGATTCCTTTTCTTTTTTTGTGTTCCCTGGTGGCTCAGAGGATAAAGCATCTGCCTGCCATGCGGGAGACCCGGGTTCGATACCTGGGTTGGGAAGATCCCCTGGAGAAGGAAATGGCAACCCACTCCGGTATTCTTGCCTGGAGAATCCCATGGACAGAGGAGCCTGGTGGGCTACAGTCCATGGGGTCGCAAAGAGTCAGACACGACTGAGCAAGTTCACTTTTTTGTTTTTTTTCACTTTTCTTTTCTTAAGCCTAAATTGTGTTAGCTATATTTCCCTTACTAACATCAATATTTACCCATTATGGCAACTTCTTGAGTCTGTTTAATAAATTCTATTGTACTTAATTTTAGCATGCTTACAGTTAATATTCTGTTCTAATAAAGTGGCTTATATTATCTGGCTTCCTTGAGAGCGCTCCAGTTACATTAAATCTGGGAATCCACTGAAAAAAATTCTTGGTCTCATTAGCTATATAAATGACATTCATTATGCATGTTTTTGGAAGACAGGAACATTCCAATGTAGTCCTTCAAAGAAAAATGGTAAGAATTTAGAAACAACTTCAATGTATTGGAGTGTTTCGTCTTTGAATTTAAGTGCTATTTAGTTCCAACTCTCATTCTATCAAGATAAATATTATGAGAAAAAAGATCAAAAGAACTGGATTTTGTAAAAGACTTTGGAATCCAATTTCTTGGATAACGTTTTAATATACTTAAGTTAAAAGGAATCGCCAGTCATTTTCATCTCTTTACAAAATTGTTTACAAATGATTTCATCCCAGATGTTAATCTCTCAAAAAAAAATGGCCATTAACAGAAGCTAAAATATCTTGATTTTTTAATGAGAAAACAAATATAAAATACATATGTGCTGGCAAAGGTTATTTGAACTTATACCTGAGAATTCAGCTTGTTCAACTGGGATTGAGAAGTCTGAATAATTTGCTGTAGCTCTTCTTTTTCTTGATTAAGTCTTTCTCGGTCTAATCGCTCCTTTTTGAAGTCTTCTTCATATATTTGCACCTAGGAAATGTTAACATGCTGTTACTGCTAGCTTCCTTTTCTCTTAAGCCATTTAAATGAGTTCAGAAGAGATGCTGTCTGGGTT
Organism: Budorcas taxicolor; assembly: GCF_023091745.1. NCBI lineage: Eukaryota > Metazoa > Chordata > Mammalia > Artiodactyla > Bovidae > Budorcas > Budorcas taxicolor. The sequence goes on along the minus strand of NC_068915.1, from coordinate 4,733,131 downwards.
TGTCCAATCTGAGACATGGATGTCCTCTTTTCATGAATATTTCTTTATGGTGGGACTCCATCTTGATACCTGTGACTATAATTTCGTCTTTTAGTTTGTTTAGAATGGCACTTTCTCTACTTCTTTCTCATTGAGCAGTAATTCATAAGTAAATTCATGGATATTTTGAAAAAAAAATTCCCTTCACCAATATTTCTATTGCATATTACATGACTGTGAGGAAACCTTGACCCCCCTGACTCCACCAATGTTAAGTGTCACTGTTTTGGAACAAATCACTCAGCTCTAAAACAAGGCTTTGACATAAATATTGCTTGAAGTTCTTCAGTCAGTTTACTGACAATAGCTAAGCGAAGCCACTGACTACTGACATGTCAAAGTTTCTAAACAGAAATTATAAGTAGAGCACAAGTTAAAAATGAAAGGCTCACGTATGTGGGAAACCAAGGGATGTTTGTTAAAGGACATTCATGAGAGTTGCCCTTTATAAGTAACTGTGGGCATATATCATAAAAAGAGGAACGTTTTAGTGGAATGCCTCTTGAGATGTACTCCAAATATTGTAGAAAAGTAATCAAAACAACCCTGCCCCAGAACAGATTTAATTATTGTTTGTTTTAATTGGCATAGTGTTGATTGGTGGCTTGGAGACTAGAATGTGGAGTTATGAAAACAAATGAAGCTTAAGGAATGAAGCAAAGGAATTCCTCTAAAACTAGATTTAATTCATAACTTACATGAGAACCTAACATTAAACTACATTGCACCATCATCACCAACAGTGCAATAAATTTTAACTGAAGGATTATCAATTTTAAGTTAATAATGATAGAACAAAGTGTAATAGGCAAGAGAGGAAAAAATGAAACATTTTACATAGCTCTATATGCAGATATACATATTTAATTTCAAGCCTTTTTTCATCAGAAGCATTGCAAAGGAACTATACGCAGCCAAGCTGACATTTTGTTTTCTGGTGTTGGGTTTTTGTTTTTTTTGGTTGAGAGTAGCAGTCCAAAGGCACAGATACAGTTTAATCAATGTATAATTAATAAACAATTACCAGAGGCAACTAAAGTGGCAGAAGCCCATTGATTAGAACAGAACACACTTATAGTCATCACTTAGGTGGCCAATTCCAGCTCAGTTTCTTTGTGAATTTAAATTCTCTAGAGTTTCATGCAGCACTTGGTGTGTAATTATTGTGGGTACCCAGTTAGACATGTGCACAGTTAAAATGTGAATGTAGAAAGCTGGCAAAAGGGCCATACAAAAATGAAGGACATTAATCCTGGTCTACTCTTGGGGGTTATGAAAAAAAGAACACTTGCCACTATCTCTATCAAATACAAACTAAACCATTACTGTAAACACTGCATGTAAGAGCAACTCTCCTGCATGAAATTTACATTATGTGAGAACAATGAAGATGACTTGAGTGTCTGAACATAAGCAGTCCTTTTTTCAAAGGAATCCTGGCTTGTGCCAGTGATACTTCAGGGGTTGAGAATCTAGCAGTTTTAACACTCTGACTATACCCTTAATCTCTCCATGGGTTTATTTCTAAGCTGTATGTTTGACCCTGAATGTAATGGAGCAGATTGTTCAAATGGAGTTGATAGAAGAAAAAGATCCAATTTTACGTCAAATGCTGTGGATATTTTAGATTTATAAATAGTTACATTCTATGAAGTAATAAGAGTAACGTAAATAACAATATCACAGTTGCTCAATTCTTCTGTGTATTGCATCAAGATTCCTTGTAATTGGCACTTGCTCAGAGCAAAACAGCCAACAAGTTACTCCCAGGGACATCAGAAAATCACACATATACATTCTTTGTTCTATGACAGCCTGCCCTGCAACCTGCCATTGTTAACATATCACCAACCACGTGTGCTTCGAGGATTGGAATTCCTGTATTTATCAATATCACCTTGAACTGTTCCAGCCCTTTACCTATGTTAGCTCATTTTACCTCTCATAGGAAAAGAGATGTGATATGCTCGAGTGGCCCTGTGGCTAAGCCAGTTCCAGCTAGATGAACGGAATTTCGGCTCCGGTAGTTTAGGCAGTGCTATGTCCCATAGCCCCGTGCCGCTGACGCATGCAAGAGCTTATTAGAGCATCCCTGACTCTTGCTGTGTACTTGGCAACAGTGAGTGAAGCAGGGTGGGTGGGAAGGAGGAAGCCATAACTCATCAGTAAATTCCTAGGCAGTGCCATCCATACGTGGGAGTAGATAAACAGACATGCCTCCTCTGATCAGTGCAGAGTACTCCCTTTAAAACTGCCCTCATTGTTCCAAAGCCTGGAAGGTCTGCAGCTACAGAGAAGCAGCCCAGCTGCTACCATTTTCTGAAAAGGTCCAGAGTTTAGGTTAATAGTGTCTTCGAAATAAATTGTGTCTGTGTGAAAATCTCTGGAACCAGTGCTAATAGAATTTCACTAAAAGGTTAATTAGCATGCCCTTCTTTTAAGTTGTGTGCTCTTGGGCAAGCCACTCGACCCATCTGAAATTCAATTTTCTCTTTTATAAAGTGTGAGAGTTGGACTAGTTGATCTAAATTTCCCCATAAAGCTTTAAAATTAGGTAATTATAATTAAATACATGCAAAACCCTTTGACACAAAGTGAAAAGCAGGACTTCTAGAAATGTCTAAAGCAGCACATGAACAACAGGCCCTAAGTTCTCCTCAAGATTGCTCCACTTTCAACTTCTCACCTGCTGTTTGAGAACTTCCATTTCTGTTCGCATCTCCTCATGGCTGCACTCCATTTCAGACTTCCCCAAAGGGTCCTCAGGAGATGAAGAACACTCCAGTTTCAAGGCATCCTGCAGAGCCTGTATTATAAGATAAGCACACTGTTGACCTAAGAGTTGCCACATCTGTATTTCTCTGCAATTATTACAATCGTTTCAAATGCACTCACAAGGTAGAAGTTCATTTTTAAAGGCCTCACTAAATAACGTTAGTCTGATTTTCTAGCATATATGCATTTTTTTCCCCAGAATCTCTGTCTTTTCTCCATGATGGTGCTTATGTTATTCAGCTCTCATTGTGACTTAAAAAGGTTTTTGATATTACAGACCCTCCCTCCCACCTGACTAATCGTGGTTGGAAAACAGATACATAGTCTTTCTCCAGAGTCTCTGCTTCAGTCAAATATATGCTCCACCAATAAAGCTCAAACTTTAGGAAGCATCAGAATCACCTGGAGAGGCAGAAAATATGCCCATCCCTAGGCATTGTCCCCAAGGACCCTGAATCAGTATGTGTGGGGGTAGGAACTGAAAATCTGCATTCCTCAAAAGCTGCAGCTGATGGTCTCGGATGGCATTCTGAGTAATGTGTTTCTGCTATATATCCATGTCTCCTACAGGAGAGGCGGGAATCCATGCAGATTTGTTACCCTTAGATCCGGCACTGTTCTGCTCTGCACTCCTTCAGCATACCATGCCCTGGCCTAGCTACAGTTATATTTATTCTCCAATAAAACATCCATTAACCCACCACAGGGTAGAGAGTTGTTTAGTCGCTAAGACGTGTCTGACTCTTTGTGACCCCATGCACTGTGGCCTGCCAAGTTTCTCACTCATGGGATTTCCTGGGCAAGAATACTGGGGTTGGTTGCCATTTGCTTCTCCAGAGGATCTCCCTGACCCGGGGGTCAAACCACGCCTCCTGCACTGGCCAGATGGATTCTTTGCCACTGAGCCAGCAGGGCAGCCCACAAGGTGGAGAGAGTGCTCTGCCTTCTTGACATTCAGTACAATTCGGTGTTGTCACCATGGAGTGAAGGAGTGGAAATAAGAGACTCTTAGATTTGCCACCCAGATCCTCATCCCTAATCATAAATCCATGGTACTCTGACATATATTACACTTGGTCAGATTATATAAAAGATACCGTCTCTCTTCTGACGACCTTTGCCTTGTGACAAGTTAAATAAAATGGCTGCCCCAAATGGTGGCAGAACATACCTCATCTTGCGGTATCCAAGCCCGCACACAATACAACTACTTGCTGCTCATTGAATGAGTCCTCTATACAAATAGGAAAAGTTCACTTCCAAAGCTACAAGACTTTAATTCCTCTGTATCTCATTAGTTGCTTCAGTGATGTTCATTTGATGATTCTACTAGTAACTCACTTCCCTGCATTACTATGTAATATGGCTGTAAGGTTAGAAAAGTAAAGTAAGTTTATGGTGTTAAATGTGTGTATAGTTAAGACTAGACTATGGACGCTGTCTAGCCTGATATAAATACCATTTTTCAGGAGGTTGTGAGAAAAACAAGAACGTATTCCTTCCTCCAGGAATTCTTAAAACAACAGAAGTTGTTTAATAATTTGTATTTCGTTAGAATGTATTGCTAATCTATATAGTTCTAGGAATTATCATGATAGGTATATTAAAAAAAAAAAAATGTTAGTAGCATCAGAATCTAGGTGGGGTGAATGAAGTGAGTCAAGGCAATCAAATATGCTGGCTCCATATCCTACAGCTATAAATAGACTTTTTGTGGGTCTTGTAATATTTGAATTTCCTGATCTACCTATTCAGACTTCTAGAAATTTTGCAAATGAATCATAAATGAAAGGTGAGTTTAGCAGATATTTATTTCATCTTGGGGTTTTCCAACTTCCCTGAACAAACACTTGTAACCTATTCTAGAACAGCAGTTTACTATCAGAACAGATAAGATATACGAGACACACTGATGGTGAGATGGCAGACACGTCACTTCTGCCCATGGGTGGCACTGGTTGACAAGCCCCAGGTAATTTTTCTCGCTTAGATTAAACATCTGGATTCTCTTGTCCAGAACTTTATGAAAACAATACCCTTAGGTATCTCCTTCAAAGCAAAAAAGTAGAACTGAGTACATGTAATTGTGTGAACTTCTGAAAACCATCTGCTAATTGCTAAGCTGACATGCTATGAATTTCTGCTGAGACTGGGTCAGCAGGCAGTAAGTTTGAGCAAGCAGGGTGGCCCCCAAATTTCATCCTGTGATGAATGGTGTGCACAATTAGCTACTCAAATCATCATTTTTGAGCAACTTCTATTTATTACAGTGGTAAAAGAGAAAAGAAAAATCTACAGTATAAAAGAATAATTTCTTACATTTCATTAGACACTAAATGAGAAAAAAAATCTCTTTGTACTAAATGAAAAAAAAGAGAAAAAAATCTTTTTATAGCTCATTACTTTTTATCTGTGTTTTAAAAGTGACAGTTGAAGGTATAGATGTGGGGGATGAAATCTCTTCTTGTCTGAAGTACACTTTCATTTTTTCTTACTGCTCATATGTAAGAGTAAAGCATTATGCCTATTAAAGCATAAATGTCAGGATCACAATTGGCTATTGAATGTATTACATTATCAGTAAATTACATTAGTTAATTCATCCAGTCAACAAATATTTAAGAACATATTATGAGCAAGGCCCTGTTCCAGGCACTTCAAATACAGCAGCGAACAAAAGAGACACACTCAGGGCCCTGTTATGAATACTGTCCTTGTGCGTCTCCTCCTTCAAACAAATATGTATTGATAGTAAATGTATATAATTGCATTCTTACAAAGATGAATATGTTAATATTCATATGAAATGTTTTTTTGACCTAAAACTTTCAGTTTTTTCCTCTCACCTTAAGAGAAATTAAGCATCTCAATGGGCCACTAAAAGTATTCTGAGTACTCAACACTGGGTCTACCATGCCTAGCAGAGATGTCTGCCCTGCAAAAATCCTGCCCACATGGAGCTTATAATCAAGACTGGGAGATAGAAAGCAAAAATGATAATAAACATGGCACATTTTGCATGTATTAAATAGCAATGAATACCAAGGAAAAATTAAAACAGGAAATTTTAGAGGTGTAGTATGTAATTTTAGTGAGGATAACCAGAAAAATCCACTTTGAGAAGATGACATTTGTACCTAGCTCTGAATTTTACTCAAATTAATTTTTCTCATTGAGATTTCAGGATTATAATCATGAGCTATTAAGGTTTTACTTATTAAAAGTTTTTTTTTCTGTTGACTATAAAAGCAGATACACATAAATTAAGGTTATATATGAGCTTCTTGAGTTAAAAACAGAGTTCTTGACTGTTATAATTTATACAGGCTTTATATCCTTAGGTCCACATTTAGAGAAACAGAGAACTAATAAGAGACGACATACCAAAAGTGAGAGAAATTTCAAGTATAATCTCAATTAATGTCAGTTCCTCTCATTCATTTGCAGAGAATTTCCAGCAGAGAATAAGAGAGAAAATCCATTTGCCCTGAATCTGTATCTCTGAACATTGATTTTGTCTCTTAAAGGATAGAGAAGTACAGTGTTGATGAAGTCAACCTCCAATTTCATACTTTATCCTGAATAATAGCTTGCCTCATAAATAGATCAAATACAGCATCGCATTTGGAAAGCATCCTATCCACTGTACAGGCACATCATGAACACTCTGGGAATCTTTAAGTTATACCTCTGGAAACTACTTAACTGCAGGATGGCGCACAGTCCAAAATGCAAGCACTGAGCACGTGCTTAAGGCCAGTCACCTACTCACTCTAGAAGGCAATTTCTGTCACTTTGGCCAAGAAACACCTAGCTTGAGAGATGAATATTTCAACTCCTACAGGTATTTCTATGGTCCATGTATGAAAAAGTCAGCAGCAAAGGGTTTAATTTTTTTTCCTCTGAATAAGTCAGCAATCCCTTCCCACAGAAAATTAAGGTTTAGTCCATGAAACAACACACAGACACACTCACTCACAAGTCATTCTTTTGCAGCAATTCAAAGGTGGCCCCTTTGAATAGTTAAGTTGGAGTGAAGGCATTAAAATCACCAGCATTTTTTTAATAGATCTATCCCCACTCTCCCCACTAAAAGGCTCTTTCTTGGAAAGGCCACCATTCTTGGGTTTGGCATTTAGCCTGTTTCCATATAGTCTGCTTCACACCCAGCAGCTTCACAGTGATGATTGTTAAGTGCAGTCTGTTTCCTCAGGAAACTTTTGTGGTTGACCAAGACATACACTACTCTTCACAAACACCCACTTGCTTTATGTGGTTCTTTGAACTGCCAAAAAAGAAATTCTTACTCTCTTTTATAATATCTCCTTATCTTTTTCATGACAGTCTTTGCAGAGACACGAATTCCCCCAAAAATCCTTAGCCAAGTATAGCTGAATGAGGAATATAGGAGAGATTTATAAAATTACAGAGACCTTTTGTGCAAGCCCCCCAAGCCTGTGAGCTGCATTGCAGCATGAGTGGATTTTGCTGTGAGTTTCAGCTCAGAATGTGCTCTTTATACAGAAACCTCACATTTGACCTCTGCAACTTCATCTGGCTTGATACCTTATTGAGGCGTTTTATTTCACATTCATAATGTTGCTTCTTGTGGTTCATGAGAGCATTTTTTTCCTTCAAAAGGTTATTCTCTATCTTCAATTCATGTAATTCTCCATTTAGGCTCTCCTTTTCCTTCTGAAATAGAAAGCAAGAAAACAAATTCCAAATCAATAAAATTCAGATGAGATGATTTTGTAGGACTACTACTGAAATTAAAACAAAACAAAACAAGACCTACTAGATTTTTCACTTAACATCCCACTTGAGTAATAGTCTCTGGGTGGGCTTCCCTCATGGTTCATCTGTAAGAACCTGCCTGTGAATGCAGGGGATGCGGGTTTGATCCCTGGATCAGGAAGGTCGACTAGAGAAGGAAATGGCAACCCACTTCAGTATTCTTGCCTGGGAAATCCCATGGACAGAGGAGCCTGGCAGGATACAGTCCATGGGATCTTAAAAGGGTCGAATGTGACTTAGCAACTAAACAACAACAACTCTGGGTGGAAGTCAGGGTTAGGATAGAAGAAATCTTTATGTTATCCTTACTGCTACTGAGTTTTGTGACCCCAGAACAAGATGTCAAAATCCCCACTCCTCACTTTTAAGGATCAAATGAGTCTGCAGAATAAGCTATTTCCTATGCACTGTTTTAAGGTGGTGACGAAAGCCTGATTCACTAAAAAATAATTGAAAATGCAAAAAGTGTCACTGCAACAAAAAATACCAATATCTCAAAGCCCTGCTTCATTCTGGCCTGGAGAGAGACAGAAGAGAATAAAGGATAAAACCTCAGGCAATAAGACCCTGCACCACAGATAATTACTCAGAGTGCTGTATTTTTGTGATGATTACTTTTAAAATGTAGAGATGGGCTGGCCCAACGGCCATCACTCCTCCACTCTTCAGATCACCTTCAAGCCATCCAATGTTTTAAGTACCTGAAGCAAGGCTGGTGGCTTAGACACAGGTTCTGGATTCAAACAACAGCTGTCTCCTATCTCTTAATCTTATATTCTGGGCAGTAAACATTTTGTCGAGTGAATTGGATTCTCAATGAGAAGAAAATTTTAACCTAGTAAAATAAATATTCTAGAGTTTAGGTAAATCTATATGCTGAAGTATACTGTTTTAATAGCTATTATTTCCCCAAATAATGATTTAAGAAATCAACTTTAGGTGAGCTGTTTTCTTTAGAAGTGAAAATATTTCTTCTATTTGCCTTTGTTTAACCAGAAAAGATCTATATGTACACCTAGAACAGTCACCGATCTTTTTCTAATTTAGCATAGCTTAGGAGAAAATTATTTCAACTAGAAAATGATCCAAATGGCACAGGGAAAAAATAACCATGATTCCTGAGCTGGGTATAGATGGAACAGAAAGGAACTTTTACATGGCAGAAAGGGAACTGCTAAGCTTTGCTTTCTCTGGACACTGCCAAAGATATCCTTAGCAAGGTGGGAAATCTGAACAGACGTTGTCATGTACTAATTTGTGAAACTGCTTTAAGATGGTACATGTTGTAAAACACAACCACTTCATCACAATATCAGTCACAAGACTTCACCTGAGAAAATTAGCATTATCCTTCTTTCTCCTGTCTGAAAAAATGAGAGGCCATTAGAGCTCAAGGGCCTCCGCCCTTTTCCTACAATATCCATGAAGTGCCATCAGTTCAGTGAAATTTAGTCGCTCAGTCATGTCTGACTCTTTGCGACCCCATGGACTGCAGCACATCAGGCCTCCCTGTCCATCATCAACTCCCAGAGCTTGCCCAGACTCATGTCCATTGAGTCGGTGATGGTCCATCCAACCATCTTATCCTCTGTTGTCCCCTTCTCCTTCTGCCTTCAATTCTTCCCAGCATCAGGGTCTATTCAAATGAGTCAGTTCTTCACATCAGGTGGCCAAAGTATTGGAGTTTCAGCTTCAGCATCAGTCCTTCCAATGAAGATTCAGGACTAATTTCCTTTAGGATTGACTGGTTGGATCTCCTTGCAGTCCAAGGGACTCTCAAGAGTCTTCTCCAACACTACAGTTCAAAAGCTTCAATTCTTTGATGCTCAGCTTTCTTTATAGTCCTACTCTCACATCCATACATTACTACTGGAAAAACTTTGAGTAGACTGACCTTTGTCAGCAAAGTAATATCTCTGCTTTTTTAAAAATTTAATTTATTTTTTATTGAAGGATAATTGCTTTACAGAATTTTGCTGTTTTCTGTCAAACCTCAACATTAATCAGAGGGGTGGGATGGGGAGGGAGATGGGAGGGAGCTTCAAAAGGGAGGATATGTGTCTGCTCTTTAATATGCTGTCTAGGTTGGTCATAGCTTTTCTTCCAAGGAGCAAGTGTCTTTTAATTTCATGGTTGCAGTCGCCATCTGCAGTGATTTCGGAGTCCCCCAAAATAAAGTCTCTCACTGTTTCCTTTGTTTCCCCCATCTATTTGCCATGAAGTGATAGACTGAATGCCATGATTTTAGTTTTCTGAATGTTGAGTTTAAATCCAAATTTTTCACTCTCCTCTTTCACTTTCATCAAGAGACTCTTTAGTTCTTCTGTGCTTTCTGTCATAAGGGTGGTGCCATCTGTGTATCTGAAGTTATTGATATTTCTCCTGGCAATCCTGATTCCAGCTTGTGCTTCATCCAGCCTGGCACGTTGTATGATGTACTCTGTGTGTAAGTTAAATAAGCAGCCTGACAGCCTTCAAGTACTCCTTTCTCAATTTGGAACCAGTCTGTTGTTCCATGTCCAGTTCTAACTGATGCTTCTTGACCTGCATACAGGTTTCTCAGGAGGCAGATCAGGTGGTCTGATGTTTCCATCTCTTTAAGAATTTTCCACAGTTTGTTGTGATCCACACAGTCAAAAGCTTCAGCATAGTCAATAAAGCAGAAATAGATGTTTTTCTGAGACTCTCTTGCTTTCTTGATGACCCAGCGGATGTTGGCAATTTGATCTCTGGTTCCTTGGCCTTTTCTAAAACCAGCTTGGACATCTGAAAGTTCACAGTTTATGTATTGCTGAAGCCTGGCTTGGAGAATTTTGAGTGTTACTTTACTAGCGTGTGAGATGAGTGCAATTGTGTGGTAGTTTGAGCATTCTTTGGCATTGCCTTTCTTTGGGATTGGAATGAAAACTGACCTTTTCCAGTCCTGTGGCCACTGCTGCACTTTCCAAATTTGCTGGCTTATTGAGTGCAGCACTTTCACAGCATCATCTTTTAGATTTGAAACAGCTCAACTGGAATTCCATCATCTTTACTAGCTTTGTTCATAGTCCCATAAGTGTAAGGTCCCATAACTAAAAGTAAAACCAGGAGTCCACATTAAGAAAAGGCATCATCTCAATGCCACTTTCTAGTTCTCAGGAGGATTAAAGGACCCTTCCAATCTGGAGACTGGGCTCAAGTCCCATTTTCCCATGTGCTACTTACAGACATTGACAAGCCATCTAAACTCTACACTTCAGCCTTCTCATCTCTAAAATGACGAAGGTAAGATTTTCCTCACAAACGGGCAGAGAATGTTAAATGAGATGAGGAGGATGAGATACTTTTCAAAAATGTTATCTTTTTAGGGTGACAAAAGTCATACTTGTTTGTAAAGCTTCTTGTAAGCTGAAAAGCAACTGTACAAAGATTTGTCATATTATCAACAATAGCAGTAAAAATAAATCAGTATGAGTAAAAGCAAAAAAGCAAAATGAATTTTTTCCTAGGCTGCAATGCCCTAGAAAAACACCCCCAAATCTGTGGCTTGGTTCTCCCTGCGGATGGAGCCTGCTGAACGGCAAAGGAGGAAGCGAATAGGCAGCCTCCTGCCTTCTGATTCTAGAGACCTGGCCCCTGGTTTGGGCCCTCAGGTAACCTGTACACCCTGGCCCGTCGGGGGCAGGGATTCGCTCCCGAGCCCCTCCCACCTCCGCAAGCCGCAGCGGCTCACTGGTCCAGCAGCGCGTTGGGCAGCTCTCCCTCGGGCTCTGCAGCCGCTCCTTCTCCAGTGTTCCCAGGAATCTTTCTGCGGAATCCAGCTTCGATTTCAGCTCTGCGACCTGCAGGAGTGGTTCACAGACAGCTGCAGACACCGAGTCCGAAGCCCACAACCCCTGTATTTTTCCCAACCTAACACCCGGGGACAGAACCGGCTCACTCCTGGGCATCCCCTAGGGAGGGGCTCTTCTTCCCACTGTCCCAAACCAAGATCAGGTCTTTTGCTTTTTAAAAAATACTTCCTCTACAAGAGAAAAAGCAAACACCAAAACAGCTTGTAGGCTCCTTTCTCCAGACCACACCCCTTTGGAGGGAATAAACCCTTAGACTTTACGGGAGCCATCGAGGCTTGTCATTCTATTTTCAACTGGCAAGGTGTGCCTTGCCTGATCTGAAGAGGGCAGCGAAGGATGGAGATCAGTGAATATGCTTACATTGCAGAAAAACAGATAAGGCCTTTACTCCTCAATAACCTGCAGCACTTGACCTGCTGTGCAGTGCGTGCTAAGCCTCTTGACCTGCTATTAAATTCCAAATTAGGTGTCTGGGTGACAGGGGCCCAGGGAGAGAAGCCTTAGGAACAAGCACTTCATCAAAGATGGGGAGTGTGACCATTTTTAACCCTGGGTCTTCACGCAGCTGCAAGCCCTTTGGGAAGATAACTAAACGTTTTCTCTGGGATCATGTGATTTAAAATTTGGAGACTCAAAAGATGCCCCTCTGAATTTTAATATATAAAGTGGCTTGGCCATGGCCTGATGTAGTGAAAACTATCCTACTTTTTCTAAATGTAATATTTTGAGTATCAAAATGGGGAAGAAAAGAGCAATTCTGCTGTATTTCTCACTCGTGGTCAAATTTCTTAATTTTGAATTATTTAGGGAGTTTGCTTTTTCTTCTCTCTCTTTTGAAACATGAAATGATTTTAAACAATAAATTGACTTTTCCTCTTTAAATATATCTTTTTTCCAAAAAAAAAAAAGATTATTTCTCACCAAAACTAAAGTTTCTTGTCGAACATGCTTTAGAGAGAAGAGGGTTTGCCCCATTTTCCCTCACTCAGTGTTAGCATTCTTTCCTTATCTGTGGGCAACAGCTTATGCTATAAAGAATTAGAGAACCAGCCTTGTATAAAACTATGAACTTTAAACCATCTCTCACCTCACATATAACTTTGTGCTTTTATGGCTGCTAGTAACAGAGCCAGGATGCTCTGTGAGCTATGATAAATGTGCATAAGAACTTAGCGATATTGCTGGAGGCTATTTTTAGTATCTTTATTTTTACATTCTCAAGACAATTCACTGACACCTTTGCTTCCTTCATTAATCTTCAGTACCATGAGGCCAGTAATACACTCAGCACCCTCCCCCTTATCATTTTTCAACAGATGGCTGGCTATTCACAAATTTCCTGTAGTTGAAATCAATGAAAACCTTCACATACTTGGCTCACTCAGATTATTGATTTAAAGCAAATACCAAACAGAGAGGTGTTTACCTTTCTTTCATATAACTCTTTCATGCTTCTAAATTGCTGATCCCATTGCTGGTTAACTTCCAGGAGCTGAAATTATTAGAATTTGGTAAATCAACAAAGGATTCTGCCCAGTTGGAAATTTAGTCAAAATGAAATCACTTTTTGAGGTAAGATTTTGGAAGTCATTGGTGAAGACAGCATTCTTTCCACCAAGTTCTGGTAGATCTGGGATGAGTTAACACATTCACCTTTCATAATTGGCTCACATATGAAAAACTAGTACATCTTAGGTATATCTTGACTAGTCAGCTGAACAATTTATTAGAAACTTTTAACTTTGCATACTTATCTGAATTTTCATCTTCTTTGTTCAGTCCAACTAGAACCTGATACAGATTGCATTAGTGGTTTTCTGTAATATTTATTCATATTTGAAGTATTTTTTCAAATCTTTCCATATTTTTCTATGTGCTTATCTTGACTATTATAATGTAATATTTCTTATAGCTTTTAAAGGCAGAATTTGTACTAAAAATTCCAAGTCTCATTAACTGATAATCATTTGCATGCAATAATGTGTTTTAAAAAAAAATCAGTACATGATTTGTATAATATACTCAACTAATAGATAATATCACTTTTTTGAAAGCTTAGATTATTTGAGGAATAATAGTTTTGTCATAAGACAATTTTAGAAGCAATTTAGGCTGCAAACAATTTGAAACTTTTGTTTCAAACTTCAAAACTATGTGCTAAATAGATGAAAGTAAAAACACTGTGACCTCTTTTTAGTTTTCTAGTCAGGAAGTCTACAGCTTTCCACATTAAAAGAAATTCCAACAGCTATAAATATAGGACAGACATGGAGAAGATAGATATAATGACTAAAAAGGTAACAAAATTTTCTTAGTTACAAAACAAAATACCTAATACAGAGTGGCAGTAGCTAGGTAACTCTGATGCTAGAAATAGATGTGACTTTTTAGAATAAGACTATATAGTATTATTTTATAAAGATCCCCGAGCTGCTGTCATTTTAGGGACTAACATTTCTGTGCTCTGGTACCATTACTTTGCTGAAGTTCAGTACTTGCCCAGAAGAGCACACTATTTTACGCAGTATCAAAGAAGGGTGGAGGACACGGAAGAAGAAGACAGAAAGGCTGTAATGTAGAAAATGACTTAGAAAAGGAAGTACCAGATTGACAACGCGGTGCCAGAAGTGTTAGTTTTGTACCTCTTCCTCTGGCAAGGAGAATAAAGAAGTTCTAGTATTCATTAACTCAGAAAAACAGAACTCAAAAGAATATCCATTACATACCCAAATGACGTTTTAAGACAAACTTCTTTTGTGATAGTGCTCCTTAACCCCTGTTGGTCGGATGCCAACTCATGATGTCATAGTACCCCAGTCAACTATACAATAAAGCCTTTGACAATTTGAGTTTCAAGGTGTGTCAGATTGCAGAGCATTAACAGCCCAGATGATAAACTCACCTGGCCCATGTGGAAGAAACATCTAATTAAAAAAATTAAATTATAATGATTGAATTCATGGGTTTGTCATTTTTACTCATTTGCACAAGAGACGTGTAGGTGAGTAAGAAAGAAGCATTTGCTCTCAGTACAATGCAGTCTGTTACCCTGAAGATACGCACTGCAACCAGCAACAAAAAGAAGAGGCTCTAGGTGCCTCTTATTCTCAGCATTAATTCATGGCCCATGTTGCTCCAACTAATATTGCAAAATTACCTCTTTTCTCTGCTTTTCCAGACATCTTATCTTTTGTTCAAGAGAATTTAAGTTCTTTCTTCTTGACGATTGAGCACACTTAAAAAAAAAAAAAGAGCAAAGCAGAATAGTCTATCAAATAAACAGGAGAAATGCTGCCTTTCACAAGCTCTCATGTTGTAATTTATAAAAATTTTGCTAAAATATTATCATCTCCATAGAGAACTGTTGATGAAAAAGCTTTATATTTTAGAAACTCTTTTATATGAATTAACGACCTTGACAATTATTGAATAAATTACAAATGTTTCTATATAAGAGGTAAGCAAGAATTTAGAATTTTATGAATTTGGATTTTAATCATTTCCCCCCCAAAATGAAAATACAGAATATAATGTATATAGAAATCAGGTAAGTTTCATAGATACGTGTTAGGTATGTACCTGGTAAAATTTTAAAAAAGAATTCATTTATATAGACAGGCCCATGATTTGGAGTGGCCCTAAAAGTCAGAGGAATGATAGAACCAAGAAAAGGAGACTAACACAGTATGTTACATGGAGACAAACTGATTCTGAAGCAATATTAATACATTAACTACTTCAGTGACCATCATATGATTATCTTAGAGAGGTGAGCATAGGTCATCTCATGTTGTGTAATTTTAACCAGCCCTATGTATAAAGCCGCTAGGTGACAAATCTAGGTTAATAATCAATCATTGGCATGATGAAAAATTAATCACTTTTTTATTTTTAAGAAAATATTATTCATTTAAAGAAAGCATAAAAATTCTGGAAACTGCCTACCATCTGTCTAAAGCGATCACCAGCAAAGTTCACTAAAGTACTGTTTTCTCTTTTCTAACTCACTAGTCTTAAAACCATTGCATGGCTGAATCATAAAGTAATATAATGAATTGGATGATGAGGGTAGCCTGGAAATCTACCATGTAGTCTCAGGCTCAATAATTATTGTGGACCAAGAAATTGCTTAAGGGTATTCATGAACAATAAGAAATATTTTCAAAATACGTTGGCCTTTGCCAGAAATTTTACAAGAAATGTTGTTTTGTAGTCTCCATGGAAGTTCAAGGACTTTTTTCATTAGAAATGATTTATAAAATTGTTTTTCTATCTTTGCTAGCTTTTGTCTCAGTGTTTTAGGGTTCCATGGATTTTTACACCTCTATAGACTCTGTTCTTAGTTTTCTTAGTTACTTCCTATTCAGACACATGTGTAAGTAAGACTGCATTTAAAAAGAGGCATTCTTCTGTAGGTTGACAAAAATCAGGATGATTATACCTCCTTCTTGACCTCAAACTGGTTTGACCCAGTGCCAGAAGTGATATCAGTTTCCAGGGGAGAAGTATGTTGGGTCCTGCAATTGAGATTTCTGGTTTTTAGGAAGACTTCTAAGGGAGAGAACTTATTCTGGATCAGAACAGACTAACAATTAGTCATAGCTGATTTGGAAAATGCTGTGAAGCAACCCTACTTAGTGTGTGCTGGGCTTGGCAAAGCCGAGATGCAGAAAGACTGGATTCTAGACTAGCGGTTCTCTCATCACTAGGGTGCATTCACCTGGGGGCTTGCTATACATAGAGCACCCAGAACACCGATCAGATTTTCTGAAAGGGAGCTATAGCACTCTATCTTCTTTTTAATAGACTTTACTTTTTAGAGCAGTTTTAGGTTCACAGCAAAACTGAGTGGGGAGTAGAGAGATTTCCCGTATAGCTATTGCCCCAACACATGGGTAGCTTTCCCCATTGTCAGCATCCTCTACCGGAGTGGTATGTTTGTTAACAGATGAGCCTGCATTGACACAGCATTATCACCCAAATCCACAGTTTACATTACGATCCCCTCTTGCTGTTGTGCATTCTGTGGCTGTAGATGAATATGTAATGACATGTATCTATCACTATAAGATCCTGTAGAATGTCTTGTAGAACTGTCTTAAAATTCTCTCTGCTCCACCTATTCATCCCACCTCTATTTTTAATAAATACCACTGATTTTCATGATTCATATTAAAGTTCAAGGTTCCTCCATTTCACACCATGGTTTAGAACTTGAATTTGGGGTCCTCAAGAAGTCTTTTTTCTATTTATGACAAAGACAAAAAAAATTCTGTGACTAACAGATATTTGTATGACCCTGCCTTCTGAGAATTTAGATTGAGAGTAATCAGATTGCATTTTTTCCATATACAATTTTCTCTGAAAAATTATGAACTATTTTGACACTTGATTTTCTTTTAAAAGTTATTTTTAAATAATTCTTTATCAAATTTGTATAAAATGATTTAGTAGATACATTAAGTCTGCAAGATAGATAAAGCACAGCAATAGGTATGACTTACAAGTCATAAATATATCACTAAGAATTTTTGTGGAGATTAATCAACATTTTACCACCATGCATCTGACATAGATGTGGATTAAAATGAAACAAAACAGTCAAATACAAAGTTTTGGAGAAACTTTTCACTTGTTTTTGCTGTGCTTCTTATTTGCTAATGAAGGCATAGAAAGATTTTTAGGTCACTGGTCCTTCTAAGGGCTCATTTAAAGAAAAATTACTCCCAATAAAATGTAATCTATGTGCAAATTATTCAGACCTTGCTTTCTCGTTTACCCTAATGCCCAGATCAGCTTTTAAGAGATTCAAGTTCTGGGACTGCTAAATTAAAACCTGAATGGCTGAAAGAGTCTGTTTCCTAGTATATCTTAGTCATCATTAAAAAATACTTCAAGAAAACACTTTCAATTAGTATCTGTTGCAGTAAACAGTAACAGAGCAAAGAATGTGATATTAATTGCATGTATATAAGCATTTTACGACAGGTACTCTATTGCTGTAATAGATTTTATTTCTAAGCACACCAATATAATATTCTCTTAAATGTTACATTAAACCAATTTTTTTTAAGTCAAGAGCAAAATGTGAAATATAGACTTGAAAAGCTGAAAGGATAGGCTTTGTTAAAAAAGAAAAAAGAAATGTAGCTCAGAGGTGTCAAAGAAAATGCAGCTAGTCACCTAGATATTTTTTCTTTATTGAATAGCATTGTTGAAATATGTAGAGCATATCTTAGCTAAAGAAAGCAAACTAGACATTGCTATTATTATAGTCATTGCATAATTAGCCATTAGCGATACTGTTGATGCTACATATGGTGAATTCATCTCCCAGAAATGTGTTCTTACCTCTGCATGATCCGTAGAACTTTCTGCACCACTCATTCTAGCTGTGCTCTGTAAGAAATGTGCCACAGAAACTGTTTTTCCTGGAGGCTTGGAGAGCAGAAAGAAAAAAAAAAGAAGAAAATGTGTTTTAAAGTGAGAGCAAAATATACATAATTTAAAAAATACTACAAAAATAGTTTACTCGTGACAGAAAACAACAGTAACAATTTTTCACTGAAAATGTACAGAAGTGACTCTGTATGTGAATTACACAGAATAACGCTAACAGCGACTGTGACGATAACTTTTCTTCTCTTCCAGCTAGGGGCTTCCCAGGATGTCTCAAGCTGGCAAGCTGTGAGTAACACACAAGGCAGATTGCCTTGCTATGGTATGTAAATTGCCTTTCTTCCTTTACTGGCAGTTTCTCTCACTGGAGGAGGAAGTTACCACAGACTAGCCTAGGCACACCAAATCTTTCCTCAGTAGCCGAACTGCCATAACTTCACTGTATTTCCCAGATCAATTAAGTAACTGTTGACTTTTTGACAACTCGGGGTACTTATTTTCCTAAGGGCCGGATTTTCTGGCAATGTCTTACGTGTATCAGCTTAACTGTGTGAAATTTAATGTCATGTATAATTCTGTAAGAGCTACTAATTCTTATGGAACTAGAAAAGAAAATAATTCATTACAAAGTTATTGGGTGTCTCAAGACTGTGTTTTCTGTAGCTGGTCCACATTTTCTTCATAACTCCAGGGAAGTAAAATCTTTTTTTTCACTAACATTCAGCTTTAATGAGTTGGCTTGTAGTTTTAAGGGGCACTGAGGTAATGCAGCTCTTGATACGTAGTGCAGATAAAAGCACGGAAAGCAGGTGCTCTGAGCCACACCCAGGGGCCGTGACGGAGCAGAAGACATCATTCTTGACTTGGAGGAAAGGGAACAAAGAGAGAGGCAGGAATAGAAAGGAAAGAGAAAAGAACTTAGTTACTTAGTTTACAGTTTTCTTTAGACCTCTCTATTCAATATCATAGAGAAGGCAATGGCACCCCACTCCAGTACCCTTGCCTGGAAAATCCCATGGATGGAGGAGCCTGGTGGGCTGGAGTCCATGGGGTCGCGAGGAGTCGGACACGACTGAGCGACTTCACTTTCACTTTTCACTTTCATGCATTGGAGAAGGAAATGGCAACCCACTCCAGTGTTCTTGCCTGGAGAATCCCAGGGACGGCAGAGCCTGGTGGGCTGCCGTCTATGGGATCACACAGAGTCGGTCACGACTGAAGCGACTTAGCAGCAGCAGCATTCAATATCAACATATATGTAGGATAAATCCTAAAACTCCTGAAATTCAGACTCTTTAAAAGGGAATGAATGGGTGGCTAGGATTTGACTCTCCTTTGTCTGCTTTAGCTCTTCATCTTTAGCTCTCCATATCTGCTTCTTGTGTTCCTGCCACACTGAATTAATTCCCTCTGTTTCCTGAACTGGCCACACCCCTGATATCTGTGGCTCTCTCCATCTGCAATGCGTGTGTGTGTGTGTGTGTGTGTGTGGGTATACTTTCGGCTGGTTTCTTGGTCTGTTTAGGGGGTACACTTGAGTGAAACAGAATGATATTCCTTAAGGCAATATCCAAAAGTACAAGTGGGAAACAAATTGTTCAGAGTTCTAAAGGTAAAACGAGTCACGTGTGATTTGATTTTAGGGAATATAAGCAGGGGTTTCCTGGAGACTGACACTTCATTAACTGTCAAATCCACTCATCAGGAAAAAAAACAACAACAATAACATAAAAATGTATTATTTTCTCTCCCAACCCCTCCTCCCAAATACACTCATACTCAAAGCATAGTTATATACGGTCAAAGTTCCCTTCAGCCTTATCTGCATTTTTAGTAAGAATAACCCAGTGGATGTGGTGGCACTGACCTAAAGAAGTGGTTAGAAAGAACACTTCCTTGCCAGGCATTGCTGTCTGTAGGTCCTGTCTATATGGGTATCCTGTTGAACATTCGTTGTTGTAGTCCATCAGGGTGTAAGTGATTCTGTTGAATGGAAATCCTGTATTTTTGCATTTTTCATTATATTATTTTTTGCCTCTCCTGGCATGCCAGTTTAACAACAAATGGATTTTCTATTAGATTCAGAGAGCCATGTGGTGATTTATGAATAAATAATAACTCTTCTGGAGTGCCCCAAGTTTGGTGGGAGAAAAAAGGGAATGTGCGTTAATACAGTCCTAGGAATACTCTGGATAGTTTCTGTTATACACGCTGTCTTCGCCTCACCTGCACTGCCTCACATACGCTGTATACTTGCAGTGTCTGACTTTTAGCCAAACTTTGTTCCCTGAGAAGCCCTAGTAGCTGCAATAAGTTTCAGAGAAATGGACATGTCACTCCATGTTTCTAAAGCAAGTCTGAGGAGTTCTCATTTCTCAAGTGACTAAAATAATATTACTATCTAGAGGAAAATAACAAACATACAGAAATATGGTGATGTGAAGGACCAAGGAGTTACCAGTCAGTGGTCGGGAACAGTCATTCCAGTTGATGATAACTCCCTCAAAATTAGTCTGAGAGAAATCACATTTCTATAAATGCTTGGAGAGATTCTTTGGTAGGTGAAATAAACATGGATTTTTCTTCAATATCCTTTTAGAATGGGGGTTGAAAAACTTCCTTTGCTTTCTGGATCTATTTGCATGGATTTTAAGTGAATGTGCTATCTAAGTGGGCTTCCCGGATAGTATCGTTGGTAAAGAATCCACCTGCAATGCAAGAGACCCCAGTTCTCCTCCTGGGTTGGGAAGATCCACTGGAGAAGGGATAGGCCACCCACTCTAAGCAGCAGTACTTACCTATTCTAAGCTGTCTAACTAGGAGACAGAGTATCTGGTGGTGACTAAAACATCTGCCCTTAGAAAGCAGCCATCTGGATTCATATTTCAGCTCTACCAGTCACTGCTTATAAATTTGGGAATGATGCTTAAGGCCCTTAAGTCTCAAGTCCCACATAGTAAACTAGGGATAGTAAAGGTGTCTTCTTCCTAGGGTTGCTGTTCATAATAACATATATAAGAGCTTTGATATTAATAATAATATGGCCTTAAGGATAGGGCTCATCAGTCATTTACATATCACTTACAATGCACATGGCACTAAGTGGGTTCCAAAGGAAAAATGAAAGTTCCTACTCTCAGTGAAACATATATATACATATGAGCATGCTTGTGAAAATTCAGAGAGAGCTCATTCTGAGCTTTCATAGTTATTGCAGGAGTTGGAATTTTTGCTGGGCCTTGAAGGATGGATTGGATGTTCATAGATGGTGAGAACTGAGCTATGTTACCATTAAGGGGAGCAACTTAAAGGAAACAGAGATGGACAAGCCTAAGTATGAAGGATTCTTATAAGCGCAGTGTCACTAGAGAGGGGCTCATGTGCTCTGCCTAAAGTTGATTTGGATCCAATTGGAAAAAGCTTTTAATTTTAGACTAAGAAATTTTAACTTTATTACATAGACCATGGGGCACTACTGAAGACCTCTGAGCAAAGGAATTACATAATCAAAGTGGCTTTTTAGTAAAAATAAACCTGGATATGCACATTATGTATTAAATGGGTTAGATTGACAACTCTAATACCACTTAATAGATATTATCAAAAATAATATCCTAAATATTTAACAATTCATGGTAATCAAACTACTTATAATCAGTTCATCTGGGGCATGTAGAATGAACCGCAACTCTGAACTCCAAACACCTATATTAATTGCCTGCTCATCATCCTTTTTTGGATGCTTAATAGATACCTCCTTCACCACTTGTATGAAAGCTATTTCCTAATCTTCTCCCACAAAACTTGTCTTCCCCATCACAATCAGTGACAACTTTCATGCCCTTGACTAAGCATCTTGGAGTCATCCTTGAGGTATCTTTTTCCTCACAGCTTTACCCAATTCATCTGGATATTTTTTCGGATCTCTGAAAATACATCCAGAAAGGAAAGCAACACGTTGCCGCAAAAGCCAAGAGTTTTCCCAGTTTAAGGAAAGAATGAAATAAACATGCCTTTTTATACATTTTCAAAATGGAAATGTCAATAATTGCTTCCTGATTTTGTTCACATGAAAATTCTTAGAAGTGCATCCAGTAGTGACTGATACCTGTCCCTGCATCAGTCCTAGTCCACCCTGTACTAGCTACATGACCTGCATTACTGCAGTAACCTAACAGCTTCCTTGCTTCCACTCTTGCTCCTTTCCCATCTTTTCTCAGTCCAGTAGCCACTGCAAGTCTTTAAAATATGTCCTTTCATGTCACTCCTCTGCTCAGAACCTTTCAGTGGCTTCCTGTTTCACTCACAGTGAAAGCAGAACACTCTATCGTTACAGTGGCCTGCAACGTCCTCGCTGCTCTTGCCTGTGCTCCCTTGACCTCTTTCTCAGCATCCTCCTGTTTGTTTACTCCACCCTGTCCTGGCCACGCCGCTGGTCCGTGAACCTGTCATGAACACACCCTGTTCTGTCTGCTCAGAACTGTCTTTCTCTTAGATAACTGCATGGCTCATCCCTTCCCCTTCAATGGGTAATTACTTCAATGTCATCTCTTCATTGAGATCTTACCTGGCCTCCTATTTAAAATTGCTCTCCATCTCAGCCCTTTCTTGCTTTATTTTTTCCATAGCACTGTATGTCATACCCTATATGTTGTTATTGTCTGCTGTGTTTATTCCATATTTCTTAAACCTAAAATAGTGCCAACTATTTCAGTACCTGTGCAAGTCCAAGCAGTGCTCAGACACATGTAAAGCCTTCTCCTCATCCCAAACTAAATATGCAATGTTGATGAAGTGGGTACCTACTCAAGAGTTTAAAAAAGATCTCAGGATCAGGAACATCAACTTCTTGGCATCCAAACTAGTAAATGACCTCTGTTTCATCCCCCAGACATGGGCTTGGACTAGATGAGTCCCCTGAGAGGCATGCCCCAAATTCCACATCCTCTTGGGGGATACAGGCTTGTTTCTCTCCAGCTTGGAGTCTAAAGCCCTTCTTCCATGCAGTACATATATGTCTATTTCCACTGCACACTTCTAGCTTTTAGTGCATCTCAGTTACATCATCGGGCAAACTGGACTTTGCCGACTATTCTCCTGTCTTTATGAAACTGAAGACTTTATGAAGCTTCCAGTCTAAAGGTTTCTCAACACTGCCCAAAGCAGTAACCCATCTGATCCAGTCTGACCACCAGCCCCTTTGAAGGCTTCTCTGGTTTGCCAGAGGAGTTAGTTACCTCCTCCTTTGTGATCCCAGGTTGCTGTGTGAGGCATCAATATCTACACTTATCATAAACCGTCATTTTGTGTATCTTTCTCTCTCAAGGCTGTCAGCTTCTTGAAGGTAGAGTTAATATCATTTTAGCCTTGGGAACTAACATAGTATCTTTACAGCACAGGCTAGTGACATACACATTTTTAAAATATCTGTTTATGTATAAATCTTTATTTAATAGGAAATCATATAACATTGCTACTTCTTAAAACACAGTCCAGAGGAGAAAGACCACAGGGATAAACAAAGATATATATTTTGTCTCCAAATAACAAAGGATCAAGGAGGAGTATCTACCCATTTTTAAAAAGCTGTTCTGCTTGAATACATTTTATTTTTATTCATTTTATAGGTAAATATTTCACCTTTATTTTGTTTAAATTAAAAATATTAACTTTTCTCCATACAAACCCCTTTAATTTTTTTCTCCTAATCATAGTTAATATTTAATAGATACATAATATCAATGATTATACATGCTATGAGGGATTTTTTTAAAGGTATAAGTGTGGTTTTCACTAATATTTCCTACATTTGTATAGTGCTTTATTATATAAGTTAATGTCCTGAAATATTAACTGGTGATTCCCCCAAACGTACATGGTTCTTTGTTTCATATAACTAATCCTTTTTTGCTCAGTGAGAAATACCTTTTGTCTCAGGGCTGAACAAGTTTGTCACTGAATGCAAAAGGAAAAACAGTCCCTATTCAGCCTTTGGATTTCAAAACAGACTCTTCAACAGAGGCTATCCTGAAAACTGAAGCTTTGAATTGCAAGGCTAGTATTTCTAGCAATAAACTTTACAAAATTTAAGATTAATTACTTTTGTGTAATTTATTTTGAAATGTCTCAAAAAACTACATGGATTGATGGACAAAATGAGCAGTAGGTAGATGGATAGATACATGATATACAAGTAGAGTGAGATTTTTAATGGTGAAATCTACAGGTGTACATCACAAAATCTTTTCAAGTTGGCTATATATTTGAAGTTTTCATAACAAAATGTTTGAGAAAAAAAAAACAGAATCAAGGCATAAAATCATAGCATAAATGATAAAGAGGGAAGATGAAAAGATGGTATAAGCTATTCCTTTACCTCTTCCCCACTCCCACACCCACGCAGGGAATGGTAGATAAAGGTAGGTCATAGGAGATAAAGGCCCTGAGGAAGAATGGGGAAAGGATCAGGGAAAACCTGAATGTTGAGCCTCCTCTTGGGGAAACTGAGCCCAACTCTTCTAGGAACTCACCCATCATCTATCGAACTGCCCAGACTGAACATCATAGGGCCGAGAGGCCTTACCCCCTGAGTTAAACCTGGGGAAGGGGCAAGTCTTGAAGAGAATTTCTGCAGAGACTCAAGGAGCACAGCTGGGACTTTGTCTAGGTAGGGGGATTCCTTAGACAGACACCTCAACCCCAGAGTGTTGTGAAAACACAGTCAGAAATTTCCTGCATTCCTGAGAATGATATAAAAATGGTTAACTCGGGTTCTGTGGATTTAAGCATGCTTTGCTGTCAGATTGAGAAAAACGCAGTATTTATCACATGAATCTGGGGACAAGAGATGAGAAGAGGGACCTAGCAGCATCAGTGATTGCCAGTGAAGATGTAAGCCAATGAAAAGACCATAAGGATTAGATTATACTGGTGCTAATGGCCGTGTAAGATGATGGATTATTGCAACTTGATGCTTTCCTCCTAAAGTTGCCAAAACAGCATAAGACAGCCAGATACATTTTAGTTTTAGATGCAGAGTAGTTTTTTTTAAAAAGTATTTCCCATGAAATATTTTGTTGTTTTTACGAAATTTAAACTTAACTAGATGTGCTGCGATTCATGGGCTCGCAGAGTCGCACACGACTGAGCGACTGAACTGAACTGAGACATCCTATGGGCTTCCCAGGTGGCGCTAGTGATAAAGAACCCACCTGTCAATGAAGGAGACGTAAGAGACCTGGGTTTGATGCCTGAGTTGGGAAGCTCCCCTGGAGGAGTGCATGGCAACCCACTTCAGTGTCCTTGTCTAGAGAACCCCAGGGACAGAGGAGACTCCCAGGTGAGCTACAGTCCATGGGTTCGCAGAAAGTTGGACATGACTGAAACGACTTAGCACGCATGCAGACATTCTATATTTTTATTTACCACATCTGGCAACTCTACTCCAGCTGGATTTCTTCACAAATCTGCTTCACAGATTGTAGGTGCTGCTAAGGCAAGAAGATGGAGGAGAGAATTCCTGTGTAGGACTGCACTGAAAACAGAAACTGTCTGAGCAAACGCCAAAGTGGCTGAGATTTCCTGCAGTCAACTGGATTAAATTATTTTCCAAAAGGAGGGATGTGGGGTCCCAGATTGAAATAAAACAGTTTAAAAAATAAAGAAAATTACAATTTTGCACATGTGAGTTCCATGGATTGCAATATTTTATCTGCTTCAATTTGAACTGCATAATAGTCCTATAAAGTTGTCAGAAGAGGCATCTTTGATGTTCAGTTCAGTTCAGTTGCTCAGTCGTGTCCGACTCTTTGCGACCCCATGAATCGCAGCACGCCAGGCCTCCCTGTCCGTCACCATCTCCCGGAGTTCACGCAGACTCACATCCATCGAGTCTGTGATGCCATCCAGCCATCTCATCCTGGGTCGTCCCCTTCTCCTCCTGCCCCCAATCTCTCCCAGCATCAGAGTCTTTTCCAATGAGTCAACTCTTTGCATGAGGTGTCCAAAGTACTGGAATTTCAGCTTTAGCATCATTCCTTCCAAAGAAGTCCCAGGGTTGATCGCCTTCAAAATGGACAGGTTGGATCTCCTTGCAGTCCAAGGGACTCTCAAGAGTCTTCTCCAACACCACAGGTCAAACGCATCAATTCTTCGGTGCTCAGCCTTCTTCACAGTCCAACTCTCACATCCATACATGACCACAGGAAAAACCATAGCCTTAACTAGACAGACCTTAGTCGGCAAAGTAATGTCTCTGCTTTTGAATATACTATCTAGGTTGGTCATAACTTTTCTTTCAAGGAGTAAGTGTCACCATCTGCAGTGATTTTGGAGCCCCAAAAAATAAAGTCTGACACTGTTTCTACTGTTTCTCCATCTATTTCCCATGAAGTGATGGGACCAGATGCCGTGACCTTCATTTTCTGAATGTTGAGCTTTAAGCCAGCTTTTTAACTCTCCTCTTTCACTTTCATCAAGAGGCTTTTTAGCTCCTCTTCACTTTCTTCCATAAGGGTGGTGTCATCTGCATATCTGAGGTTATTAATATTTTTGGCAATCTTGATTCCAGCTTGTGCTTCTTCCAGTCCAGCGTTTCTAATGATGTACTCTGCATAGAAGTTAAATAAGCAGGGAGACAATATACAGCCTTAATGTACTCCTTTTCCTGTTTGGAACCAGTCTGTTGTTCCATGTCCAGTTCTACCTGTTGCTTACTGACCTGCATATTCTGGCCTGGTATTCCCATCTCTTTCAGAATCTTCCACAGTTTATTGTGATCCACGCAGTCAAAGGCTTTGGCATAGTCAAAAAAGCAGAAATAGATGTTTTTCTGAGACTCTCTTGCTTTTTCCATGATCCAGCGGACGTTGGCAGTTTGATCTCTGGTTCTTCTGCCTTTCCTAAAACCAGCTTGAACATCTGGAAGCTCACGGTTCACGTATTGCTGAAGCCTGGCTTGGAGAATTTTGAGCATTACTTTACTAGCGTATGAGATGAGTGCAATTGTGCGGTAGTTTGAGCATTCTTTGGCATTGCCTTTCTTTGGAACTGGAATGAAAACTGACCTTTTCCAGTCCTGTGGCCACTGCTGAGTTTTCCAAACTTGCTGGCATATTGAGTGCAGCCCTTTCACAGCATCATCTTTCAGGATTTGAAACAGCTCAACTGGAATTCCATCACCTCCACTAGCTTTGTTCGTAGTGATGCTTTCTAAGGCCCACTTGACTTCACATTCCAAGATGTCTGGCTCTAGATTAGTGATCACATCATCATGATTATCTGGGTCGTGAAGATCTTTTTTGTACAGTTCTTCTGTGTATTCTTGCCACCTCTTCTTAATATCTTCTGCTTCTGTTAGGTCCATACCATTTCTGTCCTTTATCGAGCCCATCTTTGCCTGAAATGTTCCTTTGGTATCTCTAATTTTCTTGAAGAGATCTCTAGTCTTTCCCATTCTGTTGTTTTCCTCTATTTCTTTGCATTGATTGCTGAAGAAGGCTTTCTTATCTCTTCTTGCTATTCTTTGGAACTCTGCATTCAGATGCTTATATCCTTCCTTTTCTCCTTTGCTTTTCGCCTCTCTTCTTTTCACAGCTATTTGTAAGGCCTCCCCAGACAGCCATTTTGCTTTTTTGCATTTGTTTTCCATGGGGATGGTCTTGATCCCTGTCTCCTGTACAATGTCACGAACCTCATTCCATAGTTCATCAGGCACTCTATCCATCAGATCTAATCCCTTGAATCTATTACTCACTTCCACTGCATAATCATAAGGGATTTGATTTAGGTCATACCTGAATGGTCTAGCGGTTTCCCCTACTTTCTTCAATTTGAGTCTGAATTTGGCAATAAGGAGTTCATGATCTGAGCCACAGTCAGCTCCCGGTCTTGTTTTTGTTGACTGTATAGAGCTTCTCCATCTTTGGCTGCAAAGAATATAATCAATCTGATTTCGGTGTTGACCACCTGGTGATGTCCTTGTGTAGAGTCTTCTCTTGTGTTGTTGGAAGAGGGTGTTTGCTGTGACCAGTGCATTTTCTTGGCAAAACTCTATTAGCCTTCGCCTTGTTTCATTCCATATTCCAAGGCCAAATTTGCCTGTTACTCCAGGTGTCTCTTGACTTTCTACTTTTGCATTCCATTCCCCTATAATGAAAAGGACATCTTTTTTGGGTGTTAGTTCTAAAAGATCTTGTATGTCTTCATAAAACCTTTCAACTTCAGCTTCTTCAGCATTACTGGTTGGGGCATAGACTTGGATAACTGTGATATTGAATGGTTTGCCTTGGAGACAAACAGAGATCATTCTGTCGTTTTTGAGATTGCATCCAAGTACTGCATTTTGGACTCTTTTGTTGACCATGATAGCTACTCTTTGATGTTAGTGAAGTGAAGTATTAATTGCTCAGTCATGTCTGACTCTTTGCGATACCATGGACTAAAGCTCGTCAAGCTCCACTTCCATGGAATTCTCCAGGCAAGAATACTGGAGAGGGTTGCCCTTCCCTTCTTCAGGGGATCTTCTCGACCCCGGGATCGAACTTGGGTCTCCTGCACTGCAGGCAGATTCTTTACCATCTGAGACACCAGGGAAGCCTGAGCTTCTTTGATGTTAAGAAGGATTAAATTGAAGTTCAGAGATATGATGAGAGGGTGGCTGAACCCATACCAGAACTCAGCCCTACTGGCTTATTCCCAACAAAGAGCATTTTACCTACGTGAGGAGACATGAATAACATGGCTAAAAAAATCACTGGACGAAACATAATTTACTTTGTTTGATGCAGGAGCTTGAGCCCATAAGAAATATAATTCAGAAAACTTTTGAGGGAATTGAGCTTTCTTGTGGGGTATATATAAACCAGATTGACCTTTAAGATCATATCCAAACAAAGTCTTACTAGTTTCTACCACTACTTGCTTAGAAAGTAATTTCTATTGCCAATGAATGGTAGTCAGAAAAGAGAAATTTAGCCTTAGAATATTATAAGCCTGCAATTGAATTTTTAAAAAATGTTCTCTGTTCTGCAAGGACTTTAATCCATGATCACTCAGCATATTTGCAAATCACTTTTTTCTTGTACTTAACATACATATGTTGACTTCACATGTACT
Organism: Budorcas taxicolor; assembly: GCF_023091745.1. Lineage (NCBI taxonomy): Eukaryota > Metazoa > Chordata > Mammalia > Artiodactyla > Bovidae > Budorcas > Budorcas taxicolor. The sequence goes on along the minus strand of NC_068915.1, from coordinate 4,704,173 downwards.
TCATTCATATACTCATTCTTAAATATTTACAGGTTATAGACTGTGAATTGGGTATGTGTTAAGTACTAGATAATCAAAACAGACATGTCTTTCATGTATTTTCTGGTTTTTGAACATAAAATCTGAAGATTAGAGGGACCACTCCATTAATGATGAAATCTTTCTGCATCGCTTTATAATCACCAAGTGATTAGCCTGGAGACCTCAGGTGAAAGATATCACTTTCTTACTGAGACAATACATTTCAATAAGTCATGGATTTTGATACTAGTTTTAAATAGCAAAAACCATAGTTACATATAATAATTAAGAAAGAGGATGTACATATGAAGATGATGTAGGAATAATGGGAGACTATGGTGATGACTTCTGGACACATAAGTGATCGGGATTGTTTTGTCTGAAAATGAGCCTGACTCAAAGACAGTCTTTCAATATGATAGCCTGAAAAAATTGCAGATATTTGCTAAGTGATCTTTAGTGATTTAAGGAAAATTTACTGTAAAAAGTAAATCTTCCTCACTGGAGGGGGAAAAAAGGAACACATGATTCTACTTTTTGCTGCTTATCCCAGAATCCCAAGATATTTATACACTTTGTGGGTCAAGTCTCACTCTCCTCACAAGTACAAAAATGGTAAAAAAGTCTTAAGATGCATTTCACCTAGAAGGTAGATATTAGAATGGTATGAGCCTTTTTTAGTGAGAGCTGAAAATGCTCATTTTGCTGGTACTTTCCCCACACCCAGTAAAGAAATTGTTTCTAATCAAAGTAGAAATGGGAAGGCTTGCTTGAGGGGGAAAAAAAAAAGGACTTTTGAGGCATTGGATTCCCAAACCCAGGTTAGGTTTGGAAGTCCCTGTGAGAGACCCACATTCTGTCAGAAAGCTGTTGCATTGGCCAAAATGTTAGTTTCCATAAGATCTTGTTAAAAAAAAAACAAAAAAACAAAAACCAAAAACCTACACAACATTTTTGGGCAACCCAGTGAACACATCTAGAACATAAAGAACACGTAATCTGCTAAACAACCCTTAAACAAGTGTGTTTGTTCATGGTAATCTTCCAAGCCAAGAATTTTGCTTCCTTTAGTAATGTCACAGATTTACAAATTTCTGAATCAAGAGGCTGATGTTATTCTTCCTTTTGCATAACAAGAGAGACATCTTTTTTTTTTTTTCCAAATGTGATTGCTGAAGTCATTTAAAGCTAGGAGAAGACAATGATTCCAAAGGTGAAGATAATACCTTTAGCTTCAGAAGTCTGTTCAGTGGAAACCCTAAGACGCTGAATTCTTTTTCTTCTCTTTGCAGGCTCCTGGATACCTTATATATTTTTAATGTTAAAGTGATAAAGTCTATTCTAATTTCCACGTAGATGTCTCCCTTCCCTTCCAGGCTTGGTGCCCTCCTTTACCAACACACCCTGGGGTTGTTGCACTCCTCCTGGGGCTGCCAAAGTGGCCTGGATTGGAACTTCTAGGATTATTATTTTCACAGAGGCAGAAGGAATCCTTTTGCACCCATCACTCACAACTTCCAAAGGACACCCTGCATCTTCCAGTGCTCTCTAACCCCATCTCTTGAGGAACCTTGGGCAAATCCTCCCAGAGATGGAAGAGAAAACTTTTGAGTAAGAAAGTGTCCTACTCAAAAGTATCTCTTCCTTATCAAACAAGAGGAGCCTGAGTTTACTGCCCCATTTCTCCTCTCCTGTAGATAGCCATCTGTGCAACAAATGGATGCCTCTCAAATGGGAGGAGAGCTTTGTCCCTCTTCTTTTATAAAAGTTTTAATTCTTATGTCTTAGAATTTGATCTTAGCTTACAGACTTGTGTCTCTGTTTTCCTGCAGTGTCTGGTGTTACACCTTATTACAAAAATAGAGTTCAAGGTGAACATACACAGGAAGATCTTCTTATCTGGACATATACCTGATATTTATATATAGTGGAAGCTTTTAAAACCTTCAAAATGAATGGAAGGAGTCATATGTCATATATCAGGCATGGTGATAGCTTGGGAAACACAGCTTGGTCTCTCTGTCCACCAACCTGTTTAGTTTCAAGATTATACTTTTAGAATTATAAAGCTAAAACTACTAGCTGAACTTAGAGCTAAGAGAAAGATACATAGCTCATTTACATGACTTCACCCAGGTTGCCTACGGCGAGCTTCGAACACCACAAAGTGCAGCAGCTGAGACAGGCCTTCTTGTTGCCTAAGAACTTGCTGTTTTCCTAGCCAGCTATTCAGACATTCCCCAGGGTATAGTAAACAGCTGCTCATACAACAATGCAACTTATTTTTCCTAACAGAAAAAAAGAGATCAAAACATTCCACAGTTACCATGACTCAAAATTAAATAATGGGATTCAAAGAGGAAGCTAGTAATTCTATGAGAAAAAATAAGACTTTGAGGCTCAAGCTAATCTTACTATCATCATCATCATAAGAATTGTGTTTTACCCCTTTGGTCTTCCCAGGTGGCTCAGTGGTAAAGAATCTGCCTGCAAACATAGGAGATGCAGGAGATGTGGGTTTGATCCCTGAGTCAGGAAGATGCCCTGGAGGAGGAGATGGCAACCCACTCCAGTATTCTTGACTATAAAATTCCATGGACAGAGGAGCTTGGTGGACCACAGTCCTTGAGGTCACAAACAGCTGGACACCACTAAGCATGTATGTGTGCAAGCAATTTAGCCCTCTACATTTACAAAATGCTTTCACATTTCCACTCACTTTATTCTTATCTCATCCCAGTTTAGAGATGAGAAAAAAAGATTTTGATAATGAAATAGCTTAACTTTTGAAAAAAGGAAACAAGGAAAGGGAAATTAATGTTTTTTCCTAACAAATGTGGTTACAGAAAACGTTTGTCAACTTACTGTAGTTTCCAAGAAGTTTTTCGCTCATAATCTTTTAAAGTGTCATAAGTTCATATTGGGACACTTTAAAAGATTATACTCTCTGAGCCATTCAAAGCATTTTACCAAGACTTTTAGCCTTAGGAAGAATGTCCAGAGCTAGAATTTGTCCCCAATTACTGGGAAATCGCTCCTCAACTGGTACCATAGTTATTAAAAGCCAGTTTTTAGTGCTGTCTCTTAGTTAAAATAAGAAAAGCAAAACAGAATCTAAACACATGACAACACTCTTAAGCAAATTTGGTTTTGGTAGATCTTAAAATTCAAACACTTTTCCTTCCCATCCCAGGTTGAACTCTTGTTTCCAAGCATTACTGGAATATATTTGTTTGTTCAAGGAAACATCTCAAGTCTTCTATCATTTCCTTTTGTATTTGAAGACACACAATTACAGGGTAATAAATTAAGGTTCATATATTAATTTTGTCCCTGTATTAAGACCACGTCTTAGTTTAGTGTAAGTTCCATTTAATGTCCCCTTTGGAACTGAGTATTATTCTTGCTTAGAAAATGATTTGTTCTTTGCCTACAAGATTTTCAATGCCTTCTGTTCACCAACTTTCTACTTTCAACTGTCTCAGAATATTAAAACCCGCTTTCATATTAATAGAGTTCCTCATGTTCATCAATAATGTTTTTCTGTTTCCTCAAAGCAATGAGTTAGTCTTCCCATTTCTATGGGCTTCCCTGGTGGCTCAGACGATAAACCGTCTGCCTACAATGCGGGAGACCTGGGTTCGATCCCTGGGTTGGGAAGATCCCCTGGAGAAGGAAATGGCAACCCACTCCAGTACTCTTACCTGGAAAATCCCATGGACAGAGGAGCCTGGTAGGCTATAGTCCATGGGGTCGCAAAGAGTCGGACACAACTGAGAGACTTCACTTCACTTTTCATTTTCTCTGTAGTAATTCTCCCTCTTATTTTTGGCCAAGGTAGACCATTAAGGGGACATGACATATATCTCAGGACTTCTCATTAAATCATATTTCTTTATGATTAGAAACTTACTTAATCTTTCAAAAGATTATGCTCTCTGAACCATTTGAAGCATTTTACCCATCTCATAAAGTCATAATGAAATACATTTCTTCCTGGAAAGGGAGTCTCCCTTACTGTTCTTACGCTTGCTCCATCCAGTGGGAAAATGAGAGATGCCTTCCACAGTTTGTCATTGACCCACCCTCATCTTACTCCAAAAGAATTTTTCTTATACTTTTTTTCAGTTCCATCAATATATAAGTGAGAATGGAAACATTTTTGTTTATTTTGAATGTAGGATTTCCTTCTGCGGAGTGCTATTGTCAACAGTAATTCAGCAGAGATTTCAGCTGGAAATTAAATGTGTTTACTTAAGGAATCAAATATTTGAAGATACTTCAGATGACAATTGAGAAGATGCCAGAAGTCTGGGAGATGAAGAGATTGGGGATTGTTCCTGGGAGACTTATCCTCAGAGAGAGTAAAGGCACTGCAGCCTGATGCAAGGGTGATGCCGCACACAGGAAAGCGGGTTGCTCTGACAGCAGCATCATTCCTGGTAACAGCTTGAGCTCAGGCCCAGTCACTTCAAATGATTCTTATTTGAGGAAGAGGTAATTAAAAGCAGGATGTATAGAGCAACCCAGACAGATCTGGGTTTAGGTCCAGAATGCAATTCTTACTAGCTATAGCAGAAACCACGAGAAAGGTACTTAGCTTCACCGAACCTCAGTTTCCCCATTTGCAGAAGGACGAAAATCAAAAAGACAGTCACACATATTATCTGGCAAACACTGGATGTGTAAAGTAGTACTGCGGGCTTGTGTAGCTAAAGCTGGGAAAGAAAGGTCTCTCCAATGGAGAGACCCATAGTGTTTAGCTCTGTCTGGGCTCTGGAGAGCACATCCACATATTAGGCCTACTTGTCACCATAAGTGGTACCACAAAGTGCCCTGGGAGTGGTATAGCTAACATCTCGAAGCAGCAGTGATAGGTGGGCATCTGACAATCACTGCCAGTCAAAAGCTTTAGGATGAGAAGCTGAGCTTTTAAGTGTGTATTCAATATCCCTCCTGTAGACTTTGAGATTATTTGTGAAGGATTCTTAGAGATAAGGTGATTATAAGTCTACTTTTCTCATAGTTCATGAAACCAAATGTGTTGCATAACATGGGTACCTTCTAGAAAAACCTGTGTTATGAGACTTTAGACACATTCATGTGACGCTTCACACTCTATCCTCAGGAAGTCTGTGACTAGTAGGGAAGACTATGCCTAAATGATTACCAAACCAAGGTGATAAAGCCTATGAATGAGGTTTAAAGAAGGTATTTATTTAGGACAGTGCAAAAGGCGACCAGAGAACTCTATGAGACTAAAGAGGGAGGTACTATGATTTCATAGTAATTCACATGAAAACACAGTTGGAGACACAGTTCATGCAAGGGGCAAGGAGGCAAGAGTTTCCACGAAGGATAAACACCATGTGAAAAAGCACAGCACACGAAACTGGTAAAGGAGGGTGGGGTGGTGGGACATGGGTGCGTCTTGGGAAGTGGGAAATGGAGAGTGGAGAAACAACAGTTTTAACAGGAAAGATACTGAGCGCATCTTTGAAAATGCTGAGTGAAGTCGATATGAATCTAGAAAAGAACTACATTTTAGTAAGTGTATGTGTTGGAAGCCAGCAGCACGTGTTTTGAAGTTTGGTGAGCCACCCACTACGTACCGATCCCTGGGTGACTAGTGTAACACAGGCAGTGACACAAGGGAGACCGGTGACGGCGAGTGAAACGGAAAGAGCGGAGGGGAAAGGAGGGTGTTGAAGGGTGCTTTTATAGATGTCAATGGAGGAAGACATTTTAAGAAAGTTAGTGGATAGTATCAAATGGAAATGAGAGGACAAGTGAAAAGTCAGATGCGAAATGGCCATGGATTTATGAAGGTAGAGCTTGTGAGTGGTATGGCAAGTGGTTGGAAAAACTTGGATGTCATGATCAGCATTGGCTAGGATGTGAAAGAGCGAATTAGAACATTGCTCGTAATGTGAGGGGAGGGAGGGAGGGATTAATTAGGAGTTTGGGATTAATAGATACACAATGCTATATATAAAATAGATAAATAAGAAGGACCTACAATATAGCACGTGGAACTATAGTCAATATCTTGTAATAACCTATAATGGAAAAGAACCTGAAAAGAATATAGACATGTAACTTTGCTGTATACCTGAAACTAACACAACATTGTAAATCAAGTTCACTTCAATAAAAGTTAATAAGTAAAATAAAATCACACTTAATGGTGAACAAAGAACATTACCCATAAAATAGTATGAAGTCTCAATATTTAAAAGTTGAGGAGAATTAAGTTGGTAAGAAGTGATGGAGAGACTAAAGATTTAGGAGCCCAAACACTCGTTAGTGACTGGTCTTATACAGCGGTCCTCACTGCTCCCCAGGAACTCACTTTAGCTTTGCCCCTCTCTCCCATCTCTGCCTCTCAGTGGCCATTTCATGTGTGTGTGCTCAGGCACTCGTTGTGTCTGACTCTCTGTCACCCCATGGACTGTAGCCTGCCAGGCTCCTCTGCTCATAGAATTTTTCCAGGCAAGAATACTGGAGTGGGTTGCCATTTCCTTCTCCAGTGGATCTTCCCATCTGAGGGATCGAACCCCAGTCTCCTGAATTGCAGGCAGATTCTCTACCGCTAGAGCCACCTGGGTATCTTCACCTGTTTTAACCACTGGACTTCACCTTTACTCTCTCATTCTCTGTAGATGTCTTTACCTTACATTTCACAAAGCAAACAAAACAAAACAAGAACCAGCCAGATGCCTGCTCTCCTTTGCTTGGAACTGTATAGGAAGATGAGAAATTTTTATCAAGGAAGAGATAGGGAAAACAATATCTTAAAGAGACAGAGAAGTTCCAGTCAAGTCCCCAGAAGACAGGGAACTAGTTACCAAGAGGGTGGCAATAGGGCTGTGAGGTTTTCACCATACAAGGAAGGATCCAGAAAACAAGTGAGCAGAACGGGCAGGGAAGTCAGTCATGAGCAAATGAGTGTTAGGGGCTGACAAACAGAATATGAGGATCAGGCTTCTGGAGGGGATTCAAATTCTCATCATTAAATTTCTTTTTGGGGTTAAAGTAGACGGCCACTATAAAAAAGCACACATTTCCATGAAGGAAGCAAGTCTTAACTGGGAGTTAGAGGTATGTGTATGAGAGTGGGGGTGGGGATGAAAAGAGAAGGAAGGAAGTGGAGAGAAAAGGCTTTTTGGCCCCTCATCATTAGCAGAGAGGCATTTCTCACTTTGAAAACAAATGCTTCTTTTTCAGGGAGAAGTGGAAAGAACGTACACAATACTATTTGTTCATTAAAGTGAATGAAAGAGATACAGGAGGATCCACAACGAATTACTAAGTGAAAACAGTGTTTGACAGAACAGTGTGCGTGTGTATGTGTGTCAGAGAGAGAGTGTGTGACTCTGTGTGTGTGTGTGAGAGTATGCGTGTCAGTGTGAATGTGTGTGTGAGTATGCGTGTCAGTGTGTGTGTGTGTGAGAGTATGCGTGTCAGTGTGAATGTGTGTGTGAGTATGCGTGTCAGTGTGTGTGTGTGTGAGAGTATGTGTGTTAGTGTGAATGTGAGTGTGTGTGTGTGCATGTGTGTCAGAGACAGTGTGAATGTGTGTGAGAGTATGTCAGTGTGAATGTGAGTGTGTGTGAGAGTATGTGTGTCAGTATGAATGTGTGTCAGAGAGAGAGTGTGAATGTGTGTGTATGAGATAGAGAATGTGTGTCAGTGTGAATGTGAGTGTGTGTGTGAGAGTATGTGTATCAGTGTGAATGTGTGTGAGTGTGAGAGTATGTGTGTCAGAAAGTGTGAATGTGTGTGTGTGAGAGAGAGTATGTGTATCAGTGTGAATGTGAGTGTGTTTGTGTGTATGTGTGTCAGAGAGAGAGGCCCAGAAGGAGACACACAGATCTCAATGCTAAGCGAGGCTCTCTAGGAGCAGTAGGCATGGAGGGGATTTCAGAGGCTGATCCATGTTTGGTGAGGCCTGAGGCTTATACAATTCTAGAACCTTGCAAATTAGTTATGAAAGACAGTATTTGTTTGGGGGACTGTAAACTCCATTAGCTCCGCAATAAATCTCTCTATACATGATTTCTATAGTTTTCTCTATGCTTAGTGTAGCTTTTCCACAATGAGCCTGGATCATTTTAGAACTAAGAAACCAAAGCAGAAGTTATGTAAGTATTTTTAAGGTCAGCCACATTTTCTAATTTACTTACATTAGATTTATTTTGAAATGATCATTAGAGACGGTTTCTAATTAGAAGGACTGCTGAGCTTAAGAGCTTGTGATGTCATTCATGATGTATTTCTAGAAAGGTATCTGCAAAGTTCCTAGCTTGAGCTTACCCTTGAATTCTATTTGTTACATAAAGCACCATAGATAAATATCCTGAAACAAGAGAAAATTTAAAGAACTTATCAGGAAAATCTTGTTGTTTTTTTTTTTTTCCTTTAAAAAATGGGCATGAATTGTGTGGATTTTAGTAACCCAGTGTAAGTGAGTTTGCATACATTAGGTTAGCTCCTCCCAATAAAAGAGTTGTTGCTGCATTAAGCACTCTTTCTAATAGCTTGAGCTCCACCTCCCTTTCCTGTAATGACGGTTCCCTGATATCACACTTTAAACTGGAAGGAGCTTCTGTGGAGGGTTTTTTTAGTAACAGGAAGTGACTGTGTAAGAGAAGTTTGCACGGGCTCACTTCGTCCTCTCAGTCGTCAAGGAAGTGCCTTACTGGAAACGATTCAGGGACTCTCCCCGTGCGTTCTTCTCAGTGACCGTGCCGCTGAAGGGTGTATTGAGAAAAAGCAGAAGGTTTTCCTTACCTTCACAGAACAGGGACTTCTATGACTCGACGTGGCCCCCAGGCTGACCCCTCTGGGATTAGAAGTATTCCTCTCAATCAGACCGAGGATTTTATTATCCAGCTCCATGCTTTCACACCTGCCCCCGGGGGACATGGGAAAGCCACATTTTACAAAGGTAATCAAAAATTATTATATTCGTGAATGACATGGAGGTGTTATTTATGTATGATACCCCCCACCCCTAGAATTTCCAGGTCTCTAATCTCATATTCATTAGTTGCTGCCATTAGAGAACTTTAAAGAGTATTGAAGTTTAAGTTTCACTTACCCGCACATTTATTCTAAGTAATCTAGTAAGATATAAACAAGTTGAGGGATTTTCACAGGCTGATAACAATGACCAGAACTAAACACTCCCAGTAAGCCAGGTGCTTTACATTCATTTTCTTATTCAGTGGGTACAATTCATTACAGTAGTCGGCATTTACCTGCATTTTATGGATGAACAAACTTGGATTTAGTAACTAACTTCCTGATTTATGCAAAGTCAAACTCCAAAACAGTGACAGGGCCAAGATCACACTCAGATGTGTAGGATTCTATAGCTTGTCTCTTGGCCATTTTTGTTCTATGTCTTCAACGAACTGACAACAAATCCCTAGGGTTATTTGCCACCAAATGGAAATACCGTATCAGAGTCAAAGGGTATCTGGAAGTTAGCTTAAAAAGAAGCTAGTCCAACCTGCATCATTTATCTGAGAACCAGAATGAATTGCTTACATTCCCATGAGTATTAACTGATAATGTAAAAATTTAAATCAGATTTTCTGACTCTAGTCCATTTTTCTTTCCATTGTATCATGCTGACATGATGGAGAAATCTTCTCATTAAAAACATAATTCAAGAGAAAAAGGTATTCATTATGTTATTTTTCTTTACATTTGTTTTGTCTTCCTCATCATTTTTCATCTCCTGAAAACAACCTCTTGAATTGGGGTAGAATTTTTTTCAGGAATACTTCTCAAAGTTGTCTCCAAGTAAAATAAATAGGTGGATGATCTAATCACATGATGTGGCAGAGGTTACTTGGGCTGTCTGTCCAACCCTCTGCATTCTTTGAGAGTGGCTCCCAGGCAGAGGCTCTGGCAGCCATGCTTGTTGATACTACTTGACCTCACTTCCTTGGTTATAGCTGATTGGACCAAGAGTAAATAACCGATTCCAGCTTGGCCTGTGAGATTCTCTTCTGTGTGCAGAGGGCGCTAAGAATGAAGCAGCTGGGTAGGGAAATGCAGAGCTGTGAGATGGAAAGCCTTCGCAATTTTCTAGTCTTGAATCAACCCTAAGGCATGACTGCCTTCCTACCCTTATATTCTGCTAATTACCCCATTTCTTTTATAATGAATTATCTGTCTTTTCTTAAGCTAGCTTTTTGGTGTCTCTGAATAATACACCTCAACCCTCATATTTCTATTTATACTTGCCTCAGGCTGTGGAATATCTGTGCCTCATGGCCCACATGCAATGTCACCAACATGGCCCTAAAGCTTATATATGTATAGTATCAAGTTTGTTAGCCTATGCCCAGCGTTTCCTGCAGTCCTCTGAGAAGAGTCTCAAAATTCCTTTAATAAGTGCCCCAAATCCTTCAGGTTAATTAGATTACCAATTAATTAATTAGTCCAATGGAATCGGACTAGACTGAATGTTAAGCCTCTGAGGCAGCTTTCCTGACCTATTCTGAACCAGACTTGCCTGCCAAGAGGTCACAATACTTTCTGGTGTTACATTCCTTTGTGACAAACATGTTGTTGAGCCCAAACCCCAGAGGGGATCATTTTGATACGACCCTCTGTGACCTCCAAGACCCCAAATGACCAGCTCCTGTGCTCTGTTTCTGAGCTCATATCACCCACTCCCCTCCGCTTTGCCTTTCCAGGCACACTTAGCCCATCACAGAACACACCAGTGTGCTTCTCACACAGGAGCTTGGTGTCTGCACTTTCTTCCACGTGTCTTGCTTCCCCCATGTCCTTCAGAGTCTGTCTCAATTGTTACTTTATTAAGAAAACCTTTGCTGATGAACTTATTTAAAATGGCTTTCTCATACCCATCACTACTGGCCTTTAATTCTAATTTTCTCCTTAGAATTTTTTATGATCTTGATTTCTTATTTGCTTACTGTTCTCCCCAGCCCCCATACAGGCTTAATATATGTCCCATGAAAGAAGGGCATTTGTCTCCTTTTATTCGTTGCCCTGTTTCTTGGCACATAGTATGACCTCTCTCCATAAATATATGTTGTTGAATAAATATGACTGTGTGATGAAGTTTAATTCAAAACATTAACTCAAATCTAACAGTAAATTAGATGCTTATTTAAAATTTATGCAAATAACCTCAATAACCTCAGATATGCAGATGACACCACCCTTATGGCAGAAAGTGAACAGGAACTAAAGAGCCTCTTGATGAAAGTGAAAGAGGAGAGTTAAAAAGTTGGCTTAAAGCTCAACATTCAGAAAACGAAGATCATGGCATCTGGTCCCATCACTTCATGGGAAATAGATGGGGAAACAGTGGAAACAGTGACAGACTTTATTTTGGGGGCTCCAAAATCACTGCAGATGGTGATTGGAGCCATGAAATGAAAAGATGCTTACTCCTTGGAAGAAAAGTTATGACCAACCTAGATAGCATATTCAAAAGCAGAGACATTACTTTGCCATCAAAGGTCCGTCTAGTCAAGGCTATGGTTTTTCCTGTGGTCATGTATGGATGTGAGAGTTGGACTGTGAAGAAAGCTTAGCACTGAAGAATTGATGCTTTTGAACTGTGGTGTTGGAGAAGACTCTTGAGAGTCCCTTGGACTGCAAGGAGATCCAGCCTGTCCATTCTAAAGGAGATCGGTCCTGAGTATTCTTTGGAAGGAATGATGCTAAAGCTGAAACTCCAGTACTTTGGCCACCTCATGCAAAGAGTTGACTCATTGGAAAAGACTCTGATGCTGGGAGAGATTGGGGGCAGGAGGAGAAGGGGATGACCCAGGATGAGATGGCTGGATGGCATCACGGACTCGATGGACGTGAGTCTGAGTGAACTCCGGGAGATGGTGATGGACAGGTAGGCCTGGCGTGCTGCGATTCATGGTGTCGTAAAGAGTCGGACACGACTGAGCGACTGAACTGAACTGAACTGAACCTCAAAGAACTGATAAAGTTGGGACACAAAGGAAGCATTAACAGAGGCTTTAAAACTCTGCTTTCCTCTATGCAGGTGCATGTTTTGTCACTCAGTTGTGTCCGATTCTTTGCGACCCCATGAACTGTGACCCGCCAGGCTCCTCTGTCCATGCAATTCTCCAGGCAAGAGTACTGGAGTGGGTTGCCATTTCCTCCTCCAGGGGATCTTCCCCACCCAGGGATTGAAGCCAGGTCTCCTGCATTGCAGGCAGATGCTTTACCATCTAAGCTGCTAGGGAAGGCTTTCCTCTATAGATCACTAAATAATTGCATGCAACAAAATTATAGTCTTAATATGACATTATGACCCAAGGTTTGGAGTAGAGTAAAAAGAAAATCATGCTACCAAACTTTTAAACACAAACAGAACAAAGTCTTCAAACCCTTGCATTAGTTTCACTGGGTATGTATTATCCTCACCGGGATCTGTTCATTGATTCTGTAATACTTAGCTGATTAGGTCAGGCTCCAGATGTCTTTGCTCAGGGCCCTACCCCTAATCATCCTGATTTTTCAATTAAACTTGAGCCTTAGTGAAGTTAAATACCTTTTCTTAAGGTCACTTGACTTATAAGGGGCAGGATAAGAATGTGTTCTGAGACCTATGACTTTTTAATCTACTTTTGAGTTGCTAGTGAATTGTCACTACAGCAGGACTATAGAAGACTGTGTTATTCCCAAATAATTGGGCTCAGGTTTTCCACTGTGAGGGGCATTTCTGCTTCAGTTCCAAGAAAACAACCTGTCATTGCCCGCACTGAAAGTTAGCTGACTTACAGAGTCAGCTATCAAGAGAGGCTTGGGAGACAAGCTATGAAGACCACTTGCGTCACCGATGGCCTTTTAGGTGGCTGCTTGTTTTTCTCAGTTGGGAATTATAGATCAGGATCCAGATGAGATGCAGGGGGTCTATGAGTCACTCCAAGTCAAATTAACTACAAAAGTATATTATATCTGTTATATGTTCAATGTATATTTCTGAAGAGAGGGTCAAAATCTTTTTGACCTTCCTAAAAAGGTCAAAGAATGCTCAAACTACTGCACAATTACACTCATCTCACACGCTAGTAAAGTAATGCTCAAAATTCTCCAAACCAGGCATCAGCAATATGTGAACCTTAAACTTCCAGATGTTCAAGCTGGTTTTAGAAAAGGCAGAGGAACCAGAGGTCAAATTGCCAACATCTGCTGGATCATCAAAAAAGCAAGAGAGTTCCAGAAAAACATCTATTTCTGCTTTATTGACTATGCCAAAGCCTTTGATTGTGTAGATCACAACAAACTGTGGAAAATTCTTCAAGAAACAGGGATACCAGACCACCTGACTTGCTTCCTGAGAAATCTGTATGTAGGTCAAGAAGCAACAGTTAGAACTGGACATTGAACAACAGACTGGTTTCAAATAGGGAAAGGAGTACGTCAAGGGTGTATATGATCACCCTGCTTATTTAATTTATATGCAGAGTACATCATGAGAAACGCTGGGCTGGAGGAAACACAAGCTGGAATCAAGATTGCGGGGAGAAATATAAATAATGTTCGATATGCAGATAACATCACTCTTAAGGCAGAAAGTGAAGAAGAACTAAAGAACATCTGGATGAATATGAAAGAGGAGAGTGAAAAAGTTGGCTTAAAACTCAACATTCATAAAACTAAGATCATGGCATCCAGTCCCATCACTTCATGGCAAATAGTTGGGGAAACAGTGGAAACAGAGAGAGCGTTTACTTTTTTGGGTTCCAAAATCACTGCAGATAGTGACTACAGCCATGAAATTAAAAGACACTTGCTCCTTGAAAGAAAACTTATGACCAACCTAGACATCATATTAAAAAGCAGAGACATCACTTTGTCAACAAAGGTCCATCTAGTCAAGGCTATGGTTTTTCCAGTAGTCATGTATGGATGTCAGAGTTGGACTATAAAGAAAGCCAAGCACCAAAGAATTGATGCTTTTGAACTGTGCTGTTGGAGAAGACTCTTGAGAGTCCCTTGGACTGCAAGGAGACTCAACTAGTCCATCGTAAATGAGATCAGTCCTGGGTGTTCATTGGAGGGACTGATGTTGAAGCTGAAACTCCAATACTTTGGTCACCTGATGTGAAGAAGTGACTCATTTGAAAAGCCCCTGATGCTGGGAAAGATTGAGGGCAGGGGGAGAAGGGGACAACAGAGGATGAGATGGTTGGATGGCATCACTGACTCAATGGACATGGGTTTGGGTGAACTCCGGGAGCTGGTGATGGACCGGGAGGCCTGGTGTGCTGCAGTTCATGGGGTCGCAGAGTCGGACACGACTGAGTGACTGAACTGAACTGAACTGAGAAAGGTAATAACCACTGACCCATTTTAAGTTATCGCCATGAGCGGCCACTTTAAATTCAAATCTTACGGTGGCTTTCTTTGTCTAAGAGTACACTTTGATTTAAAAAATGTATTTTTTTTACCATGGAAAAACTATGAAAAATTTAAAAAATGACTCCTTGAATTAAATACTATTCAGTAAATCTTTATTTGAGGTGGCCTCCTTGTGACATTTCAAGTGAACAGAGAATTATAGAGGCAGTATTCTTGGGCTAAGAGTTTTCCAAGTTGATGGTGACAAAGAAGTCTAGTAAATCCCTGTTAGACCCTTTGTTACTCATTGCTTGCTTTAAACTTACATGGATATAAACTTCCTGTGTTACTGTTGCTCCTTCTTACCTGTCATTCAAAGAATAAATCAGCCTAGAAAGTTAATAGAAATGATATTAATATGAATTATTTTTTACCAATAGGATAGTAGGGTTAGGCCAATATGACTATGAAGCTTATTTTACAAATAGTTTTTCCTAATTTATGCATGACTTCTGAACTGTTTTTCCCCTAGACTACCATTGAGAGTTAACAATCTGCCTAGTAACCCAGCAACCGGAGGAATCAGAGAAAGAGGTGTATCAGAGAAAGTATATTTGGAGCCCTTAGACTTTTATTACACATTCAAGGGTCTTCAGTGCAAATGTCTCCCCCAAAAATTATCCAATAAAGTCTTTTTATGCCATCGTTTAATAGGCTCATTCAAGGATTACTTAATTATTTAAATTCTACTATTTGATTATAGCCAAGACATTGTTAGTTTGTAGAATCCTCTCTGGTAGAAAAGAATCTCAAGTTTATGGCTTACTGCCTCTTAGGGCATTACCATTTTTGTATCTAGTCTAGTATCTTACTCTAACATTCCTTCATTAAATTGCCTGTAAATACCCAACTCTTCAAATGTTCTTTGAATGTAAACCTCATCAATGGGCTGAATTAAAACTGTGGACATATGTTCATTATGTATTTGTAGAAGAGTTGTGGTTTTAACTCTTTGTGCCTTGTACATTAGCAGCGCTGGATGTCTATACTTTAAACCATGGAATGTCCAGTCACCAAAAGTGACTGCTGGTGGGCACACAAGCCCAAAGCCCCAGACTTGGTTTTTATGGTTACATGCTATAGTTGCCTCATTAGTACACGCAAGAAGTATAAACTCCTAAGGAAAACAATTACACTCAACAGACAAAACAGAAGCCACAATCTTGGGAATAACCCGCAGATCACTTAATTTCTCTCTTGCATTTGGAAGACAGAGAAATGAGACTCAGAGGGGTCAAGTGGCAGATAGCAACACCAAGGCAAGAATTAAGGACACTAGTGTTCTTTTTCCCTCAAATGTCCACATCTCCTCCCAGCCTGCCACCAAGGTTGCATGTTATGCTTTGATCTTAAATCATAAGCCAAGTCTTTTTAGGGAAGATTCTGGAGAACAAAGCATATTTTCAAATATAAGACAAGGATAAATCAATAGCATGTTCTTCTATAATGGAAAAGTTTCCAGATGTTCAAAGACCAGGACTGCAACCTCTGGAGACACAGAATGAGCAGTGTTGTCTGAAATACTACAGTCAAGCAATGACTTTTAGGTTTTACTTTTTGTTACTGTGATTAGTAATCTGAGTGTGCTCCTGGCTATTGGTGGGAGAAAGAAATTACTCAATAAAGAAATTACTCTGTGTAAATGTGTTTTAGATCCATAAGGCATGGTATCTGAATTATTTTAGTAATTGGGAGCTCTAACAGTTGTGGCTTAAGGAGGTAACAGAAGAGAAAAGCTCTGCTCACAAAATTTTCAAAGTAGCATTGGCCTTGGGCAAGAATGAATATTTCAAGAGTTTAACCCAAGGCTATGCAGCTTAATAATTTTAACAAGTGTCTGAATGTGGTCTTTGCATGTCTGAAAAGAGAGCCTAGAGAATGGCGATATTGCTTATACACGTGAACTCTGTGACTGCCCTCAGCCTGCATACCTGTCTATTGCACCGCTGCTTTTGTGATGTGCCAAGTCGCTGAGCTGATGCCACAGCCCGCTGCCAAAACTCTCGCGGCGGTGCTCTGGGGAAGCGTGCAGGCAGGGGAGCCAGATTGGACCAGAGATAAAGTGCGGCTGCAGGTGCTGTTCAGACCGCGAAAGGTTACAGGTGAGCACAGTTCTGGAGAAACCACATCCTCTTACAACTAGCGGCGATGAGGTTTGGCCTCCTTACTGGGACTGCTCTGAGCTAGTGAAACGTTCTCGTTGACAAGGGCAGAGTGACAGGTTGAGACAGGATACAGCATCGATGAATATACACTGTTTCGATAAGAGATACCGTGATACATGCAAGCCTTGGCATTTTTTTCTGGCTAAATGTTAGCCATCGTGCAGTTCTCGCCTTAAGTATGGGAGGGTGACACAAAACGTTCCAGCTATGTATTTCTATAGCAACCTGCATTTGCTAATTAGGCTGCTAATTACCCTTGATGTTAATTGAGCGTTTGCTGTTTTAGATTAGAAACCCTGAAGGCAGGCACGCCTTTAGCTTGCTGATATCCCTGCGCCTCCAGAGCCTCACAATGATCATTAAATGTTTGACAAGAGAACAAGCAGTCAGGAACAACTAGGACTGAGGTCAACAAGGATACCAGGGAATCCTGAAGGTGAGATGCTTGGACTACAGCGTCATGGGTAGGTTGCTCATCATTTCTCTAGATGCCTTCTCTCCACGGAGTCCATGTGATTTCTTCCCTCCTCATCTCAGTACTTCTGCCTGTGGGAGAAGGAGCTGAGGAAGTCCTAACAGCTAAGAAGACTGTAAGAGGAGACCTTCCTGCTGCAAGCCATAGAGCTTCGGGCATCAGCAAGCAGGGTGCATGCGTGCTAACATGCTGTTTCCCACCCAATGGACTGTAGCCTGCCAGGCTCCTCTGTCCATGGGATGCTCCAGGCAAGAATACTGGAGTGGGCTGCCGTTCCCTTCTCCAGGGGATCTTCCCAACCCGGGTCTCACACCTCCTGCACTGGCAGGCAGGTTCTTTTTGGCTTCCCTGGTGGCTCAGATGGTAAAGGCACCTGCAAAGAGGGAGACTCTGGCTTAATCCCTGGGTTGAGAAGACCCCCTGGAGAAGGGGATGGCAGGGTTGAAAATACACAAAATAACACCCTCTAACAGGGCTATAGGAAAGACATAGCTTGAGAATTTTATGGGTAAATAGGAGTAGATTCCTTGGTGTTTCTGTTATTATTGTTGTTTTAATATGGCGTACTACCATCAAGGTTGTTTTTTATTTACATAAAATTCCATTCTTTTGAAGAAGCAGAGAGTATAAAAAGTGAATACTCTTAAAGATTCAGGTGATAGGAAACGTAATTCTCAACCAGCATTGTAAATAAGTTAAACCTGTTTTTATGTCAAGAAAACCTTGGCACTTACTCTAACATTTGTATCATGTGGTTAATGCTTTTGCACACTGTCTGCAGAGGAAATATGCTCGTATTGATTTATTGAAAACACAATTGAACATGCAGAGCAAAATTATACATTTTATTGTGAATGTGGAACAATGGCAGAATATGCCACCCCAAAATATGTCGCTTCAGCATAAGGATTATTTTGAACAAAAGATACTTGAAAAACAGCAGATACAAAAATTCATTCTGATCTCCCCTCTTTCTTCCTGCAAACAGGAGATAAAATTAGCTTGTGAAAGATGCCCTCCCTATACTAGGAAGAAAGAAGCATTTATATTATCAAGGATGGGAAATTAAGAAGAGGAATCCATATGAATAGACCTCATTAAAATAATTCTTATCTTCCTTTAGCCTCATCATATGTTATAGTTACTTTTCCACAATTGTCTTTCTCTGATCAGTTTAGTACAAAAGTATTTAGATTTTGCCACTTCTTCAGGTCTTCATTTCCTAAGAGGGTTCCCATGTCACAGAAAATCTGTGAGCTTGTCTCTTATTAAGCTGTTTTTTCTTACAGAGTCCAGACAAAAATTTTCCTCCTCTACACTGTTCTTGGAAATAAGCATTTCAGCAGGAACATTATACATTTTATAATTGTGTCTATATCAAACAAGCAAAGTATAAAATTAGATCAGGTTATATTCATATAAATATAACCACATTTTGGTGTCAGCTATAATTTTCCTTTAATTTATCAAAATGTATTGCTCAGATCTGTACATAATACCAAGTTATGACATTCTCTAGGAGGATTGGAAGACTAAATTTTAAGTCATGTCCAATAATTATAATATTTTTCTCTTTTTTCTTAAGGAACAGCCATTGGCAAAAAAATTTTATTCAAATTATTTTAAATTATTGCAAAGGAGGTGAGAAAGTGATACTTCTAATAACTATATCTGAAGTATTGAATAATTTAGACACCATATTCTTGAGAGCCATATAAAATGTTTATGATAAGAGAAATAGTTTACCTTTCTATTTGATTGTTCATTAAGTAATATTTATTTAAACTCTATCGGTTTAAATGTGGATTTTTTACACCTGTGTTGTAGTTTCAAGATGTGACTACAGTTCTTGATTTTAATTCACCAGCAGTTTTGAAGTTTACAGCAGCACATATGAAGGTTCAGAGCCAAGTGAAGTCCGCCCAGTGAGGCAGTTTCCAAGCTGAACCCACACTGGATTCATCTACAGATGGTGAAGAAATAATGGAATAAATTATGGAGACATTTCTCCTGCATGAAATTTTGGGGAGACTTTGAATTTGCTAACAGCTTTACCAAAAGTCACAAACTAACATATGACAGTTTGATGTCTTATCTTGTGGTCACATTTTTTTGTCTAGCTGATAAAATGGAAGCCACTTTTTTTGTTGGATTGTTTGCATTAGTTTTGTTAGAGGTGGCACACAATACATGGAAATCATGATGAGTTATTAGTATGTGTACAGTTGTTTAGTGGCTAAGTTGTGTCTGATTCCTTTGCGACTCTATGAATTCCAGTCTGCCAGGGTCCTCTGTCCATGAGATTTCCCAGGCAAGATTGCTGGAGTGGGTTGCCATTTCCTTCTCCAGGGGATCTTCCCGACACACGGATTAAACCCACATCTCCTGTATTGGCAGGTGAGCTTTTTACCACTGAGGCACCAGGGAAGCTCATGTGTAGAGTAAAGCCTACATATTTAAAGAGAACTGCTTCTGAAAACGATAGGGAGATACAAATAGGTTCACTTGCAGCTGGCAACATTGGATTGTATTGATTAAATGGTGCCTCTAGAGGGCAGTCTGCATTCAGTTCAGGTAGAAACTATAGTTTTCTGATGTTGCCCACATTTTCTGTTGATACGGACTTTGAATTTTGAGTTCAGGAGAGAGAAATGTGTGGTGTGCACACTGTAACTTGCTTCCTTTTTTTTTTTTTACTGAATTTAAAATTTAAAAATAATTTTAATTATTTTTTAATATGTTTTTAAACTTTGCAGTCATTGTTTAACATTTATATAATAGACTTACACCAAATAGCTTTCCTCCTATAGTGGTACATAAATTTTGTTAAAGATTGCAATGATCTGTATTCCTTCCTTCCTTCCTGTATTTCTTTCTTTCTTCCACAATGTTCATATGCAGGTGAAAATGATGAGCCTAGAATTTCTTTTTGTGCCAGAATTAGGAAATATTAAAGAACTGGTTAGATATGGGACAATTCCAGCATCAAAGTGAGCGATAATAAAATGTATTGTAACTCATTAAATAAAATAGGATTGGTTAATGTATACTGATAAAAATTTAGAAATAGACCTAAATAGGGACAGAAGAAATCTTTTCTTTACATTAGAATCATGACTAATAAATGTAGAAGAAATTATGGTATTAGAAAATCACTATTTGGCAGCCAGCACAGTGTAATTTAAATAGATATCTCAATGGATGCTAAAACTCGTGCCTGAAATTTTGATGAGGAATGGGATCTTTACATAATTTCACAGGATCTCCCTCCCCCAGTACTTAGTGAATACTAAAAGAAATACTGAGGAATAACTTTACATTGGAGAATCTTGGCAGATTCCACTTTAATGAAATGATCAAGATTAAAATCACCTGCAGTGAGAAAAATCCAGACATCTGATAAGATGCCTTCAGAAACACAACTTCACATTGTGGTATTTCTGCTAAAAATGTGTAAACTGTCAGGTCAAGAAAATTAAGCAAAGACTGAGGAGCTGTTCCAGATTGAAAGAGGCTAAAAATCATGAAAGACTACATGTAGGCTCTGATCCTGGGTTCTATCCTTCTTTTTTCTAGGAAGGACATGAACAGAATAATTGGCAAAAAATTGAATGACCGAGTATTAGATGGTAGTATTTTAGCAGTGTTCATTTTCTGATTTTGATATGAAGGGGATCAGAATACACCACCCTAAAAATATGCTACTTTGATACAAGGATTGTTATGATCTCCCTGAAAGCAGGGTATCAATTTCCTTTTGTGAAGGTAGCATAAATTTGGTCCTTTTTCTGTACCAGGATGAGAAGAACAGCTCGTCTCTGGAGATGAAGCACCGGCAGGCACAATGAGCCTGCGTAAATAAACCTTATATAATATACTCCATTCATCTCCTAATCACTGCCCTATAATTTATTGCCCCTGGAAGCCAAACCTTATGTTATTTGCTAAGAAGGGTACAAAACTTCCTGAGTCTGTTTCTTTGAATTTCATTTCTTTTCTGTGAACTCCCATGCAAATAAAAATATTAATGTGTATATTCCTTTTATTCCGTTAATCAGTCTTCGTCAGCTAAATCAGCAGTCCCCCTGACACTGACCCTGAGAGGGTAAAGACAGTTTTTTCTTTCTTGTGCTTACATGGGAGAATGTCCTTGGTTGTAGGAGATGCACACTAAACAGTCTAGTAGTAATTTATTTCTGTGTAATTCAGTAAAAATATAAAATGTTGTTATACTTAGAAATTCTTGAGAGTTTGAAATTACTTTAAAGTAAAAATACATAAATATTAAACCTAAAAAAATCTGATTTGACACATTATCTTATATTCAATATAGAAATCATCTTATGAAAATGAAATTAGCATTTCATTATGGTACAGAAACTAAGACACAGGCCAATAAATCTTCTCTGAGATTTGCGAAATTAGTGCGAACCAGAACAGAGCAAAGATGATTTAGTGTTTTGCTTTGCTTTCCTAAAAGAATGTGGAAAAGATTTTGTGTGAATCAAATGATTTTGATATTCTCTTCTAGCCCAAGGATTCTAAAAATTAAATGAGCTATTTTCACCATAATATTTAAAGCCCAGTTAGGAAAATACACAGCGTAAACTAACAGAACCCCCAAGTCTTGAATGTCTTCATCTTTACTCTGTAATATCTGACATTTCATATCCCTGTGGACTTCTCATAGTAAACTTATTGAAAATTGTTCCAATACTCAGATTGGAGAAGACTGCTTTTGGAGATGTAGGTTAGTGCCAAAATTGATTACCAGGTGACTCAGTGATAAAGAATTCGCCTGCCAGTGCAGGGGATGCAGTTCAGTCCCTGGGTCGGGGAGATCCCCTAGAAGAGGAAATGCCAACCTCCTCCAGTGTTCTTGCCTGGGAAATCCCACGGACAGAGGAGCCTGGTGGGCTACAGTTCATAGGCTGCAAAGAGTTGGACCTGACTGAGCATGCGCGCATACTATGTGCAACAGAACAAAAACTCAAACTCAGAAAGGCTTTTTTTCTCATTAAAGTCAACAATTATTTCTTTAAAATTTCTTTATGTAGTAAAGTCCATTAACTTTCAAAAGCCTATGACCTCATGATTTTGAATGAGATTCCAAAAGAAAGAAATGTGCATAAAAGATTTTTATTCTTTTATTAACTACCTTTTTAAAACACAATGATATGACTTTGAGCATTGAAGAATATCACAGGGATTTAAAATGGATTTTTATGACAGAATTATTTTTAGATATAAAACCTATAAAATAATACTAGTGTTGACCTTGTCTATTTTTGATTATAGAGAATGGATCATTTATCCTTGAGTGAAATGGGAAAAAGAAACACTGGCTTCTCTTTGTTACAAAACATCAAACCACTGTATTCAGTGGAAATTATCAAGGGTCATGATAATGTGAGAAACCAGTAAAGTGAAACAGTTGTTTGGTATAAAATTGTTTTTTGTCCTTCAAAAGTCTTTACAAGGTTGACATAAAAATAACTCAGGTGCTTGTATAAATGCAACCATGCAAAAACTAGAGGAGGAATTCCTAAAACTGGGTAAGTTGGAATATCTGACAGAAGAAGCAAATCTCACATTTAACTGGCATTTCCAAGATCAAGTGAAAAACAAAAAAATCATCTCTAAAGGCCAGGTAGCATTTTTTAGCGAAAATAAGACCAGCAGGTGGGTGAGGTGACATTGTTCTTAGGAGTGATGACAGAATAGATGGAAACAGTGGCATGCTACTAAAAAATGACATTCACTCTTGCTCAGCTGACTTGTCGAAATCTGTACAAGCACGCAGTCCCCGATAGTGATGGCAGTATCTACTGAGCCCGGCACTGGGCTAAGCACGGCAGATGCTTGATTCCATTCACCTCATAGAAAGCCTCCTTGAGTTAGGAACTGCTTCTGCTGTCTTTCAGGTGAGAAAACAGGTTCACAGAGATGAGGTAACTTGCTCAAGGAAAGTTCTTCTCATTGCATTTCTTTGAGCAGAGCTTTTGTGTAGATTGCCACAAGTAAAGAATTAGAACATATCAACTGTTCTAATACTGGAAGAGACAGATCTTTTTAATAAGTAGTTCTTTTTTCTTTAATAAGGACTCTTTTAAAAAGTAAGAGAAAATGACCATGAACAATGTTCAGTTTTTAAAAGCTAAAAATTAGGAACCAGCTCAGGAAGTAATTGTGTTTGCTTGACAGTGTAATGGAGATCATAACACAATTAAATTCAGAATGCCACTGAAACTTGAAAAACCAAAGCATTGGTCAGACTTAATTTTTAAAAATGGGATTATGAATAGCCAGTATTTAGTTCTGAAGATGGAAAAATTAATAATTAATAGTATTAAAATTAGTAATTAATAATTGCTTAAATATTCATTCATATCAAATGTAAGTATGCATATCTAGGAAATTTTTCTGTAATAAGTATTTTTTATAATTATTATAATACTAACAGCTTTAATATAGAAAATTTAGCATAAAATCTTGGTAAATTTACCCTTTTCCTTTATATGCACATATATATTTTTGTAAATTGGGACTAGGGGTATATAAAGTACTTTATTTTTTCTAGTCAGAATATTAAAGGCCTTTCCTTTAGTAAGAGATCCATGGGTAGAATAGAAATCCAGTGTAAAATATTCAAGAACAAACATGAACAGACTTGGTTCAAAGTATTAGGTTTAATGAACTTTAATAAAATACTATGGATTTAAAGGACATCAAAGACTGGGAAAAAAACAGAAAGCAGTGAGGCTATCAGGACATTGTACCGATGGGTGATAAAAGTAAAAGTTGTACTCATCAAGTAGATGGCTGTTCAGAGTTAAGAAACTTGATTTTTGACTTAACTGTTAAAGATTTTGAGTCTTCCTTAACATCTAGGTCCAAGCTTAAGTACACATAGGATCTATTTCAAGCCTAGTTATGATAGTGGGACTCACCCAAGAATTCTGAAGGAATATGGGACAAATTTAGGATTTTCCCTCAATATACGTTAGCCACCAGAGACACAAGGATTGCTAATACTATTTTAATTAATAAGAATTTCAAAGACCTTGTCAGTGAGTAGTCTAATTTATAATACAGTTTTAATAACATGAAAGTAACAAGCTGTGGAAACAAAAGTTTCTCTAAGGACAGATCTTGCTTGATTGATTAAATACACACATATAATCTCTTCATTAAGATTATATGCAAAGGCAATTTTAAAAATTGAGTACATGTAAAAATGTTTTGTCATTTTTTAAAAAAATAGATTCTAGAAAGGAACTACAGGATGTAAGATTATAGACATTCTGGGTGAGCATAGGGATCTGGTTCCTCTTAGGACCTGGGCTAGGAAAGATTTCATTTTGGTTTTCTTGTAAACTACAGGAAAGAAAAGATTAACGATAGCAATGACAGTACAGGAGCCTTTTCAAACCAAAATGCTAAAACGAAAGGAACGGACTATGGGGAAAGATACGTAAATTTAAGGGAATAGGCTGAAAAGTAGTATATCACCTTCATTGTAGAGAATCACATTCAGAGAAACTATAACCCAAAACATAGGAATTTGATGGGTGCGTGTGTTAGTTGCTCAGTCGTGTCTGACTCTTTGCGACCCCACGGACTGTAGCCCACCAGGCTCCTCTGTCCATGGAATTTTCCAGGCAAGAATACTGAAGTGGGTAAGCATTCCCTTCTCCAGGGTATCTTCCCAACCCAGGGATACAACCTGTGTCTCCTGCATTACAGAAAGATTCTTTACCATCTGAGCCTCCAGGGAAGCCCTGAGAATTTGATATCTGTGGCCTAAATTTTTAGTTACAAAGAGGTTTACATGGCATCAAAAGCATTGAAGATTTTTTGCCTATGAAATCATCCTCACAGTTCTACAGAGGTAAGAAAGTGAAATAAAAAATGACCCAATTTTGTCATTTATCCATTCAACAAATAACTATTGAACATCTATTATATGCCAGACATTCTTTCTAGTGGTTGGCACAGGATATAAAGGAGCAGAAGAGAAAAAAAAAATGCCCACACTTGTGGAGCTTACATTCTAGGATTTCTTTAAAACAGCAACATTTACTGCCTCCAAACAAACTGTAGAGAATCATTAATAAAGATGGCTTAGAAGACCAGTGAGGGCCAAATATGCTGATCAAGAAGATTAATTGCCTTAAGATTTTCAAGTGTCCAGTATACCTGCTTAAAAAATGTGAGTTTTTAGGGTTTCCCTGGTGCCTCAGTTGGTAAAGAATCTGCTTGCAGTGAAGGAGACTGAGGTTGGATCCCTGGATTTGGAGGATCCCCTGGAGAAGGAAATGGCAACCCACTCCAGGATTCTTGCCTGGAAAATCCCATGGACAGAGGAGTCTGGTGGGCTGCAGTCCATGGGCTCGAAAGAGTCAGACACGACTTAGTGACTAAACCACTACCATCATATCTGCTTAAAAAATATGAGTAGGTCCAGAGAGAGTGTTAACAAAATCATGGAATATGTTATGAGAAGAACCCATCCTCTCAAAAGTGACATCAGCTCTGTGATCCTAGAGTTTTTCCTCATAAAAGAAGTCTTACATATCTGAGGTATTGAAATGAAAAAAAAAAAAAAAGAATTATGGAGTATACTAAGAAAGAGATTATCTCTTACATGTAACATTTTTAAAGAGGTCTTCTGAAAAGGGTGTAGATCTTCTATGATGGCTAGAGATACAAAGTTGGAAAAAAATTAGAAAGTTCAGTGAAACTGGAAAACAAATAAAAAACTTGAGGGAATCCAGATGCCACACAGCAGGCCCAGCTGAGAGCACTGTGCCAGGACCAGGGAGAGGAGATAGTTCAAATTCAAAACAACGAAAAAGGAGAAGAAAACCTAGAGGCAATCCAGAGGAAAGGAGACCTGAGACGCACTCAGGGAGACAGACATTGGCACAAACTTAAGGACCTAGTAAGTGATGAACACAAAAGCCAGGAAAAGTTTAATAAAATATTTGTAACATCGGTAGGATACTGAGCTCAAAGACACACAGATAAAGCTCATTGTTGCTTTGACAGCAGTTTCCACTGAAAAATAAAAGAAGTCAGGCATGGGGCCTACAAGAAAGGAGTCGTGCTATCTGTGTAGCTTGGAAATACCCCTGCCTGGTAGAAGTAAGTGGGCAAGGAAAACAAGGACTCCAGGTGCCCTGGCCACAAGTCAAGGTCAATGGATTAGAAAAGGAAGTGGCAACTGGGAACCACTGATTGAAGATTTCAACCATGACAAGCTGAGAGATGTGAGACTACACTAATAACTGAACTGATGTTTATCTTCCAAATTCCCCTACGCTGAACTGGAACTCCTTGTGTGTACCACGCTGCAATGGCTGGGGAAGAGGAATGGATCACGTCAACCCAAGTCACAGCGTCTGGAGTGGAAACATCCTTCTGCCACCCTCAGATAAGACAGGAAGCTTGCTTCATTCTTTTGAGGTGATACAGCAGGTACCTTGCAGGGCAGCTCAGTGACAGAAGCTGCATGGGTGGCTGTTTCAGGGCACCTGGGAGGCCCTGGGAGGGCTGGGGTGAGGACCCGTCCTCCTCTTGCCAAGCTGGGCACCCCTGTGTGGGGCTGCACACATCCAGAAGAATGAGCCCCTGTTTCTCAATCACACACAGGCAGTCTCTGGGCTAGCGGTGCCCTGCTAACCCTGTCTCCTCTTAAACCATCGTCACAGGCCAAGCCCTCAACCTGGCAACTGGGGTGGCATTTGGCATTTCTTTTGTGTGTTAAGACATGACAACCACTTGGAATCAGTTCCTTTACTGCCCCCAAATGGACAGGCACACTAAAGGAGACTCCTCTTGCCTTTATTCTCACCCAAATAGGTGACACCTTGGACAGCAAGGAGATCACACCAGCCCATCCTAAAGGAAATCAACCCTGAATATTCATTGGAAGGTCTGATGCTGAAGCTGAAACTCCAGTCCTTTGGCCTCCTGATGTGAAGAGCCAACTCATTGGAAAAGGCCGTGATGCTGGGAAAGATTGAAGGCGGGAGAAGGGAACGACAGAGGATGAAATGGTTGGATGGCATCACCGACTCAATGGACATGAGTTTGCGCAAGCTCTGGGAGATAGTGAAGGACAGGGAGGCCTGGAGTGCTGCAGTCCACAGGACGGCGAAGAATTGAACACAGCTGAGCGACTGAACAACAACAAAAACCACACCTGAGAGTATTAAAGAATTGGTTTACTGGGACAACAGCAGAAAAGGGTTTTGATGAAGGGGATACTATCCCAATTATGAATTCCCTTTGCATAATCTCAGATTAAGAAGAGGACACTTTAGAGTCCAAGATTTCTCAAAAACCTCACAGTAGGGGCCTCAAGTGTCTTTATTTAGACCCAATTTCTCAAAACTGTACCTAGTTAGAACTTGCTAGGCTCAGGGGGGTTTCCAGACTTCTGAGCAACGTTTTTCATCTTTACACAAAGTTCTGGCAGTTGGCAGCTACTGGATCACCGGCAGTGTCTGGATGCCAAAGGGGATCCCTGAACACACATGCCCTGACCAGCAGGCTCCCAGCTCCTGTGGTGCTATAGTAACCACCACCAACTGCTGATTAAAAAACATCCTTTTCCTATGACTGAACAATCCAGTTCAAAGAGAGCTGTGGCTGACACTGACTGTGTGGTTGATTTAATGATCAGGGAATTACTGCCAGTGAACAAGCTGTTGTCTATCTTTTTTTTCTCTCAACAGATTTGTATTGTTTGTTTTTGCTTTTATTCCCTCGGAGAGCCTTTCGTTCCTTTTCATCCAGAAAATTTCTGGAACGCCCTGCCCAGCTGGCCACTTTAAGATTTCTGCTCAGACTCCATTTAGACAAACAAAACAAAACTGTACTGGAAAATAACGTACCTTTAGATGGAACTAAACCCAGAGGGAAGTAATACAAAGTGAAACTAGTTCTTTGGATCTGCTAGGTGAGAGTGAAAGTAAAGGTCACTTTTTGGTAAGAGGCTCTGAATGTTAGTAAAAGCAGAACTATGTGTTGGGGAAAAGAGTAGGAGTTGAAGGTCAAGGGGGAAATTTGGTGGCTGCATTAACTAAGGTTAATTTATGAATGGACTCTAAGCTACGTCAGTGGACACTTCTGACAAGCTTGAATGAATAGAGGGCAAGAGAGGAAGTTTTGGGGTGGGAGGAAAGTCCAGAAAACACGCTAATCAAATGTTCCACAAAAGGGAACAACTGGGTAGCCACACTGATGCTTTAGTTAGTGCTTGGAGGGATCAGAGGAGGACTCAACACAGAAACCACTAGGCTGTTCTGCTGGCCTGCTTCTCACAGAGTGGCAGGCCCCAGAGCACGGCATCTGGCTGTCAGGCATTGTTTTGTGTCTCCTGTGTTTAAATGAGTTTCCAAAGCATTGTTCATATGATTCAAAGAGCAAAACACAAAAGTAGAAACAAAAAGCCTGAAATAAAGAGTAATAAGCTTTCTAAGAGGAAAAGATAGTCATGGACCTTTACTATGTGCACTGTGATTTTTGCCTTAGGCAAATTTGGAGCCAGAGTTTATCACTGCCTTAGGCAATACACACAGCTTTCTCAAGATGCTTTCTCAAGTCTATGTCCCAAGGGAAAGAGTCCTGCAACTGGAATCTGAAGATCTGTATTCTAGATGACCTCTGCCATTAACTAGCTGGGGTTTAGGCAAGTACTTAGCTCGTGCTTGGTCTAGTGATTACTGCATCCATTCATTTACTCATTGGCCTTCTAGTGGGAACCTACTTTGTGCGTGATAATCTCATTTTCTTCATACGTAAATTAAGGGAACTACCCTGGATCAACTCAGCATTGGGATCATAGAGTTAATCTATGTCCTCTGATATGGTACATACACTTATTCTGCATTTATCAAAGGATTAGCCTATGTATTTTCAAATAATAGCCCATTTTATTTTTTTGTTATTGGATATTTTCACACTGTAAAAGTTTATTCACTTTAACAAGGCAACAACAGAGAAGATTAAAAAATAATAATCTTACTCTTCCCTCAGTTCAACTGTACTGTGATAATTAGTATTAGCACCAATATTTCACATTTTTCTCTATGCACATGTAAATATGTGTATGCTACTAATATGAATTATATTTATTTATATTTGATTAATTTAATTATTTACTAATTATAGTTATCCATAATGATATTTCTTTCTCTTTTTTTAAAAAATAAAAATATAGTTAGACATTACTCTGTCAATTATTTGGTTATTTTGTATTTTTTCTGAGCATTTCTCCAGGTTCATACATATTTTTATAGCCAAATAATATTGAAAATTATAAATGGGCCAAATTTATTTATTTCTCTATGATGGAATATCAAGTTGTTTCTAATGGTTTTTTCTTTTAAATAATAATAGAAATAATATTCACAATATTCAAAATAATCAGTGCAGTGAAAGAAATACTTGTCTAGATATATTCTTATACACTGGTACTTTATTTACACAGGATAGACTTATCAAAGTTAGGTTGTTGAGTCAAAGGGTATAAAAGTATAAACTTCTAATAATGCTTCTAGATTACTTTCCAAATTGGTTACAGCAATTTTCATTTCTATCAGCTGTATATAAGAATTCTTATTTTCCTACTACTGACGTTGGCTCTAGATATATTATATCTTTGCTAACAATGAGTGTTTCATTGTTATTTTAACTTGTGTTTTCCTAATTACCAATGATGTTGATCATATTTCAGTATATTTATTTTTATTTGCTTGTTCTCTTCTTAATTGTTAGTTTTGGTTCTTGACTGACTTTTCCTTGTGGGTATCTTTTCACTTTCCCATTTGCAGTATTTCTTTGTCTAGTCATCATTTTAACAGCAAGAAGTGTTATAGAAAATAATACAAATCAAGGTAAGTGGGGTCAGAACCATGGAGTATTGGCCTGGGGAGGTAGGAATTGCAGCTTTATATAGAGTGATCAAAGGCAGGACTTACTGAGGAGGAGACATTTGAGCAAGCCTTGCAGGAAGTATAAGAGTGAGCCATGATGTAGTTTACTTGGAAAGCAATATTTCATTCTCTATTGAGGTAACTAGTACCAAAACTCTGAGGCGAGAGCTTGCCTGGGTGTACAATGAACACCAAGGAGGAAGGCATGCCTGGAGTAGAGGGAGCTTGAAGGGGGAGTGGCAGTCAATAATACTAGTGGTAAAAGAGAGCCAGCTCATGGAGGTCTGTGGGTATGAACAAAACCTCGACTTTTACTCCGAGGATATGAGGATTTTGAGCAAAGGAGTAATAGGATATGACTTATATTTTGGAAAGATCACTGGTTGCTGGGTTTAGCATTGCCTGCAGGGAGGCAAGAAGAAATGCATGGAGCCTAAGAAAGCTAGCCAGCAATCTAGCAGAGATGGTATTAACAGTTCCTCTTTACTGAGACAGGAGACTGACAGAGGAGCAAATTTGGGTAGCTTGAGAAATGAGAAGTCTACAAATTATTCATTTTTGCCAGAGGCACTATATCATACTCACATTACTTAGTGTTCTGAGTGTTTAAATACAAATTTACTTAAAGGTGTTGAAATGTTAGACTTGGATATGATCTGGATTTTTTTCTTGTACTAAGCCCCTGAGTTGGACTATAAAGAAAGCTGAGCACCAAAGAACTGATGCTTTTGAACTGTGGTGCTGGAGAAGACTCTTGAGAGTCCCTTGGACTGCAAGGAGATCCGACCAGTCTATCCTAAAGGAAATCGTTCCTGAATATTCACTTGAAGGACAGACGTTCAAGCTGAAACTCCAATACTTTGGCCACCTGATGCTAAGAACTGACTCACTAGAAAAGACCCTGATGCTGGGAAAGATTGAAGGTGAAAGGAGGAGAAAGGGACGATAGAGGATGAGATGATTGGATGGCATCACTGACTTGAGGGACATGAGTTTGAGTAGGTTCCACGAGTTGGTGATGGATAGTGAGGCCTGGTATGCTGCAGTCCATGGGTCACAAAGAGTTGGACACGACTGAGTGACTGAACTGAACTGAAGCCCCTTAATGTACAGAGCTAACTAATTTTATATATATGTGGGTTGCTTCTTAACATTTTACTTCAAAATAGAAATAAATTTAAGCATTGACTTCAAAGGGCAAAGAGCTAAGAGCAGAAAACGGTGGTTAGGTAGAGGAAAATCTTCTCACTGGAAAAATGGAGAGCCACATTAGTGAGAATAGAGGGTTTTTTTGTTTTTGTTTTTGTTTTTAATGTTTTTGCTGTTTACTTGTTGGTGTTATTAAATACCCACAACTGAAAAAAATGAAGAGATCATGGAATTTCAGAGAATTATTCATAAGAGCAGAGTAAAACATCCTTAAGATCAGTTAAAAAAAAAAAAATCAATGGTATATGACAGACAATATGAAGAAGACATTCATCTTTGACAGCAGGAACTTCTAAATCACAAAGATAAATTAATTTACAAGTCTCAGGAAAATAAAAGATTTTATTAACATTAAATCTATTCATGTTTGTAGAAACCAATTAGCGTATACTAATACAGACCTGCCTCAATTTACAGTGGGCTGCATAGAAAAGCATTGAAAATACATTTAATATACCGAACCGCCTACCTAAAAGGTGCTTAGAACACATATATTACTCTACAGTTGAATCAAATCATCTAGCATCTAACACAAAGTTTATTTTAATGAATACTTAAAGTGAAACACAGAATGATTATATGGGGATGAAATGGTTATAGGTGTATTGGTTGTTTATCCTGATGATCACATTGCTGACTGGGAGCTGCCACTTAATGCCACTACCCAGCCTCACAAGACGGTGTGGTATCACATATTGTTCGGCAGCCCACCAGGCTCCCCGGCCCCTGGGATTCTCTAGGCAAGAACACTGGAGTGGGTTCCCATTCCCTTCTCCAATGCATGAAAGTGAAAAGTGAAAGTGAAGTCGCTCAGTCGTGTCTGACTCTTCCTGACCCCAAGGACTGCGGCCTACCAGGCTCCTCCGTCCATGGGATTTTCCAGGCAAGAGTACTGGACTGGGTTGCCATTGCCTTCTCCACCACATATTGTTAGGCAAGGAAAAGATGAAAACTCAAAATTCAATGTATAGTTTCTACTGAATGAATATTGCTTTTGCTCCATCATAAATGAAATAAATTCTAAATTAAATCATTATAAGTTGGAGACCTCTGTACATGATTTATTAAATGTCAATTAATTAAGCAACTAATTGTATGTAGATGCTATATTTCTTTAAATCTCCCCACCTTATTTCAAAAGCCTAGTTAGTTTTAAATGTTCTATTTAACTGCTCTAACACTGAGTTAAAATTCTAGCAAATTGAGGAACCTGAGGAGAGGGTTATGGGATGCCCCCCAACCCCTTGTCCACCCCCTCCACCCCCCCAAGTCCCCCTCCCCAAATTGAAAACCAGTCAGTCAGAAGTACAGCTGGCCTCTGTGACTGGATTCAAAGTGAGAGCAGCCTTGTGGGACTGAGCCTTTAACCCGTGGGGTCAGTTCCACCTCCAGGTATCCAGGGTCAGATTGATTTGAATTGTTGGACACTCAGTTGGTGTTGGAGATTTGGTTATAGAAAAAGTCACTCATTTGGTGTCAGAAGAAAGTGTTACTACACGGGCATAAGTGATGCTTGTATGAACACAAGCAGTGTTACACACGGAAAGAATACGGAGCCCAGAGCAAATAGCTAAGCTCCAAATCAGCCTTGTGAGTTCAGATCTGGAAAGTTACGGAACGCGCTCGTGCTGTCGCGTTTGATTCTGCGACCCTTTGGACGGTAGCCTGCTAAGCTCCTCTGTCCCTGAGATTTTTCAGGCAAGAATATGGGAGTGGGTTCCCGTTTCCTCCTCCAGGGGATTCTCCTGACCCAGCGTTCGAGCTCGTGTCTCCTTCTTCTCCTGTATTGCAGGCAGATTCTTTACCCAGTGAGCCGCTGGCGTAAGGAAAGTATGGAAAGTCTTACCTGTACTCATGTGTGGCTCTGAAGCTCTATAAAATAATTGCAGGAGAATCAAGGTCCTCTGTACTTTCATCCCAAATGGGGTGATATAAAGATCACTTACATAATTTATTATGTGATTTTAATTCACTCACTCAACAAATACTTATTGAAACTTATAATAGGCCAAGTACTATATTTCTTATTGTAAGAAAAAAGTCAGTGACACATTTGGGAGTATTAGATAGACTATACCTAATCTTACATGACTGCTTCTAAGAATAGAGAAAATTATTGACATTTGAAATATTTTTAAGGCAAAACATGTAACATACCTAAGTTGGTTGTTTAAATACATCTGAAGTATGACTGAATGCTTACTATGTGTCAGAAGCTCTACATGTATTATCTTATTTAATCCTCACAACAGTTATTATCCCCATCGGAAAGATGAGAAAATGAAGATTTTTAGAGAGATAAGTAACTTACCTAAAAAATGTGATTTGAACTCAAGCAGTCTAACTCAAGAAACCACACTCTTAACCACAAACCTGTCTTTAAAAGGTGTCAGTGAGATAATGGATGCTCTTTACTTGTCAGTAAATAAGAATTTCTACCAGCTGAGCTCTAAAGGATAGGTGGGAGTTTCCCTGAGCCATTGATGAGGTGTCTCATCATCCTCTAATAAATTACACCATATAATAAAGAAGGATTACTACTGTATGCAGAGTGTGGGGTAAGTTGAGCCAGTCATATGGACACATACACAGTACCATGTGTAAAATAGATAGCTAATGGGAATCTGCTGGGTCGCATAGGGAGCTCATTTGGGTGCTCTGTGATGGCCTAGAGAGGTGAGATGGGGTGGGGGGGTGGTGAGAGGGAGGCTCAAGAGAGAGGGGATATATGTATACTTATATCTTATTTATGTTGTTATACAGCAGAAACTAAACAACACTGTAAGGCAATTATACTTCAATTAAAAAATAAATTTAAAAAGTTTGCCACTATATAGAGATTAACTAAATCCTTGTACTCTAGAATATTTCTAATAGTCTTAAATTGAACCAGGTTTGGTAATTATATGTTTGATGATAAAAGTCCATGTGTTTCTTTAGGGCAATGTTTGTTAATACATTGCCTGTAATTCTAGCTTCCTGTTATATTTTAGCAGTTGCCCAATCCAAATTCATTCATGCATCCTCCAAAATTCTCACAGATCAACAAGAAGGGCAAATAAAACCCAAAATAGGTATCTGTAGCATAAGCAAGAGTCTCAGCCCGCCCGAACTTCCCTAAGAAAATGCCACAGATGAGGTGGCTTCAACAACAGAAATGTATTTCTCACAGTTTTGGAGGTTGGAAAGTTCAAAATCAAGGTGCCAGTGAAGTAAGTTTAATTCTGAGGTCTCTTCACTTGACTTGTAGATTGTGCCGTGTTGCTGGGCGCTCACTCAATCTCTTCTCTGTGTGTGTGTGGAGAGAGAGAGAGCTCAAGCCGGCTTTTCTCTTCCCGTAAGGACACGGATCCTATTGCACTAGTACCCCACCCTTATGACTTTGTGTGTGCTGTGTGCTAAGTTGCTTTTGTTGTGTCTGACTCTTTGTGTCCCCATGGACTGAAGCCCACCAGCCTCCTCTGTCCATGGCATTCTCCAGGCAAGAATACTGGAGTGGGTTGCCGTGCCCTCCTCCAGGAGGTCTTCCCCACCCAGGGGTCCAACCTGCACCTTTTACGTCTCCTGCATTGGCAGGCAGGCACGCTACCACTTGTGCCACCTGGGAAGCCCCTATGACTTCATTGAACCGTAGCTATTCCCCAAGGGCCCTATCTCCATATATAGTCACACTGCTTTAGGGATTCAACATAGGAACTTGGAGAAAATACAGTTCAGTCCATAGCAATAGAGGTCAGAGAATACTACAAATTTTAACCTCAAACAAAGAGCTAGGTTTGGGAACCATGCCAGATCAGGATCTGGTGAAGGATGTGTTGAAAACAGGAGCACTGGGGTCTAGTGGTGATGAATGTCAATAAAATCTTCCCGAGGAAAAAAGTCCTCATTATTTAAAAAACAAGTACATGACAGATTCAACTTGTTTATATTGCCTCTCCTATATGATCTGTATTTCAGAACAGTCATATAGTTTTGGGGGAAACTTTTAGATAGAATTATTCTACAAAATAAAGAAGAAATGGTAGAATGTTCTATGGCTATTTTAAAATCATAATGATAAATGAATGGATCTAGACAAGTATCAGAGGTTGATAGTAATCCAAACAAGAGATGAGCAAGCAACTATTTTCTGGTAGAAGTGTCTAATGTCACCTATAAAGTAAAGAAATTTTGCCAAATGGAATTGTTAGTTGCTCACTCATGTCTGACTCTTTGCAGCCTCATGGACTGTAACCCACCAGGCCCCTGTGTCAATGGGATTTTTCAGGCAAGAATATTGGAGTGGGCTGCCATTCCCTTCTCCGGGAGATCTTCCAATTCAGGGATTGAACCCAGGTCTCCTGCATTGCAGGCAGTTTCTTTACCATCTGAGTCAAATGAACAAATAAAATCGGATTCTGACCAAGCCTTTAGATCTAGGGAGCAATTTATAGTAAATGCAGTGGACAGAGGAACATCTATTATATGATCAACATGATTGCTACTGGCAAACTGTACAAATTACCCAGTTCCTTCAAGAGACAACAGCAGTAAAACAAAAGAACAAAACTGCAAGAAAAATTAAAGAAGAGGAAGACAGAGGAAGCTATAGACCAAAAGATAACTAAAAGCTATAAAAGTCAAATTAGATATTTGATCCTAGTTCAATAAACTGTAGGTAGAAACAAGTTAGTTGGGAAAAATCTTACCACTGGATATTTTGTGATGTTAAGGAGTTGTTAATATTGTTAAATACCCATTTGATCGCAGAGTTCCAAGAATAGCAAGGAGAGATAAGAAAGCCTTCCTCAGTGATCAATGCAAAGAAATAGAGGAAAACAACAGAATGGGAAAGACTAGAGATCTCTTCAAGAAAATTAGAGATACCAAGGGAACATTTCAGGCAAAGATGGGCTCAATAAAGGACAGAAACGGTATGGACCTAACAGAAGCAGAAGATATTAAGAAGAGGTGGCAAGAATACATAGAAAAACTGCACACAAAAAAGATCTTCATGACCCGGATTAACATGATGGTGTGATCACTCACCTAGAGGCAGACATCCTGGAATGTGAAGTCAAGCGGGCCTTAGGAAGCATCACTACGAACAGAGCTAGTGGAGGTGATGGAATTCCAGCTGAGCTATTTCAATCCTGAAAGATGATGCTGTGAAAGTGCTGCACTCAATATGCCAGCAAAGTTGGAAACCTCAGCAGTGGCCACAGGACTGGAAAAGGTCAGTTTTCATTCCAATCCCAAAGAAAGGCAATGCCAAGGAATGCTCAAACCACTGCACAATTGCACTCATCTCACACGCTAGCAAAGTAATGCTCAAAATTCTCTCTCCCTCTCTCTGAAGCCAGGCTTCAGCAATACGTAAATCGTGAACTTCCAGATGTTCGAGCTGAATTTAGAAAAGGCAGAGGAACCAGAGATCAAGTTGCCAACATCTGTTGGCTCATCGAAAAACAAGAGAGTTCCAGAAAAACATCTATTTCTGCTTTATTGACTATGCCAAAGCCTTTGACTGTATGGATCACAACAAAGTGTGGAAAATTCTGAAAGAGATGGGAATACCAGACCACCTGACCTGCCTCCTAGGAAATCTGTATGCAGGTCAGGAAGTAACAGTTAGAACTGGACATGGAACAACAGATTGGTTCCAAATTGGGAAAGGAGTATGTCAAGGCTGTATATTGTTACCCTACTTGTTTAACTTACATGCAGAGTACATCATGAGAAACACTGGGCTGGAAGAAGCACAAGCTGGAATCAAGATTGCTGGGAGAAATATCAATAACCTCGGATTTGCAGATGACACCACCCTTATGGCAGAAAGTGAAAAACTAAAGAGTCTCTTGATGAAAGTGAAAGAGGAGAGTGGAAACAGTTGGCTTAAAGCTCAACATTCAGAAAACTAAGATCATGGTGTCTGGTTCCATCACGTCTTGGCAAATAGATGGGAAACATTGGAAACAGTGACAGACTTTATTTTCTGTCTCCAAAATCACTGCAGATGGTAACTTCAGCCATGAAATTAAAAGATGCTTGCTCCTTGGGAGAAAAGCAATGACCAACCTAGACAGCATATTCAAAAGCAGAGACATTACTTTGCCAACTAAGGTCCGTCTAGTTAAGGCTATGGTTTTTCCTGTGGTCATGTATGGATGTGAGAGTTGGACTATAAAGAAAGCTGAGCACTGAAGAGTTGACGCTTCTGAACTGTGGTGCTGGAGAAGACTCTTGAGCATCTCTTGGACTGCAAGGAAAATCAAACCACTCAATCCTAAAGGCAATCAGTCCTGAATATTCATTGGAAGGACTGATGCTGAAGCTGAAGCTCCAGTACTTTGGCTTCCTGATGCAAGCAACTGACCCATTAGAAAATACCCTGATGTTGGGAAAGATTGAAGGTGGGAGGAGAAGTGGATGACAGAGGATGAGATGGTTGGATGGCATCACCGACTCGATGAACATGAGTTTGAGCAAGCTCTGAGATTGGTGATGGACAGGGAAGCCTGGAGTGCTGCAGTACATGGGGTTGCAAAGAGTCAGACATGACTGAGTGACTGAACTGAATAAAGATATTTTGGGTGTCTTTTTAAAAAAGAAGTTTTACCTTTCAGAAATTCACAGATGACATGAAATGACATCTTCAATTTTCTTCAAAATAATCCAAAGTTGGGGGTTAGGTGTGGATAGAGTTTGAAATAAGATTTCCCATGTATTGAATATTATAAAAACTGCTATGATGATTAAGGGCTTCAATATAATGCTTTCTCTTCTTTTGTATATATTAGGAAATATTCATAATATATTTTAGAATGGAATATATCAGAATTTTGAGGACAAAAAGGAGGCGAAAGTCCCATTCCAAATGGGAAAATACTCAGAATGTGTCTGAGAACTGGTTTCTGGGAGCCCAGAAATCAAAAGGCCACCATCAAGAAGTGTGAAGAGGCTGATGCTTTCTACTTGCAGGCTCTTTTAGCCCGTCAGTGTTTCATGGATATAGCAGCAATGAAACTTCTATTTCAGAAACAAAAGACTTGAGTGTTCACAGAAACATCAGCTCCCAGAGTATCAGTGTTTTTGATAAATCGGGCTAGTCCCTCAAGCCCAGTTCTCAGAGTGAGATGCAAAGCTGGACTTGTGAGCAAGTTTATTGCACTACAGAGGAGCAGCCCTGATGCTAGAAAAGTGACTAGTTTATATTGGACCGTAAATATGCCCGCCCCTACTATTAACAGAGACCCTATAATCCAAAACTGTAAGCAATTGGGCCCTTTAGTTCAGAGAAGACATTATTGTGGTCTTCTACAAATTTTTTTAAATGAAAAGCTTGGAAAGGTAGCCCAGAACAAAGGCAGTCAGTGCCTCTGCTTGTAAGACATGCATGAATGTGGGGGCCTCATACAGAATTGTCTCCTGGCAGTGAGGGCCTTGAGAAGGCACCATTGTGAAGAAGAGGATGAGACTTGGAAGAAGGAAGCATTCTGTAGAGTCTAGTGGTGAAGAGATATAAGAAAGAAGGCTGTGGAGTTCAACGCTATAAAAACAAAACCAGAAGATACATCAACTTTGACGACATAAACTAGTAAAAAAAAAAAAAAAAAAAAAAAACCCAAAGTATTTATCTTATCAGCAAAGGGTCCTCTTGAGCTAAGAAACCTAGTAAGACATTCTCAGGAAGTCTATATATAGACAACTATTATTCCCAGTCCATGAAATGATTATAAAATGGACAGCCTAGAAACTACAAGAAGAAAAACAGAAAGTAAGGATCAACAGATTTTAGCTGATCAAAATATTCTCTAAAATGCCAAACATGAAGTTCAGGAAAACTGTAATAAAACAGCTATCCCAACAAACATTAAACATCTTGAAATAAGCATTTTTAGATATAAAACGGACCTTAAATCATGAATTCAAGAAAACCCAGAATAGAAGTGAGCAAAATAACAGTGTAAGGTGAGATATGATCAAACTCAGGAAAAAAAATTGGTAAAAAAAAAAAAAGATAGAAATTATCTCATAGGTAAAGGCCAAATTACATGGTATCCAAGGAGGGATAGATCTGACTACAAGTTTCATAAGAGATTTTGAGTAGAGAGACAAAAATATAATGAAATAAGTAGTATCCAAAAGCAAGAGCTCAATAGAGAACAGTGAAAAAAAATTCAGTACATATTTGATTTTTCTGAATAAGAAAAATAAAACAATGAAATAAAACTAGCATTAAAAGTATAATCAAAGAAAAAAAATGAAGTCTTAATCTTATTGTTAAAAGGTTCCCCCCGCCACCATATACCTTCAAAATTACAAGATAGAGTCTAGTCAGACTATTCAGTTTTTAAGAATCAGTCCTCTGGGGGAAAAAGGAAATACCAAGAAACTAGTTTCTTGACTGAAACAAAAGAAGAAAGACAAAAATGACACAGCATTTAAAAAACAATAAGGAAAATATGAGTAAAGAATCTTATATTCAACTAAGCTGTTTTACATGTATCAAAACTAAAGGAAAATTTGGCAAAAGGACTGATGTTGAATATTAAAATATTAGATCTAAGAATATACTCAAGGCTAAAACAAAAGTGAGAACAAGTGTGGAAAAGTATTATCTAAATATGGGTTCTGACAAAATAAAAGTAATTTTAAAAGTTATAGGAGAAGGAAAAAAGTAAAAATTAGAATAAGTTCATTGCTTATAGTTCATAGACTATAGATAGGAGTCAAAGAATATTATTTAAATCTAACAAACCAGGGAGGAGAAACCTAACTAAGGGGGAAAAGAGATCAAGGGAATTTTAAGAGTTATTAGCAAAGAGTTAGGCACCTACTAGTCCATTTAGTCAAGGCTATGGTTTTTCCTGTGGTCATGTATGGATGTGAGAGTTGGACTGTGACTAAGGCTGAGTGCCGAAGAATTGATGCTTTTGAAGTGTGGTGTTGGAGAATATCTTGAGAGTCCCTTGGATTTCAAAGAGATCCAACCAGTCCATTCTGAAGGAGATCAGCCCTGGGATTTCTTTGGAGGGAATGATGCTAAAACTGAAACTCCAGTACTTTGGCTGCCTCATGCGAAGAGTTGACTCATTGGAAAAGACTCTGATGCTGGGAGGGATTGAGGGCAGGAGGAAAAGGGGATGACAGAGGATGAGATGGCTGGATG
Organism: Budorcas taxicolor; assembly: GCF_023091745.1. Taxonomy (NCBI): domain Eukaryota; kingdom Metazoa; phylum Chordata; class Mammalia; order Artiodactyla; family Bovidae; genus Budorcas; species Budorcas taxicolor. Next base: position 4,663,790 of record NC_068915.1, on the reverse strand, counting down.
GCATCACTGACTCAATGGACGTGAGTCTGAGTGAACTCCGGGAGTTGGTGATGGACAGGGAGGCCTGGCATGCTGCGATTCATGGGGTCGCAGAGAGTCGGACACGACTGAGCGACTGAACTGAACTGAACTGAGAATCAAAATACAAGCTTTTCTAAGTGCAAAAGTAAGTAGTAAAAATAAGCAAAAAAGTCAGATCAAGTGAGGAAAGAAACAGTAAATCTAAAGTTAATATTTATATTAAGTAATAAGACAGAACTGAGAACAAACATACTGATCATATTGACAAATGTAAATGGGTTTAACTTGGCTGTTTCATGAACAAGACATTGATCATGGCTTGCAAAGCAAAATCCATCTCTGTGCTGAGTAGAAAAGACACTCCCAAACCAAATGGTCCTGGGAGGCTCACAGTAAGGGTTTGGGCTAAGAGACAAATTAAAAACAACAGTAGGAGTGCTGGGGTTGATTTTAGCAAGGTAGAATTCAGGTGCCAATCATTAAAGGAGACAAGTTAACTGAAGTTAACTGGGTATAAATACACTTGATGACATACCAAGTCTCTGGCCATTGAATTGAAAATGTCAGAAAACATTAAGCCTCAGTATCTAAACACCAAGTCTTACTTATGAAATTATTCTCGAAATTGATCTTGACTTATTGTTTCAGTAATGGGCCGATATTCCATCATGTAGGTATATAGCACATATGAATTTCACTTTTTTTCTTAAATCCCTGTTAAAATACCAAGAAACAAACTCTTTAAACCATCATTAATCCACAAGAACACAGAGAATTGGGAGAGAAGACAACTTAGATAAAAATTTTTTCCAATCAGTTTTTGGAAAAAGAAAAGCAGAAGTTGTAACTGAACGACTGGAGCAGAGGAAGTTAAAACCCACATCTTTAAACAGAGACACTGCCAAGAAGTGAGACCAATTTGCGGCCATAGAATTTCTGAGAGGCTGAGTATTTGAAAGGTGTGAAAAAAGTGTTGAAACAGGGAACTGATTTGCTCTCTGATTTTGGAGCATCTGAATTCCTGAGGTCTGTTTTCAGGAGAACCTGGGCAGCCAGGCAACTATCTTAATACCCACACATGGCCAGAGGCTGATTCTTTTGGGAAGATGAAACCCAAAGTCTCTGGATTCAGGGACAAGAGGCACAGAAGAAGTCTGGGATGGAGGTGAAGGGTTGCATGAAAATCTACATAGTAAATAAGCTGTAAATAGCCTGAGAGCTGTTCCCTCCCTTTTGCTCTAAATAGTACAGCCATTTGTATATCTCAAGACTGCTAGTTGGAAAAACCCTTACTAGAAAAACTGAACAGCCAGAAAAGACCAATGATTAGAAGTTCTGAGGTACTAAAGAAGGTTCTAGGAAAAAGACTGTATGGTTGGCCCTTTGGCCAACAATCTAGATTGGAGAGAAGGACAGAGAACTCAAGAAGAGAGGATGTTAGGTAAGAAGTAACTCATGGCGTTGACTGTAGAGCAAAAAGCCTACTATGGGTAGGTTTTCTCAGTTTGTGAGAAGGGCTTCTAGAAAGATGAGCAACTGAAGTGGCAGAGCAACTTTAACTTCAGTAAGGGATAGTATTCTTAGGAAAGACATTTTGACTGGAGTGAATTACTTGGTTCAACAGTGAATAATATCTGGAGCAATAATAACAATGTAGAAAAATTATTTCTGGAGGGAAAGTGTTATTTTGCTTAGGTGCATATCAAAAGTTTTAAGTTTTTCTGTACTTTCACTCAATATTCCACTTTTAAGAATTTACCCTAAGAATATAAAAGTGAATGTGTACAAAGATTTAAATATAAGCCTATCTGTTACAGCGCTGTTCCTAATAGTAAAAAATTAAATACAACCAGCATGTCTCCAATAGGAAATCAGTTAAATCAGTAGTGATATGACTTAATAATTAGAAACTGTAGAGCTGAATATTTACTCAGGAAGATATACCTACTCAAAATTTTTCATAAGCAACTTTTTCTCTATAGTCTCATTTTTATGGAAAAAGGATAAAAAAAGAAGTAGAGAGAGATCTGAAAACTTCAATTAGTAGACATTTCGAGAGTTAGTACTAAACTTGAGTTTTCTTTTCTTTCTTTTCATCTGTATTTGCAAACACTAAAGCAGTCTGCATAATTGCAGCAACCGTTAAAGTTGACACACACAGAAAGAACTGACTTATAACTCATGTTTTAATGTTATAATTAGAAATGAGAAACTATTTTCAAAAAGAAAGAGACAAGACAAGAAGAATAAGAAGATGGCATGGCAGCAGGTTAATTTCTAATGGTCAGAGAAATTTTCCGCTTAGCAGAGGTGTGATCTTTCAGGCTAAATTCGTCTCTACTCACTCAGTCATTCAATAAATATTTGAGAGCATTTACCATGTTTACTCTCTATGATCAGCTCTTTTCCTATAAAGAGCAATTAACCTTTAGGCAGGTAAGACAGAAGCTATTGGAAATAACCAAGAATCATATGCTGAAGTTAATATTTCTGTGTAGTTTGTAATCTACTTTAAATTTAGATATGGGAGTGAAAGGACTATCCAAGCTGCATAAAATACTAAGTAGTATAAATCTGACTATGAATAAGGGCACCCCAAGAGTGTCATATTTAAATATTGATAACAAGGACAGTGTAGAGTGGGAAACTCATCTAAGTTTTGTTGCTATTATTTACATTTCCTTTCCTGTTTATATTCTAAAATTAAGTGTACAGAATGAAATAAAAAATTTTTTAAAGACAAATCATCCAAATGATTGGAGTCTTAAATTTTATTTCACTTTAATATTTTCTGCAATAATTGAAAACACTGAGCTGGTAATATAAGGAAAATAATGGAACTTACATGGTTAGAACAATGTAAGTAACTGAGTTTGGAAAGCAGGTATCTCCAGCTTAGAAATATATCCTAGATATAAAACGGAAAATTGATTGATTGATTGATTTTTTAAAAAATTGATTGATTTAAAAAAAAAGAAGAAAAAAGAAACGTGTGCAAACTAGTTTCAAAAAAATGATCTAGTTTGACTTCTACAACTGTAAAGAGTTCTATCCTAATTGTTCACTAAAGGGAATGCTCATCAATTCACCCTCTCTATCGGAGACAGTCACTGTCTGCTCCATTAAGTTATCATCTCAAAGCAGGAAATCTATCATTTATTCTAGGATATTCTAAATTTACCCTGTTGAGAAAGTGAGGTGATGCAACTGAAGTAATTACAATCCTTCCTTAACAAAGCAATGTATTCAGAATATAAAGTGAGCACAGCATTTCAATATAAAAATTAGCAAATGACATAAATGACTAAGAGCAGGGAAAAAAATTTTATTTCAAACAAATTCTGAACATAACTTCCCTACTTTCTAAAGTAAACCAAGGTTTGAACAGAGATGTTGTAGCATTTGAAATATTGATAGAAGCGTACCAGCAATGAAAAAACCCAATTCACTAAGGGTATTAAACTTAATGGACAGAGGAACCTGGTGTGTTCCAGTCCCTGGGATTGCAAAGAGTCGGACACGACTGAACGACTTTCATTTCATTAAACTTAAAATTTCATTTATACGAAGGAATAAAAGAGAAAGACCCAAACCAAAACCAAATCAAAATTTCCAAACTCAAGTCTCTTCATTTTTCTGTGTTCTTTCCTCACTTAGTGTTTTGATACAACTTCCTGTCAGGGCAGCATAAAGAGAGTTGTCAATTCATTACTTCTAAATTGCCCTGAAAACTGGAATTTTGCTAACATATATCTTCCATCCTGTAGCTTGCCTTTGAACTGCGTCAAATTCAAACCATGAAAACTAAATGTACTGCCTTAGAAGGGTCCATGTATTTAATAACCACATCGGAGGACAAGCCATTAGCTTAAACTCTGAAGCCATCTGCGAAAAAAAAAGGCAACTCTTAAGAGCTGCCACACACAGAAAGTACAGATTTGTAACTCATTCAGCTGGCTGTATGTTTTTTGTGGCCTGCCACCTCCAAGAGAGCTCTGTGCCTCAACAATTAATACCAAAAATGTTTCCACTGAGGTAAATTCTGGCATATTCAGTCTCCAGAGACAAAATTTCATGCTGAGAGGTAGTATTGGTTCTTCCTAGATAACTGACAAGTAGTTCCTTTGGAGAATTCCAGCTTGCTATTTTTTCCAACATTATTTCCCCAAACACCTCCTAGCATATAGTAGGAACTTTAGGAATGATTGTTGCATTGAATCAAACAAAAAGTTATGTAGGCATAAAGTATTAAAAACATTCAGAACAAAAGATATACTGTGGATGTCTTCTTGGGCATTTTGTTTAAGCTAGGCCTTAGTAAATGGAAAGTCTATGGTCATCCCATGGGTGCTGTTTGCACGGAAGAAAAAAAACCTTTTCCAAAATGTGCTTAATGGAATCTGGCTGAGAACACAAGTTTTCTAAAAACCCCCTGTCTTAAGTCTCTGTGAATGTATCCATCCAATAAAAGTTAATTTTATGCAATATATTACACATAAACACATGCTGAAGATGCTACTTTCTTATTTTGGAAAGAGAAGAGATTTAATTAGACTGTTGTCTAGGAGCCCAATGTAACTTTGATGTTTATTAGTTTGAAGAACTATAATTTCTGAAAAACTGACAGATTTGTCTCATGAATTTAATACTGAAACTATTTAAATTAAAGCATGACTAAGAGTTAGCAAAATTTATGAGAAAAAAACAGATGGTGATCTGTGAGGTTCAGTGAGTCTTTAAAATACTTATTCAGCACTTCAAAATTAATTTCCTCTTTTATCTAACAAACCAATTTGAATGGATAGAAAATATGTCTGCCTGAGCAAGTAGATGATACCATTAACTTCTCACTTTACCATGTGGATAGCAGCTGTATAACTGGGCTTTTATTCTGCCCTTCCAGAACAGTTTAATTTAGAGTCAGGTAAGAAGTAGGTTAAAAACAGAGGCCAAAGAATTGTAAAAATGCTGATAATATCATAAAAATGATCGTGTTAGCTCTTGCTTACCGCATAGTCTTGCTTCAACCAAAACATCTGCCTATCACCCCATAAATGTCCCTACACTACTCTTCCCTTTATAAGCAAAAAATGAAGCTTTTTAGGGACCTTTAATAGTCAGCAGCTGTTTGGCTGCCAAATACTGCATCTGGAGGGGAGTGTACTATTCATGTGGCGAAAAAGCTTATTGTTTAGTTTTCTTTAAGCCCACCAGTGTTTTACATAAAGACATTTAAATGCTTTGAACATGAGGAAAGACACAGGAGGTCCTTAACCAGTATATTGTTCAAAACCAGTATATTGTTCCCAGAAGACAATGAACAAAAGAGATTGTAGTCGACCATGTTCAATACATAGGATGAATGAGTGCTAACGTAAATGGGTTTGATGCCAGTTAAAGGGCGTACGTCATGGTAATTTAACATTCATTTTACTCTACTGAGATTACCTCTACTTGAGTCTATAATGAATCATAATAGTTTTTCTTGCTAGGTAATAATTATAATTTTCTGAATACATTATTTAAAAAAAAATACTTACATTTCTTAAAATGAACATTAGAACAAGGGGGAAAAAAAATCTGCTTTAGAAAAATTCAAACAGGAGCTGGTCTTGGAAGAGAACATCAAAGCCAGGATGACCCCAGGATCATCATACGTTGAGTGGGATTTTTTTTTTTTTTTGATGTGGACCATTCCTTTCCAAGCTTTTATTGAATTTGTTACAGTATTGTTTCTGATTTATATTCTAGTTTTTCAGCCTGGAGGCATGTGGGACCTTAGTTCTCTGACTAGGGATCAAACCTGTACTCCTTGGATAGGAAGATGAAGTCTTAACCACTGGACCACCAGGGAAGTCCCTGGGTTGCTTTTTAAATAGTGTGACTTGAGGTTCTGTTAACAGGAAATATAAAAACCATACAATGGTAGTTTACTGTGATAGTGTCTCACTGGGATCAGAGTTGTTCCCTCCGCTCCTTTACTTTAAAAAGAAGTTTGGTATGACCACCATAATACTAGTGTATCACCTTCAAGGGGTGGCAAATTTTACCCTCTCAGAACCTAAAATGGTTCAAGGGGATGCGGGTTGGTTTAGGAGAGAAGTAGGGGAAGATCGCCAGCACTCGCTCTTCAGTTCCCACCCTGCGGCCTCTCACAGCCCTCCTTTCTTCCTGTCTTTCTCACTCCCCTGAGATGAAGGCATGGGCTGCAGCCTTCATCCGCCTATCCTTCTTCTGGACCCCAAGTCATATACGCTAAAAACGTTAACCTGAAAACCATCTCCTGAGCATTCTAAATTACTGTCAAAGGACCTATCTCTCTCATTCTCGTAGAAAAACAAAAATTTTACTACTGTACAAAAACTATGTTAACTACTAAATTCTGAGTAATTTTCATCATAGGTAAATGGAGAGAATCTAAACATTAATTTGGGTTGCTGAGGAGAGGAGGCAATAGAATGGGACTCAGGAGCTTACAGTCTTTATAATTCTCCACATGGAAGAAAATGGTGTGTGTGTGGAAGAGGGGGAGAGGGGATCCCCAAAAAGGAGATCCCTACCTTTTTGCATCATGGTTATACAGAAGGAAAAGCTTCGTAGGGTATATAAAGATACGTAGGGTATACGTATTTTCAGAACACAGAAATAATACATTTGTCTGCCTTTTCTTTTTTCTCTCTTCTTTTTTCCTTTCCTTTCTTTTACTCATTTCATTTTAAACTGGTAAAATTTGTCAAATATTGACCTTTGCTATCAAAGGAGAATGGGATATCATCTTTCCTAGAAATCATTCAATGTCATATTTTGTCTTCTATGCTTCTATAATATCTACAATATCTTAGAGGTTGTCAATAAAATCAGTTAATCTTCCAACTACTCCTGTGAAGTGAATTCCTATTTTACTTACACATTTTATAACAATTTATATGAAATTGATCAATGCTTATTGTAGACCTACTGCTAAAGTAGGTTATATGCCAATTTCGTTTCTTGAGGTAGATAAAATCTTATTTATAAGACAAGACTTATACATACAGCACAAATTATAGAATAATAAAGAGTAGCACATAATAAAATGTTTGTTATATAATTAAAGGCTAAAATGCTTGTTATTGATACTGAATACCACTGGTAGAGAGGAATGGGAGAAATCAGCATTTCTACATATATTAAAACTTCTGGTCACCCCCCCCCCCCCCCACCGCCAATTTCAGACACTGTGACCAGATTAGCTGATTGTGAACCCTTGTTCAGAAATCGTAATGGCTTCCTTTGTGCACAGTTGTGATTTTCACAGTGGAAGTACACGTGAGCTTCTTTTAATGAAAAAATTTCATAATCTAAGAATCCTGAGACTATGTCTCCAGATCCACAGGTTATGAGAATCCAAGTTTGAGTACTCCTGAGTTGAGAACCTCAGGGTAATTATTTCTTTAAATCACCCTTCACTTGAAAGAAGTTGTCTTCGTAGCCAGAGAAACATTGGCCTGTATAATTAACCCTCAGCTATTTAGTCTCTCACTCAAGACGTAGGTTGTATTCCATACTGGATGTGGAAGTCAAACTGAACTGCTCACTGGTCCAATACAAGTCCTCAATTTACCTGTGTGACTGTTTTGTATACTTTGTGCCTTCAGCCTGGAATATTCTTTCATTTTTCTCTTTTTCCATCTACCCCCCTATTTTTTTTTTTTTTTTTGGCCAGAAATTAAGTCAAATAAGTCCCTCAGATACATCTTAATGTTCATGAATAGGATTCTTACCTTCCTCTCATATCTCAGGGCAGGTTATCTGTATCTCTATTATGAGACAGAACATTCAACATACATTATACTTAGGGGTGTGTGTGTATGCATGGTTTTTTACTTCTAAACTGCAAACAGCTAGAGGAAAAGGACTGGATCCAATTCACCATCTAGAAGCGACTGGCACAACATCTTGTGCCAAATAGGAAGTCGAAGAAATAACTATGTGAGTCAATGAAGAGAGTGAAGCTTGAGAAAAGCCTGAGAAAAGCCAGAAACGATCATAGCATACAGCAAGTGACTGAAAAAGGAGTTTTTTGATAAGGGGCTTGGTAAATTTCTCACGCTGTACCTGAGCTAAGGATTTAATAACTCAGGAGAGAAGATATAGCTACTCTTCATCTTATTAATGAAATAGGTTGCTTCCTAGGAGAAAATGTGTGCTCAAGAGAAATTATCTTAAGATCCAAACTTGTCAAGGGAAATTTACCAAACATGTTAAAAAATATCAAATGCTCCGTGCTGTTATCCACAATGTCAGCTTTCTTATCAAATAAAGAGTTGATACCTGTATCTGGATATCTGTACCCAGATAAGTTCCAGGGCTTCCTTGGTAGCTCAGATGGTAAAGAATCCGCCTGCAATACAGGAGACCCCAGTTCAATAACTGGGTTGGGAAAATCTCCTGGAGAAGGGAATGGCAACCCACTCCAGTGTTCTTGCTTGGGAAATTCCATGGACAGAGGAGCCTGGCAGTCTAAAGTCCATGGGGGTCGCAAAGAGTCGGACATGGCTGAGTGACTAACATCAAAAAGTTCTCATCTGCTCTTAGTAGACTCAAACCTTCTGTCTGAAAGCTGAAGTGCTCCAATTAGAATATTTCTTTTAGAGGCATACTTTCTGTAAATAAAGTATCTGCAATTACCTTTCAGAATCTTCTGACAGATTGGTGAACATGACCAGTTTCTGTTCGTGTTTCTTGTTTTTATTTAAGAGTGGTCCACAGGGAATCTAAAAGAAAAAAAAAAAATGAAGGACTTGAGACTTGGCCATATCTCAAGGGAAGATAAATATATCTGTCAGTGGAGAAGAAACCACCTATTAAACACATATTTCCCAAAAGCCATGTTTTTGTTCTCATGTCTTGTTTTCAGCACTGCCAGTTATGAGCAGACAGACTGTGAACTTGCCTTCTGTCTAGTTTCCATCAGAGGTAAAATACTGGGTGTAAACATAAGGACCCAGTCTTCCAGTTAAGGAAGAATCTCATGACAGGGAGAAATTGTCCAGGAGCAAGCGAAGAAAGCTAGACATTCCAATGGACGAGTCATAAACTGTTAATGTTGTCAGACTGACATGTTTGTAGTTCAGTTAGCCACAGTCTATGAATGAGTTTTCCAGGAGAGCCTAATGACCCAGTGACACCAAGAGCTTTCTTCTCAGAGCCACATTCATTCCAACTTTTTCTCCCATAGGAGTTAGTGATTATTTCCATGATTTTCAGGGTACAAAGAACTAGTAATGTGATTATTAAAAAAGAAGTAGGAAATTTACAGATGTATGTAAGACACAAAGTTTTTTCCATTTTCCACTTTTTTTCTTATTTAATATTAATTGTAACTTAAGCACCAAACTGTGGCCACACATTATACAGACATCATAGTCCCTTGTGGGGATTAAAGTAGATTCTTGAGACTGAAGCACTGGAAGACTTGTGTATGTTTTAAAAGCCAATTCCTGCAGGCATTTAACACATTTGAAATGCATCTGGAAACCACTATTGCTGAGATCCCATTAGAAATGTTAGGCAGTTCAGGTCTGTGGGAAACATGAAGCCCCTTTGTTTGAGTTTTATGAGTTTCTATTTAAGTGTAACAACAACCAAAAAAAAGTTTGTTTGTTAAAATGCTCCAAGAAGGATTTGTTTTAGCTATTGGCAAGCTGTCTTTACATAGTGTGGGAGGGTGGCTTTGAATTTTGTTTTGTTTTCAGCTTGTGACAGCTGTTTAAAAGTCATCCATTACCACCATGGTCGGACACGACTGAAGCGACTTAGCAGCAGCAGCCAGTTACTAGATGAAAGCAAATGCCTTTCAGGACTGCTATAGGAATCAGGCCACCAACTAGTACAGCTATCTTTTATCTATCTAAAATTGCAAAATTGCCCCATTTCTTCATGTGGCATTTTGGAAATACCATACAATTCTGTAAATGCTTGAAAAGGCATGCAAGTGATATGCTACCTGACAAAGCATGACTTGCAATAAGGGTGCACTCTGAAATTTCCGGAAGATGGAGTTTTAAAAAGTTAATTCGTTAATAAATTACAATTGATCAATGTATGGCAAAACCAATATAGTATTGTAAAGTAAAATAAAGTAAAACTAAAAAAAATAAAATAAAATACTTCTCTAATTAAAAAAAATTATAATTGAACTAAGCTTTTTAAAATATCCTCAATGGTTTCATTATTCCTAAAATTACTTAAAAAAATGTTAATTTCCCAGCAGACCTGAAATGGCACATGGAGTCTGAGTTTGAGAGAATCATAGAATTTGAGACATTGGAGAATACTGAGAATTATGACACTATCATTTTTACAGAGGAAACAGAAGCTCAAAGAGGACAAATGATTTGGCTAATTAATGACTGACCTAGGATTAGATGTTAAACCATTCAACCCCTAGTCCATGAATTTATATTGCTGTCCCACAAGTGAACACTATACAGGTATAAGCCACATGTAATTTAAGTTTGGAATAGGTGAGATCTTGTGTTAATGTTAAAATACTTAAAAAGTAATATATAAATGAAACCTTGTTCAAAAAACATTTCTTAGGCAAAGACATTGCATTATTTGAAGTCTGGTAGTGAAAAAAGAAAACCCCAAAACAGCCTGCAGAGAGGCAATTTCCAGACTTAAAAATGTTATAGTTTAAAACTCACAGATAATACCTCCAAGGCACTAGAAACAGATGAAATAGATAGTCTCAAATGTGTAATTTACTGAACACTGTATTTTCTTCTAAAGGGCCTTTCATAGGCTAGACTTTTACACTTCTTATGCTTCTACCCAGGAAGTCAAAATATCAAAGAGTGATAATCAGAAAAGTCACTATTACGGGAATAATCATAATTTCCAATAGTTTATCCATTTCTCCCATGGCGGGTATTTTTCCACTGGAACAAAAACAGACAATCAGAGAAAGACGCTCAGCAATTAAACGGATTCTCTTTCAAGTGGAAACAAATTAACCAAGTCAACCCTGAAGACACAGGGTCTTTCTCAGTATCAATGCCTCACTTTTTTTTCAGTTGTAGAGAAGATGAGACTTGAGAAGTCTCATAAGACTTAGCAAATATGTGTGTGCCTCTCTGCACTTTACTAATTACAAGTTACAGTGGCATTAAACCATAAGATAAGGAATTCTACTGAAGTTCTTGCTCCTTTAATTTTTCACAAAATCAGCCTGGAAGGGAGGGCATGGACTTCCTGGATTTGAACTGGCTAATGTGGAGACCTGAGAACAGGCAGGAACAAGGCATCTGTTACATGGAACTAGGAGACACTGCCTTCAGAACTGCCTATTCTAGAGTAGCACACCTCATCCTACTGCAGCTCAGCTGAGCTTCATTCATTCCTTGTAAAAGGTGTAACTCAAACTTTTTGCTTTGCTAAACCTGTTCAATATTTGAGGCAGATCCTAATTGGGAAAACTAAATCAGACATAGAGCATGGTGAGCTTTCATTAAAGAGAATTGTACCTATCAGATAGTGAAAAGATAAAGAAAAGATAGAATACCTCTTAACCTTGGTCTTGGCCCATTCAAGGTGAATTTCTCAGATAGCTTGTCCTGAAGTACTTAAAATGTAAGCCAGTCAAGTTTACACTGCTGATTTTGATGTCTGCTTGCTATACTCTTATTTCTGTTAACTTTCGTGTAGAAATTACCAGATCTTTCCTTTCTTTCATACTGTGACATTTGTCTTTACCCTGCAGGGACATCTGAGAAGCCATGGTTTCTCCCAGATATGTTGACATATGTGGTCCATGAGACACAGAACCTTACACTATCATTCTTGATGAGAAGTGTAACTATAATACAAAGCTGCAAACAAATAATGACAAACAAAGCTGCTGCAAACAAAGCTACTATGCATTAAATACTAAGACCTCTCTTCTGAAATTACTTCCAGAATCCATGGCACATTCTTTTGGAAATTTTTGGAAAAGGCCTAAATTATTTTGGCCTTTAAAAGTTTGGTAAATAAAGTGAAGACTGTAAAGCTAAGTAATATTAGTGGTTTAAATATATAGGGTGAAAACTATTAGTTTGTAAGCTTTTTTTTTAAACTTTTAAAATTTTACAAACTTTTTTCTTTTTGCATCTACAGGAGCATAATGATTAAGAGCAGACTTGGAAACAAGACTGCCCAAGTGCAATCTTTCCGCTCTGATGACTGGTTGACCGAGGTGTTACAACCTTTGTATGTCTCTGTTTCCTCTTAGGTAAGGTGGGGATAATAATAGTATTTGCCTCATTAGGGCTGCAATGAGGCTAAAATATGTTGATACATGTAATATTTATACAGTAGTGCCTGGTGTGTAGCTAGCACACTATACTTGTTTATGGGTGTCATTGTAATGGAGTCTTAGGAGGAAGGAGGCAAATACTTGTGATCATTTCACCACCTTGACTCATGGTAGGTGAAAGGATCTCATATTGGGAGAGCTTGGGGTATGGGGATCAGTATAGACGATATCTTCTAAGGTTCATTTTGCCTCTAAGCTTCTCTCTTCTAAGATTCCAAGTAAATAGGTGTTTGCTTTCAAAGAATTCATCATCCGGTTGAGAAAATAGGATGCTTAATCTTAGAGGCCCAAATCTAGGTGTTTCTTATTTTCATATACTCAGGATCCCATCTGGTACTTATATCACAGTGAGGATCAAATATTTTAACAGTAGAATTAAGAAGGATATCTAATTGTATAAAAGATGTGTGAAATGTGAAAATGTGAGAGATGTGAAAATAAAAAATAACTGATATTGACAAGTAAAAGTTTGAGGGTAATAGGTTTTACTATGGCCAATAGCAGTTGCTCAGATATTTTTGGTGGATTATTTGTATTTGGTTTTACCATTTGCATGAAAGAAATTTGAAAACAAAATAACTTAAATTTTTACTTAAAGTTGTTTTAGACTTTTGTTTTCCTGAGGGGAAATTAGTATAAGGCACGTGTAATTTCTGGAAACCAAAAGATTTACAATTAAAGACCACAGAAGTTAGAGTACCTAACTGGTTTACAGCATCCTCTTGGCTAAAACTGAAAACATTTGTTTACATCATTTGGTTAATTTTTTTTCCTCTTCTCTTCCCCTACCAGTTTTTCCTCTTTTCAAGGAGTTTCTTACTGCTCAAGAAACAGCTGTTGCTCTCTGTTTAAATAAACCAAAAGATGTCTTGGATTCTTGGATGGGTTTCAGTACCTCAGTGAAGATCATAAACTGATTGTTTAAGCAGAAGTTTACAGAATTCACAGTTCCAAAATAACCCAACTTTAGAGGATAAACTTACTTTTGGAAGTAAGCCAAGTTTTCTGAATGTTTTGCCATTTGTGGTGACAGCTTTTAACACACTTGGCTTTTTTAAAGTCGAGTTCAAGGACTAGGGTGTGAGCATTACTAGTCATAGTCAACAATGCAGAAACGGGTTTTACAGACCTTGAAAATATCACATTAAAAAATTGCCAAAGAATTCTTCTACCACTGTATAAGTTTGTTTTGTTGATTAAGACTATACTATAGCATTGAAATGTGTCAAAATAAATGTGCAATTAAAGGCATGAGAGTTTTACTTAAAACAGAATCTGAAGCTGACAGGTGATTTTTATCAACATAAAATGCTCTGCCCTCTGGGGTATACAGTTTAGAACTCATAATACTTACCCAGAAAATCTGTTTCATTCCAGAGGCCACCGTGACTAAATTCAAAATTAAATGTTAACCAGGTTCAATACATTTAGGATGAAATGTCCTAGGCAAATACTAAACCATCATGAAAATTATTATCCTTATATCTATATGTGATAAATAATATTTTATAAGATAGTACGCTGAAAAACATACACATACATATATACACTCATACTTACATATTTTAAATCAGTTACATTGATTTTAAAAGAAATGATATATTTTAGTCTAATATATATAAATGCTTTCTCATCATCACATAAGAGACTTACAGGTACTCAGTGGATCAAAAACTTGGTTAAAACTGAGACTCATGAAGAATAATACATTAATCCCATATTCATTCATTGTCACTTAAGATACACAAGTGTACATGAGTTGCCAAGCCTTGTTTTCTCAAAAGGGGTCTACTGATGGTATTTCATATAGACATTCAGGCCCACAACAAACCCTCCGTGAATTCTAGTTTTAGTTTCTTTACAAGGGAACTCGAATTGTAAGCCATTTCAATGCTGTCTGAAAATAGAATGCTTTTAGAACTCTATGATCTTTTTCCAATCTTTTAAATTTGCCTCACCCACATTTAATTTAAATTTGGCAAGTTACCTTCATTGGATGTTTCCAAGGTACTCAAATTAGCTTGCACTGCACAATTCTTTTATCTTTTTTTGTACTCATGAATCATCAGCTTGTATAAATTTTATTTAAATTATTTAATTACAAAAAACAATTAAACTAGTCACACATCACTTGGGGGGACAAATAAGACCTACTCTTGGTAAATGTGCCACTCAACTTTTAGAGGCAGAAATAAGTGAATGTCCTTAGCTACGAGCATGCAGCATGCCTTGAGTGCCAGTCTGCATTTTAGAGATAGAATAGGCAGCGTGGTTAGTCCGTGCTGAGCTGGTTAAGTAGAATCTGGAAAAAGAGCAGTGGTTTCAGTCAGGAGTGGGAAAATGCCTGCAGGGTCAGGAAGCTAAGATAAATTGGTGACATTATGTGGCGGAAGGGCCTGTGGAGAACAAGCAAATAAATGTCCTACCTAAAGGCTTTAAAATTCATTAAAACACACACACATACACAAAAACAAAGTGAACAAACAAAAAACAATGCTCTTAAAAAATATTTCTGTTGACTTTCCACAACTATTAGGTCTATTTTTCATAGCCATTTATAATTTTCAAAGCATCAGTTTATTTGTTCCCAATATGCAAATAATCATGCATACCTTTTTAGATACTTGCAATTATTAGTAAGAAAGAAAAATAAGAAAAACATTAGATTAGAAAGCAGAATTTGATGGAACTTTTATTATTTTTTTTCTGGCCCAATTCCTAAGTTAACTAGATGTAAAAATTTAAGCATTTTAATTATTTTGTCTAGATTTCAGCCGTCTTCTACAGAATCAGGGCCAATAAGATTACCTTTAACGTCCCTTGAATTCTAAAATTCTGTGATAATCACTGCCAAATACGTGTGGCCAGCCCTGGGGACAACAACCAGAATCACTGCTGGGTTAGCCTCTGTGGCGGGAAAGGGACGGGGGGCTGCTCTTCTGTTTGTGTGTGTGTGTGCTGTCACTTAGCTGTGTTCAACTCTTTGTGACCCCGTGGATTGTAGCCTGCCAGGTTCCTCTGTCCTTGGGATTTCTCAGGCAAGAATACTGGAATGGGTTGCCATTTTCTGCTCCAGGGCATCTCCCCAGCCCAGGGACTGAACCTGTATTTCTTTTGTCTCCTGCATTGACAGGTAGATTCTTTACCACTGCAGCACCTTGGAAGCCAGTCTTCTGTGTTTGGTTCTCCTTAAAATCAAGTGACTTATACAAAACTCAAGAACAAACTGGGGAAAGAAGGGGCCAAATAAACTTCTCTTTATGCTTACTATTCTATTACATTGGCTGGTAAGAAATTATTTCAAGTATTTTATAGCTTCTTACCAAATGCTTGCAAACCACTGATGATATTTCACCTAGACCACTGAAGTTGCATCCTAACTAGTTTGGTTCATCCCAGTTTTGGTTCCCTTCAGTCTGCTCTCTAAACTGTAGACCTAGTGACCTTTCCAAAATACATATTTGAGCTTGTTATCTCCCTTCTCTCCACCCCTAAAATAAACCACCTTCATGGCCTTCCGTTACAGTGACCAAAGTCCTTTTCATCATTAAAAGGCTCTGCTTGTCTCAAACTGGTCACTATTGGATGTAGGAAGAGATGGTTCTTTCTTGTGGGGCAAATCTCCCAGTTCTGCAAGATGCTTGACACCACCGGCACCCAGCCATGATAACTGAAAATGCTCCCCTCTCCCCTGTTGACCCAGGAGCACCTTCCAACCAGTTTTCTTATCACTTACTAGACTTTCTGTCACTTCCTTGAAGGTGCCGTTCTCCCTTCTGCTGTAAACTTTGAAGCTGCTGTTGCTTCGTTTTAGATGGCTGTTCCCCTCAAAGTAAATCTTTCCTGACTTCTATTGCACAGATTCCTTTAGCATGATTCTTACAGCTGTATACATCGATTCTTTGGAGCATTTATCATAACCGTAATTTGACTATTTTGGTGTGTGAGCGAGTATCTGTTTAAGGCCATTCTTCCCCACTAGACTGTAAATTCTGTATTTTTTCATGTGCTTTGCATACCTTGAATTCCCAGTGTCTGGTACAGTGCCTATAATATGCTAAATGCACCACACTATGGAATGAATTGAAGAATATTAATTATGCCAGCAATTAGTTGTACATGGAACTGTAACATTTTTAATATAAAATATTGAATAAGATTTCCTAATAATACCTTGTGTGTGTGTGTGTGCATCAGTCACTCAGTCATGTCCTACTCTGTGACCCCATGGACTGTAGCCCACCAGACTCCTCTGTCCAAGGGATTCTCCAGGCAAGAGTACAACCTTAGTTTAGTCTAAATCACTCTTGAAACCTTTTTCTGTTCAAGAAGTGTTACCCCCAGAGCTCCCTATTAAAACCATTTTATATTGAAAAAGGAATTCCCTTAGCCTGGAAAAGGGACTATAAAGCATACCAGGTGTTTAAAAGAACAACCTAAATTTATAAGCAAACAGCTAAGATTTCACTGAAATATTTTACAGAATTTCTATAAATTATAAGTAAATAAGACATATGCTCAAGCTTTTAAAGAATACAGCAATGTCATTCAAAAAAAATAAGTATTTGTTCTAGATTTTCATTCATTTACTTTCTCTGGTAAGAAAGATTCCTATATCTAAACAAGTATTTAAGGCCCTTTGATTGTAGATGTGGAAGGAATTGGAAGAGAGGAAAATTACACATTACTCTCATTTACAGTAATGATGAGGGAAATTTAAAAAAAGAAAGAGATTTTGGGGTACCCATTGTTTGGCTAAACCAAAAAAAAAAAAAAAAAACCTTAAAAGAAGGGCCGTTTTTTTTTTTTTCCACTTCATATTTCTGAGAAAGGTGCCAAATTAGGGGACTTTTATCATCTATTTCCTTCTAAGAAGCCTTTTTTGCTTTATAGTAGTAAAGTAAAATTCTTCACAACCACAGATTCTTTTGTTCAAGCACTTCAGGGCACCTACACTACTTCTATATGAAAAACTAACATTTGAGGACTGAAATTGGAAAAGTTCTTGAATCAGAAGTCAAGAGACTAAGATTCCGTCACCAAATCTGTCACTAAACTTGCTCATCCCTGGATAAGTTGATCCCGCAAATTTGAAGAGATTGGATATCACAGTAGTGAAACTGAAAGTGAAAGTGAAGTCGCTCAGTCGCGTCTGACTCTTGGCGACCCCGTGGACTGTAGCCCACCAGGCTCCTCCAACCATGGGATTCTCCAGGCAAGAGTACTGGAGTGGGGTGCCATTGCCTTCTCCAGGAGATCACAAT
The DNA here is from genome assembly GCF_023091745.1 of Budorcas taxicolor. Lineage (NCBI taxonomy): Eukaryota > Metazoa > Chordata > Mammalia > Artiodactyla > Bovidae > Budorcas > Budorcas taxicolor. Next base: position 4,646,165 of record NC_068915.1, on the reverse strand, counting down.
GGCTAAGAGCTTTTCCAACACTTCGGGGCTGTGAAGCTGGTCATCCTAGAATGCCATATGTTGCGGTATCACTTGTGACACATAAATCTTACAGGCTTGCTGAAATGTGACCAACGGCCAATTCTTACCCCATAGAGAGGAATGTGTTGTCTGTCGAATGACCCTTCATTCTACAGCAGGACAAAGATGTGCTTACTCTGGGCCTCTATCCAATTCTGTCTAAGGAATTATTCTCAAACTTTGGATTTCTGTTGAAGAACTTCATTGAGGTCCCCTAATTTATAAATTCACTTTTCTTAACACGTATATTCTTTACCATCTGAGACTATTACAAGAAATATTAGATTAAGTAAATGTCAAAAGATGTGAGTTCCAGTCTAACACTCAACAAACTTTGTGACTCTTGGCAAATTAAACTCTCTGAGCCCCAGTATCCTCATCTGTGAAGTAACAGTAATACTTCCTATCTTCAAACGCAAAAACATAAAGGTTAGATAAGAGGTTACTCTTGAAAGCATTGCCAGTTTGCCTCCACTATAAGATTTGCCCTGATTTGTCTGGTGAATAGTAAGTTCTAAATAAATATTGTAGAATTTAAATATGCTTTAATATTCAAAACTCACTAGAAAACTGGCAGAGAAAGTGATTCTAAAGGGACATGAGTGTTTTATGTATGTTATTATTTACGAAGGCTGATTGCTTTGTTGATAATTATGATAGTGGGAGATTAAAGATGTATTGTTTTATGGCAATATGCACCAAATTTTTAGCAATAGAAACCATATCAGTGACTATACTTTCAAAAGAATAATAATAACATGTTATTATCATTATTATTAACATCAAGGAATTCTAAATATCCGTGACTACATATAAATTACCTTGGAATTTTAAAATTCAGGTAATTATCGCCAGATTAACAAATGTATATATAAAAGTATATATGTGTATATATATATAAAATGCTATCTAATATGACTCAAATGAAAATAAATTACTGTTTAACAAAAATACATGTATAATAAAAATTAATAAGCTCAGTTCTGAGATTTTAATAAATACTTTCTGATTTAATAAGAAGTTGAGATGAAACCTGACCCCTGGACACAGGATTTCAAATAGAGAGAATCTATCCTTTCATTTTCACTATGAAATTCAAGATCCTTTCAGACTAATTATATAGTTATAGCCTTATCTAATGTTAATATTTATGATTTTATTTTTTTATATTCTTTCTTGTTTTTAAATATGCAACAGAATAATCTCTAATTAGAAATCTGTTATTTTTAACACACATTTAAGTAGGGTTAAATTTGTCTACATGAAACATCTTAAGGTTAAGAATCTTCCCACTCATATTTTTCAATTATAAATCAAATTTGATTTTTTTGATACTCTTCCAATATTTTATTTTCTTCTCTACAAGAAAAATTCAAAAGGGGAGCACATTTTCCTATAGTTTAGACTGAACAGTTTTTTGCATGTTTTAATAACTACAGTTGTTTTGCCATTTGTAGTTAAAAAAAAAAGCTTTCTTCCCAGAACGCTTTTGAACACTTTTCCCCTAGTCAAGAGTTGGTTAAAAAGTGATAATGTATTCCTTAAAACCAAAGGAAAAATAGCGAATATGGCAAACTACTGAGAATCTACTGATATACCTTGTAAGCATATAATCTGTCATCTGGACATAACTATTTATCAATATTTATTCACATCAAAAGGAAACATTTCACCATCTTTGTAATTTAAGATATATTTTAAAACTGTGAAAAAAGTAATTTACTTTCAAATGTATTTTATGAATTACTCTACTTAATATGTTTCTTCTTGCTGAATTTAGTGCGTCAGATTAGCAAAAGCATAGAATAATTACCTTTGATTACTTACCATAATAATTTACTAACTGTAGACTAACTGCCCCGCTGTGACTCATTATCTGTCACCCAAGGTTTTTTACATTCTTAGATCAATTAAGGGATCCATTTGTTGGAACTGTGCTTTGCAGTCACTAGAATTTCCACTCATATGTTGTTTTTATTTTAAAACCTGGGAATGCTTCATGTTGATAGTGTTTTCAAATAAAATGGATTTTTTACTCATTCTCTGGGCAATTTCAGTAGAAAGACATTTTTAAAATTCTGTCCTCTTTCTTAAAGACTTGAGGACATATGTGTGTAAAATATGTTTTATTTTATTTTAAATCCTTCTTCCTTCATGAAAACAATATTTGAAATATCTAAACTGTCACAACTCCAAACAGATGGCAGAACAACTGTGACTAACAGGTTTTCCTCTGAGATTTCTTCATTATCTAATCTTAATGAGGAAGCAATGTTTACAAATTGATAGCTAAAGCACTTAAGAGTAAAACATTGAAAAGCAATTTTTTAAAGCTAACAGTTAAAATAAGGCCTCAGGCTTTATCCTTGGCAGGAAGTATTCAGTTGACAAAGAACTTAGTAAGCATCTTCATCCCCTCCTCCCCCTACCCCCTCACTGTGTAGGTAAGGACGCTTAACCCCAGTGGAAGAAGGTGGTCGAGGCATCAGTCAGGACCTTGACTGATGAGGCATCTAGGATGGTGCCTGTCTTTTCATTGTTCCTCGGGTCCCTTTGACGTCTGTCTTTTGGGTTCCTTTAGCAGGAGGAATTGAGTTTAATACTAAATTTCCTATGTTTAAGAAATACTATTTCTTTCCAATTCATGCCTCATTTATCTCATTAAAATTGGGAAATTATTCAGTGGCTAAAAATTTCAATGGAAAAATTATACAGGAAGCCAATGATGTACTAATTAAAATGTAAACTTAGTGAAGAGTGAGGGAAACCAGCTGAGAAGGAGGCAGAGAGGAGAGAGAGACCAAAAGACAGGAAAGAGTCAGAGAGAGATGTAAAGAAAGTGAAAAAGAAAGGAGAAAACCAGAGGATTTATTTCTCTTCATTTTCTGGATTTTAAAAATGTATTACAATTCTTATTTTTAAAAAAGTAGATTCCAAAATTTGAGGAGAACATTTCTGAAAATAGCCTGTGTTAACACTGGGATCCATTTTACAAATACTTGCTTGTCACTCATAACGTTAAGATGCTATGCAGGCCTTCTGCTGTGAGAGCAAGTCCTTGGATGCTTTGCCATTTTAAAAAGGTCTTTCCAGGTTTCTGCAACAGGGCATTGCCTGAGATTCCCTAAGAATGAAGTCCCTTAGTATTTCACAGTAGAAAATCTTGTGACTAAACCAGACACTTACTATTGCTAGATCAGTGGTAAACTCATCACTCGGTCATAGTCATCTTGAGTACATTTGTTCACTGTTGGCTTTAAGAATGAATGTTCCTGGGATGTCAATCTGATCGCTGACATTAGAATTATACCTATGAAAGTCTGTTTTCCACCCTCCTTTGGAAAATTTGACGAAATAAACCAACCCAGTGATTTTTATTTAGAACTTTTTATGCTTTCCATCAACATGATGCTACATGAATCATACATGAAATGTATACTGAAGGCTGTCTACCACAGTGACACACACTGCCTGGACCCTTGCACTGATTACAGCATACTCAAGACTGCTGAACCCTGCAGTATCACCTAAGAGGACAAACGTAATAAAACTATTCATGAGTGCCTAAATTTAGTTATTATTTAAAGATTTGTTAGAAATAGTAAATAGGATACCGTCACTTAGTTAAATGTGTCATTTCAGAAGCTTCTCTTACTTGACATGCACCAAAGGACTAATGGGTGAAAGCTGAAAAATTTTGAAGGAGAACATCACACAATACTACATTTTATAAATTCTCTCTCATTTCCCCTGGAATACACGAAACCAGATCTTAACTGCTAATATTACCAAACTCAAAAATCAATCATACACACCATTTTAACATGAAAGCTCTAGGCATTTTAAAAAGAAATTAAGTTACAGCAAACTCTGATAACTAAGCAAAATGAAAGTACAGGCAGGAGGATACGTTACTTACCTTGTTCTATACTGAAAGTTCTTCTCAGATCTAGGGAAGTGTACTACAAGGTCTAATAGAGACGAGGAGAGGGTGTCTTTATGGCAGCCTTTGAATCAAACAGTAACCAAGTGGTTTAAGTAGAAACATATATTTTGAAAGGTTAATCCACCCATACACAGGGAAACCCCTGTTTTAAGAAAGTCACTCTGCTGCCAAGAGGCTATTAATATTCATCTCTCAGATACAAACACAACCTACAGATAAAAGATTCACAACCTATGTGAAAATACCACAGAGGATTCCCTCTGAGTCGCTATGTTGTAATGGAAACACAAGAAAACAATATACCTCTTCAGGCACTTGGGGTACTACAGGAAATCCACCTGCCCACTTAATGGAAAAGTTATATCAGCTTAATAGGGCCACAACACATAAACATCAATGTAGAATTAGTATAATTTACTGTAAGGACCACATAGGTCACACACTCATTTCTAGGAATGTTCCTCTGTTTCATCTTCCTATTTCTTTCCCTGACAGAGCTAGCACCCAGGTTAACATTTAAATACTCTTTCTTTAAAGTAATTTAGAAATAAGCCTACTCCCTTTAAAAAAAAAAAAAGCAGCTACTGAGTGTTTTCTTAGAGGGGAAATTGTATTTATGGCCTCTGTGTTGCTTCACTGGCATTACAGGATAGGAATTATATATATTTTTTCTCATCATACAAGAAAAATAGTTTATATAATTATTAGCAGTGGCAAACCTCTCCAAAGTAATACAAAATTTGTATGAGTTCAGAAATGAAATCATTGTGGATTAAGTACCCAACAGGTATCATTAGTGGTTATTTATATCATTTGATTATGTTGATGTATTAATTTATTTGGTAGTCATGGTGAGAGTAAGTAATAGCCAATAGCATGTGGGCAACATATTGGAGAAGTCAGATTGTGTCAGAGTTTGACTGTTGGTATATTTCAGCTTTTATCACAACCGGCATTATACTTCAGAAAAAGAGACTGACATCATGAGAAGATCCCACTTTTATAATTCCACTTCTACAAACACACTTTAGAAAGTCAATGAATTTCAAAGTGGACTTTGACTGTTTTAATGACAAAAATGTAAAAAATATCAATTTTGAGTGGCAAAATCATGAGTGTTTGTTGTATTTTTTTTTGCTTTTTTCCCCTGTATTTTCAAACATTTTTGAAGAAAACAATCTATAATGCAATGCAGATTGCATATACCATCAACTTAAAAAAATCTAAACAGAAACTAAGAAGTATGCAATCTGTCTTTAATCTGAGTTATTAAAGTAAACATATTTGATATGAAAATACCAATATTGTTATTTTAAGATCTCCTAAAGTCTTTATAACATGTCTTCTAAAAGGTCTTTTGAATTAACACAAAATTACATTTACCCAGTCAGTTTCTTTCCATGTGAGAAAAATAATTACTTAGTATTTCCCAAGAGTATGCCATTTTAGTGTAATACCAAAAGAGCAAGGAGACATTTATCAGCTGACAGCAATAAGGTGAAAAGTCAAGTTATTCTTATAGACTGGAAGTTTTAGATCTAACTTGATATTTTCATTTTCTGAAATTTCTTTTAAAACTACAGAGTGCTATACAAATGCACACAGAATTGCTGCTATTAATTGATGCTATTAAAACTTTGAAGTGTTCCGAGAATGAGTCTCAGGACCAACGTTGGGATGATCCTATAAATTAAAGTATGTGGAGAGAACATAGAAGTTTCTTTCAGAATTTATTGAAGATTAAGCAAGATTATTTCCATTTAAATCTATGGGCTAGAGGACTTCCCTGGTGGTCTAGGGTTTAAGAATCTTCCTGCCAATGCAGGGGACATGGGTTCGAAGATTCCATGTGTAGGGAGATTTCACATGCCTCCGGGCAACTAAGCAGATAAGCTGCAACTGAGCCCGAGTGCCGAAACTAACTAAATAAATTTTTTAAAAAATCGAAAAAAAACCACACAAAACTATGAGATGGACAATGGCGGTGGTGGTTCTAGTCAATGGAAGATGGAGTAGACATCAGTTTCATTTACTTCATGAAAATGTTGGAGAAGGGAAAATCTCTAAAACACAAGGATAGATCTTCTTATCTTGACCTCCCACCACTCTGACTGTGAAAGGGAAGCTGGACCTTCCGTAGAATCCTGTCCTGAAGTAAAGGTATTACTGGTCCATAAAGCACTGTATTGCTTCGGGTACACATCTAAGCCAGTTAACATCAACTGCAAGCAAAAGCTGGTGATCTGCTGACCAAACGATTTTTACTGTTCACAAAAGACCATTTTGTTTAGAGGTTTACCTTCAGGGAAAAATAAGGAAATGAGCTAGACTAGTACCTAAAGTGATTGATCCAAAATTAATTTCACATGGTTTGAGGGCACAAGTGTCTGAGGGAAAAGGGGAGAAATGGAGAAAATGAGACTTGGTTAAGAAAGACAAGGCCATTGAGAGTTGAGTTTGGGAAAAGGAAAGTCATATTCAATATTTCATCCTTTGTCCGGAAGTAATATGAAGAGTATTAAAGAGGCTAAGGAAAGGAAGTTTTCCAGCTTTAGGTTTGAGAAAGGGCAAGTCCAATCTATCTTTAAAGATGAGCTGAATGTGTCACTCAATAATCAGGCTCCCATGGACCTCAGCTGCGTCTCCTGTGCAGCCGTCCACAGGCCTCCTCAGGAAGACCAAGCGTTTCCACATGCTTGCTCTTTGGCGTGATTCCAGACTTCTCTCCCTCTCTACCACTTACTCAGGTTCCTTTTCCTCTAAACTTCTTAATTTCCCAGATTCTCAGTCGTAAGGTTGGCGATTGCATGGAGACAATTCATGTAGGTACCACCATTGAGAAATTCACTTCTGAAGGCTTCCTTGTCATAAGGTTTTTTAAGAAATGTGGTAAAACCAACCCAGCAATGTTTGTCTCTTTAAAATACAGTGTCCTTGGGAGTTGTTCAAACTAGATTCTGTCTGTTGGGTGAGAGCTTTCTGCAGGTTGGAGACTTCTGATAGTCCTCCAGAGTCCTTCAAGAGGGAGGCCATGGCCTCTTGCCAAACTTTGGTCATCGTTTCCCTGAGGGATTCAAGCCAGAGAGTGTATTTCCACTACGACTTCAGGACATCACCTGCGATATTACTTACAGGATGGGGGTGGTTGCGCCAGGAGCCCCAGCTGGATGGCTATCAAACCAGAAGAGTAATATCATGACTTCTGCTTTACTGCCTCCTAGCGTAGTTTATTGGAGAAGGCAATGACACCCCACTCCAGCACTCTTGCCTGGAAAACCCCATGGATGGAGGAGCCTGGTGGGCTGCAGTCCATGGGGTCGCTAAGAGTTAGACACGACTGAGCGACTTCCCTTTCACTTTTCACTTTCATGCATTGGAGAAGGCAATGGCAACCCACTCCAGTGTTCTTGCCTGGAGGATCCCAGGGACCGGGGAGCCTGGTGGGCTGCCGTCTATGGGGTCACACAGAGTCGGACATGACTGAAGCGACTTAGCAGCAGCAGCAGCAGCAGCAGCAGCAGTGTAGTTTATGAAGAATAGACATTAGTATTAATTTGGGCTTTTGTATCTCTGTTCATTCTGTTCCTGATGCCAATTGTCTCACTGCTTATACTCTTTGCACTGTTCACTGAACCTAGGGTGGGCAAGGCGTGAGCTAAGAGGTTGGGAAGGAGACTAGAGGAGCTGCAGGAACCGCAGACAAGTTTGTTCTCTCTTGGCAAGGGCCACAGCACACCCTAACACAACACAAACTCTCTCCTGACTGGCACAGCAGCCACAGCAATATTCTCTCTTGGCTGACGCCAGACGCAATAGTAAACACGCTATATTCTTTCCTCTCTGGCTGATTGAAGGGACGCAGCCATGAGGCAGTAATTCCTGCCATTTTACGGGTGGAACTCATATATCCATATCACCCAAAGCAGCTCCTCACCACAGTGCTATAAGCGATCTCAGCCGTTGCATAATTGTCTACAGAACGTGGGGGGAGAGAGCCTGAACATGCCATCTTCGCTAATTTGCTCTCTCCCCACAGCTTTCTACTTCATCCAAGACGGCATTTTTTCCTCTCAAATTCCCATAACAACCAGGGTTAGAGCTGAAGTTAGAGCTGATTAGAAATTTGATAAAATTTCACCTGGGTAAAAACTGACACAGAAAACAAACAATTTTTGTCATCACTTGGTAAAATTGAATACTCGTCCATAAAGCTCTAGGAACAGTTATACTCATGTTATAGTGGTAAAATTTGGTTTTTGTACATTCTTTTTTTGTTTTCAATAAAATTATCATTTTAAGAAAATGAGTAGTTCCATACATTTTCACTGAGTTCTTCCTCATTACCATGTGCGTGTGTGTGTGTTTGCATGCTGTTTTAAAAAAAGACTCCAGTATAGATAACAAAGGGTTGAACAGCAAATAATGTAAATCATTAAAATATCACAGATCTACTTTTTCATAAGGTTGAGATTTAACTTAAAAAAAAATTCTGCAAAAAAGAAGATATATCAGGCAAACAATTAGGTGGGATAAGAGGCATAAATCTCATTTCTAAAGACAATGAAAGAATGGATATGAATCATGGATCTAGATAAATCAGAAATGCAGCTTTTTGGAACCTAAGTCTCCTTATTGCTGTACACCAGGCCTAAAGACGTGATGATCTTTAAAGAGCAACCCCAGGTGTTGACAGTGCAGAGACATCTCAAGGGAACTCTTTGACACTCAACCCCTTAGACTTTTACCCTCAACAAGACTGTATCCCTTCTGTTTTTGATACTCATGAATAAAATTTCTCATCCAAATTCAGGAATCCTACCTGTTTTCAACATTAAACTTGCTTTGATCATTCCTATCCTAACAGGAATTACCACCCAAAGAGCAATCACTTAGAAGTCAGGCATTTTGGACCAATTTTATAAGACCAACAGTGAATATACATTCTCCATCTGTGCAAAAGATGAGTTTGGGTATTGGAAGGCCTACACATCCTATTGAAGAGACTTTTTTTTTTTTATAGCAGTTTCTTATTTTCAGTTGAAAATCTAAAACAAAAAAATAATCTCTGATCGTAAGTTCTGATTTCCACCTTCTGTGACCCTCACTTAAAGCTAATTGTTCTCATGTGATCTTCAGATCTTAACTCCAAATCCATAGCATCATGGGGTTCACACACTTGGGAATAGACAGGAACTTTCGTGGAAACAGTTCCTAAAATGGATGTTTCAAGGAAAAGTCATTTACTTTGCCAAAGTTTGGGAGAGGCCGTAAGTGTTTTATCCCATAGGACTCAGAAGGTTATAAACAAATGTAAGACTTTACCTTCAGCACTTTGAAACTCACAAAATAATTTTGAAGCTTGTATTGGAAATAATTTTGTACACAAAAGGATGAAATGCTAAGATCTGTTTATAGAAGTTTAATTTAAGCCAATGCATTATTCTGTGGCATTCATCCTAACAACCTTGCTACAAACTGCACTCATTTAACCCCTGGAGATTTCAGTTCCTTTACCTAAAAATGAGATTGAAGCAGATGATGCCTGCAAATCTCACTCATGTCAAAGATACTATAATTTGATATCACCCTAAATAGTAAACAGGCTTCCCTGGTGGCTCAGATGTTAAAGCGTCTGCCTCCAATGTGGGAGACCTGGGTTCGATCCCTGGGTCGGGAAGACCCCCTGGAGAAGGAAATGGCAACCCACTCCAGTATTGCCTGGAAAATCCCATGGACGGAAGAGCCTTGTGGGCTACAGTCCACGGGGTCACAGAGAGTCAGACACGACTGAGCGACTTCACCTCACCTCACTAAAGTAAACAATACATTTCCATTTTGATTGGTTTTATGCTTTTTCAATTCTCTTGTATAGTTGAGGAAAAAAATTACAAAATGTTAACCCTCCTATTGTGCAATGTGTCTACTCGGAGTTGATTTTACTCATGGAATTATCTTAATTCTTTCAGCTCTTAAACCAAAATATCAAAGACAGAAGAACTGAGCTCCCAGCACAATTAAAAAGCTTTATACTGGGATGCATAATCTACTGCCAAGGAGTAACTAGGCCTTGGGAAAAACTTATCATGTCCTTCATTATTCTGTAAAAATGTTTAACTGTAAAGGAAAGCACTTCACTTTGAAGGATATTTTCTCTATTTTACAAAGATGCTAATTTGAGAAAGTCAAGAGTAAACACGGGCCCCGAACAATAATTTTTCCTTTAATTTAAAAATTACAAATGTCAAACATACAACTTATGTAAAGTTTAAGAGTAATAAAACTACATTAAGGAAAGAAAAAAATGGAGAAGTAACTCCTGATACAAGGCTGTGATTTCCAAATATAACTGCATTTTTAGATAATTTAGGCCACATTCCTCCAATTTTTTTCTTGTTGGTACACGTAACAGTTGGTGTTATTATTGAGTATAATATTTTGTTATTGAATGAAATCAACCGGTATTACTATTGACAATAATATTTTTTGATTGGGTAAAGTATGAACTGAACTTCCTGCAGTTCAATAAATTATATTTTCTTCTTTATATACTAAAATGGACATACATAATTAACAAAATTATAAGTTAAAGATATTTTCATGGTCATTCTCTCTGGTTTTTAAAATTGTGCATAATGAGCCATGTAATATGAAAACAAACACATAGAGACAGAGACCGTTGCTGAGATTAAGCCAAATTTATAAGAAAAATTATCTTGGATAATTTGATAACTTATCTGTATTATATTGCATGACAGTTAAATATAAATGGAAGCAGTTTACATTTATGAGTTCGATGAGGATAATTGGGATAATGACTAGTAATTTCAAATAATCAGTTATGTCCCACATGCTTTACAAACATTTAACGTGAGGTCTTTGGACCATCAAAAAGCTTGTAAGAAAGGCAGAATCTCAGGCCCCATTCCAAACTTACTAAATGAAAATCTGCATTTTAACAAGATATCCAGGTAGGGATGAGAGGGAATCTTATTAATGAACGATAAAATCTGAGATGATGAAGATGAAAGATAAGAGTGAAAAAGTTGGCTTAAAACTCAACATTCAGAAAATGAAGAACATGGTATCCAGTCCCACCACTTCATGGTAAATAGATGGGGAAACAACGGGGACAGTGACAGACTTTATTTTTTGGGGCTCCAAAAATCACTGCAGATGGTGACTGCAGCCATGAAATTAAAACATGCTTGCTCCTTGGATGAAAAGCTATGACCAACCTAGACGGCATATTAAAAAGCAGAGACATTACTTTGCCAACAAAGGTCTGTCTCGGCAAAGCTATGGTTTTTCCAGTAGTCATGTATGGATGTGTGAGCTGGACTATAAAGAAAGCTGAGCATCAAAGAATTGATGCTTTTAAACTGTGGTGTTGGAGGAGACTCTTGACAGTCCCTTGGACAGCAAGGAGATCCAACCAGTCCATCCTAAAGGAGATCAGTCTCGAATATTCACTGGAAGGATTGATGCTGAAGCTGAAACTCCAATACTTTGGCCACGTGATACGAAGAACCAACTCGCTGGAAAAGACTCTGTTGCTGGGAAAGACTGAAGGCAGGAGGAGAAGGGAATGACAGAGGAGGAGACGGTTGGATGTCATTATCGACTCGATGAACATGAGTGTGAGCAAGCTCCGGGAGTTGGTGATGGACAGGGAGACCTGGTGTGCTGCAGTCCATGGAGTCGCAAAGAGTCAGACACGACTGAGCAACTGAACTGAACTGAAAGTCTGAGAAACAACACTATCTCATTTATTCTTTTCAGTAACTAGCCCCTGTTGGCTTCCCTGATGGCTCAGTGGTAAAGAATCCATCCTACATGCAGGAAAACCTGGTTCAGTCCCTGGTTTGGGAAGATCCCCTGGAGAAGAAGATTTCAGCCCCCTCCAGGATTCTTGCCTGGGAAATCTCATGGGGAGAGGAGCCTGAACGACTAAGCACACATACATGTATGGAAGATGCAAGAGCCTAGGCTCATTGAAATCTCTCCTTTAATGTGCACCTTAGCTATCTGGGACCAGTGTCCTGTTTTTTTCTCTCTTGAATCCCCTGCAATTGGAGTGGGAAGTTGAAGCCATGAGAATCCTAGTCACTGTACTTTGAATCACTTGTTCTTGGGAGTTGAGATCATTCTACACGGTGTTCATGTCTCTGAGATCATGAGCCTCTGAGACTTCCATACTGTCTTGTGTCACTGATAAAGTTTAACAAGACTCAGTCTTCTCCTTAGGCTCTTAGAGATACATACGCTCTGAATTTCTCTGGTTTATGGTGAAATATCTTATGCCCATAATTCAAAGCTTGCTTGATTACAAGTCCCATGGTAATAGCCACCTCCATGAAGAATCTGGGATTGATTAGTGAAACAGAGCCTCAGGTCTACGATCATCAAATCAAGAAGCATACCCACATAGGTATATGTCACCTCTCAGGAAACAGAGCTTCATGGATGTTGGGTGAAAAGTGATGACAGCTCGACAATTTCATAAGAGAAATACTGAGTTTTCCTTAAGTTATTGAAGCAACACAATTTTATTCTCTATCTGATGGAGCCAGTTTTGAACTATGCATTTATCTGCTAATTGCAATTCCGATTTCAGTAACATTTCGCTAGCATTTCATTGGCTTCCCAAGTAGCTCAGTGGTAACGAATTCGCTTGCCAAAGCAGGAGACTCAGGAGTCGTGGGTTCAATCCCTGGGTTAGGAATAACCCCTGGAGGAGAAAATGGCAACCCACTCCAGGATTCTTGCCTGGAAAATCCCATGGGCAGAGGAGCCAGGTTCCCACCAGGCTCCTCTGTGACTTGTGTGGCTTGTAATCAAGATTCTACAAAAAAAAAGCAAACAGGCTTAGAAATGATACAACTTGGCTTCCAACCTGTTAAATCATCAGAGCAAGGTACACAGTCCAGACGCAGGGCACAGAGAAATAGACTCTACCCTACTGTTGGGAGAAGAAAGGTAAGTTTTCAGTCTTTCCCAATAAGAGGAGGGACATGCATCCAAGATGCCCCATCTCCTGCCTCATTAAGACCAGCAGCCCCCCCGAAGCCTGACTGCCTTTCTCGACCGGCGGCTGACTGCCAACATACATGAGTCCCACTGACACAAAAATTGCCTCTCTGAGCTCAGGACAATGCACAGCAATGTGAGTTAAACAATTAGCCGTTTTATTCCATCACTAAGTTTTGGAGTGATTTGCTTCACAGCAAAAACTAAGTGATAGACTGGCCTATGAGATACTAAAGAATGCACACTAACATTAAACTGTAATTCCGTTCTTATTTTTGTCTTTTGAGAAACATGAAAGGGTATCCAACTCACAGCTCACAGCCCCACTTCTGAGAAAAATAAACAAGACAGCACGAACCGTCCCCTATCCTTCGCTCTCTAGTCCCTCAAGCCGACCTGGAGCCCCTCTTGCCTCATTCTGAAACCACTCCTCAAAATTCTGTCGAAGGCCCTGCCCACCCACGCTCCTCATTTCCTGTCTCTCAAAAAGTCACCCTCCGTGAGTGAGGGGGTGACCACGGACCTGCCCTGCCTGCTCAGCCGTGCCCCAGGGCCCAGCAGCCTGCCTCCTGTCCTTGCCTGCTCCCAGAGACAGCTGTGGCCCAGGCTTCCTGGAAAAGCTGGGCTCCTTCCTCACGCTGACGACTTTTCTTACAGAGAAACTCTTTAAAATGTTTCCAAAAAACCACCTCATGTCCACATTTGGAGACGAGATGTAGAAGGAGCCTGGACGTGGGAAACTTGTTCACACCTTCACATGGGGGCTGGCTAGGCTCTCTGCTGGACGTATGGCCACGGTCACCCCTCAAGAGCATACCCAGACTAGGAACTTGACTGGGGAAAAAAGGGTGAGGTGAGGCTATGAGCAAACAGAATTCCCAAATAGAAGATAACTTTTTAAGGTGGCTCAGATGGTAAAGCGTCTGCCTGCAACTCCGGAGACCTGGGTTCAATCCCTGGGTGGGGAAGATCCCCTGGAGAAGGAAATGGCAACCCACTCCAGTGTTCTTACCTGGAAAATTCCATGGATGGAGGAGCCTGGTGGGCTAGAGTCCGTGGGGTCGCAAAGAGTCGAACTTGACTGAGCAACTTCACTTTTAACTAAAAATGCATAGTGTCTTCAAATGGGTAAAGTTTCTCCAAATCAAGTGGAAATTAGAAAGCACTGGGGATAGTAGTTGCCAGAAGTTTAATGGAAATATCTCAGCGTAGATTCACCTTTAGCTGCTAGCATTGCTAGACAGTATTAATACTACCATGTGGTACTGGTACTTCTAGAGTGCTGTACAGGTGAGCTATGGGGATTGGGGGTTTCTGTGGTAGACTGGGAGTTCTGACTTGCCAATTAGTACAGGAAAACACTCAGTCAACACAACGAATCAGGATATTAAGTTAACTGGAGAAATTCAGGAACAAGAACCAAGGGATAAACAAGCCGAAGTATTCAGATAGGGAACTGGGTCAGAGTCCATTATCACATTTTGGAATCAGCCATGAAGGTCAGGAGTAAGAAAAACTATTGTAATCCAAACCTCACTGAGATGAGACACTAAACTTTCTTACTTGGTTCTTCCCTTCCTAAAATGGATCTGTATCTGTGAGTGGAAAGTTGTGCAGAGCTAAACAAATGTTCCTGCCCACTGTTAGGAAAGCCCCAGGGGGAGACTGAGGTGAGGCTTTAAGCTTGCTGGGCATGAGCAGAAGGTGGAAAAGGTCAAAGCCTCAAGTGTAATCATCCAGTTTCCAGGTCCTTTCTTTGGGTCCACCTCATCATAGTCATGGAACAGAAGTGCTGGAGCTTAAAGGTCTTGTCCTGGACTGAATTCTTTTTTTGACTCTTCATTTGATGGTTCTAAGTAGATGGCAAAACTAAGTTGGCCAGAAATGATGAAGAATAAAGGTAAACATAAATGAAGCAGTTAAATAGAGTTGAAAATATTTGGAAGGGATCAATGAAATATTTACTTATTAGAAATCATATATATGTACTTTTTAGGAATTATGTGTATGTGTTATATATGTATATATTTTTTCTAATAAGTAAACAATTATATATAACATATATATGCATTCCCAGGTGGCACAGTGGTAAAGCATCTGCCTGTCAATGCAGGAGATGCAAGAGATGCTGGTTCCATCCCTGGGTCAGGAAGACCTCCTGGAGAAGGAAATGGCAAACCACTCCAATATTCTTGCCTCAGAAATCCCATGGATAGAGGAGCCTGGTGGGTTACAAAGGCCATGGGGTCTCAAAGAGCTGGACATGACTGAGCATGCATGCACAGAATGCATATATATACATATATGAAATAAGAATCACAGTCTATCGCTGACTTGGAGAAATTCTCTCAGTATGATTTCATTCATTTGCCATTTTTTTAGTAATCTTGACCAATGAAAGCATGACTTGAGATCATGCATGTGGCTGGTTGAACAGAAGCACTAAATTGTATTGAGTCAGAGTCTGGAAAGTTTAGTAAAACTTAACTTCCAGGGGAAGGTCATTTTAGGTAGGGTAGATTCTAGTGTTAGCCCATGGATACTCTTCTTTAGGCAGGATTGTTGCCTGGCTGTTTGAAAGATGCTCTTCGACTGTTAGTCTGAGAATTGGGATTTGTAGTCAAGTTTAGTTATACTTAGAGGGAGAGCTAAAATATGTTGTTCAGGAATATCTGTATATCATTGCTGCTGCTGCTGCTAAGTCGCTTTAGTCGTGTCCGACTTTGTGCGACCCCAGAGACAGCAGCCCACCAGGCTCCCCCGTCCCTGGGATTCTCCAGGCAAGAACACTGGAGTGGGTTGCCATTTCCTTCTCCAACGCTTAGTAATCATCTATATAGCCTGTCTGGGGAAGACGTGTGCTATTTTGTTCCTATTTTAATCATCTTGAAGGCAGTAAATATTATGTTATTAGGATAGATTTCTGCAGTAAAATCTCATGAAGCATTCTACTTTCTCAGCTCAGATTTTAACTTGAGCACACACTCCTCAAATACTATAGTAAGATTCTCCAGGCAAGAATACTGGAGTGGATTGCCATTTCCTTCTCCAAGGGATCTTCCCGACCCAGGGATCAAACCCCGGTCTCCCGCATTGAAGGCAGACGTTTTAACCTCTGAGCCACCCGGGAAGCCCCATAGTTGATACTCAGTGCTTGCAAAGTCTTGAAGGTAACAGTGCTGTGACTTGAAAGCTGTTGCATTAATTAATTTGAGAGAGCAGAGGAACCGAAGTAATGAACCATTAAAAAGGCTATATTTTCAGAGTGGTTGTATGCTCTACGTGACAATACAAAGAACACCATCTCCAGTGAGTTTAATTATGCCAAATGGGCGTAACTACAAATTGCTACTCATATTTTTGAGGAGGAGGGAATGTCCATTCTTGCTGTCCCTGATGAATATTTTGCGTTGATCTTATTGCTTGACTCCTGACTGCCCACCAGGCATAGGCTTACTGTTTCTTGTTCACCTCTGGCCTCTGTTCTCTCCAGGGGTGAACGTCCTCTTGTGGAGTTCACACACCATATCCTCAGCCTTTGCCTTTGGGTCCCCAGGATCTGGTTTTTGGCTCTATAGCATCCACATCACTTTCCATGTCTCTGCCAAATAGCACTGTAACTTCTGATGTACACATATATTCACCTTCATAGTCCAAGCCAGCAGATGGATCGTGGCTTATTTGTTGCGTACCTATAAATATCTTTCTATTCTTTGGAACAAGAAGGAAGCTTTCTCAAGGAGAGTAGAAATAACCTCGTCATCTCTCTCTCTCTTTCCTCCCTGATACTCATGACATTGCTGCTTCTGCTGCTAAGTTGCTTCAGTCGTGTCCGACTCTGTGCGACCCCAGAGACGGCAGCCCACCAGGCTCCCCCGTCCCTGGGATTCTCCAGGCAAGAACACTGGAGTGGGTTGCCATTTCCTTCTCCAATGCATGAAAGTGAAAAGTGAAAGTGAAGTCGCTCAGTCGTGTCCGACTCCTAGCGACCCCATGGACTCCAGCCTACCAGCCTCCTCCATCCATGGGCTTTTCCAGGCAAGAGTACTGGAGTGGGGTGCCATTGCCTTCTCCAACTCATGACATTGGGAGTGGAATATTAGGATATGTTGTGATTTTTGTCACAAGGTAAGGCAGATGGTGCTCAGTTGTGTGGCTGGAGGAAGGTCTTTTCCTCTGGATTCAGAGTGCATACTTTAACACCTCAAAGAGTGGAGGGCTGAAATAGTAGGTGCTATTTCAGAGTCAGTGCTTCCTCCTAGCCCATCCAGAGTGTAGGGTGTTCTCTCCCCCTCTCCTGGCTCCCTCTTCATGGCCAAGTGCCCCCTCATCCCCATTACCCAATAATCTGTCAAAATTTCAATAAATCATGTTGAGGTTAGCTCTCTGAACACTGCCAGAATTGCAGTTGCCTCCAGATTCCTGAAGTGAGGGAGTCAGACACTTCTGGATTTCAAATCCTGGCTTTGTGATCTTGAGCAAGATGACTTTTAATCTGTTTGGACCTGATTTTCCTTTGTTGTAAAGAGGATTGTTATGGTGGTGGTGATTACTATTGTCATTATTACATGGTTGCTGTGAGGATTGGAAATGGAGCATGAAAAGTAATTAGAACACAGCAAACATTCTGTCAACCAGCCTGGGCCAGAGAGAGCACGATCCTTCATCAGGGCCTGGAGCCTGGAGTACCCAGTGTCTGAAGCTTCCTATGAGTCAGGGGATACACTGTCCTCAAGAGCAGGCTCCCTAGAGTTGTAAAGGGTCATCTCTGAGGTCTCTAGTGGCAGCTGTAAAACATGTTGGGAGTTATGTGTCTGTTATCTTTAACTCTTCAGGAGATTCTTGGGAAAATCACATCTTGGTCTTCATAGGGAGACGAGCACACTTCCAAGGCCGAGAAGGGAGCACCAGCGGAGTCGCACTGCAGGACTGATCTCAAAGGACCACGGGATTGTGAGGGCCTCTCAGTCACGGCCACTGAATGACTGATCTCAACTCTGTTGGAATCGAAAACCCGAGGCTCTCATTGTGGAGGGCATGCGACACGATTCCGTAGGGCTCTCAGATATAACTGGACTGGTAATTGGGGCTAATTTCTGGAAATTAAGCCAAAGAAATTTGTGCCGTAATTGTGGACGAATAGGGAGTACCGTCTTACCTCCTCAGGTTGTGTGACACACCAGGAAGTAAGCGTGTATTCAGTTGAAATTCCCTGTATTAAAGAGGAGCAAGACGGCTCCTTACGACCGAGGGGCATGGCCTCACCATCATTCAAAGCTCTGGGGAAACTGTGGGTGCACGCAGTCATCTCCATCTGGTCGGTTCTCCATGCCTACCAGTGATCTTTTCTGGGAGTGGTAGGATTGCAAAAATAACAGAAAAGTTGTGAGAATGTAATGTCCTAATTTGACTTCTGTTTTATTTTTTATTTCATTTACTTTTCTCTTTCTCTATGTGTGTGTGTTTACGTATGCAGAATAGCAGAATACATGTAAAGCCATAGAAATTTACACATATAAATACATTTACATAAAACACAAGGTAAAGTTAACTTACATTTTAAATCAAGATTTAAAAACTAGTTCTTTTAAGTTTTGACCCAAGGCCTTGGAGAATTTCCCATTGTAAGAGGTAAAAATTAACATTCAGCATACCAGTTTCTGTTCAATAAGTGTTTCTGTGGAAGGGTACAGAAATTTACCTTCTCTGTCAAGGTAAATTTGAGCCACAATCTTAAACAGAATGAGGCAAAAGATAGACATTCTGTCCTTGGCAAAAAAAAAAAAAAAAAAAAAGAAAAAATAAAAAACAAAACAACAACCACCACATGAACACTATGACCTAAGACCTTGGAGAATTTCAGATGAAATGCTGAGTTTAATATGTTGAATGACACAGCATCTTTATTTCTTTATTTCTCAATGGAACAACTAAATAAGAAATTTACAGGAACACGTGGCTTGAATCATAAAATGTGTGAATAAGCTCTTAAGAATTTATTCCACTTGCTGATGCAGGTTGATTACAAATGCAAGTGTTGTAGTGAGAGCTGCCAGGTGTTTCGTGAAGGTCTGTGTTGAATTCAAGGGACACGCATAGAGAGAACAGACCAGCCAAGCAACGGAACGTAGCTGGGAACTGCTAAAGTAGATGAGAAGGAGTACCCTCTTGGACTTTGAGGCGTCCCCAACCACCTACAGCTTCCCACAGAGATCGGAACCTCTTCCCACGCTGCCCCCACCACTACTTCATGTAGGAGTTTATCTTTTCTAGCTATCACTACGGGTAGAGTAAAAACTACTTTTATAAAAACTACCTTCATGGTTACTGAAAACTGAGGAGGAATACTTCACTAATCGTGGCTCATGACTCATAAAGACTGAACTAGTAAGCATTTATAAGATTTCTAAGGGACTAGATTTTTTCTCATATAAAGATTACTTTCATTTCATTTCATCCACATCATAGCGACACTTTCTGGATGAAGTACTTAAGTCTCTGAATTCAACCCTTCACAGGGGCACAGAGAATTTTGATGGCTATTTCATTTATGCTTCCTCTAAAAAGTAGTTTTCTTTTTAGAAAACATCTTTCAAAAATGGCCACTGTGTGTGAAAGACTCAAAGGAGTTTACGAAGAGTTTTTTAAAAAAGAAAAAGACATTTAGGTGACAAAAATTAACAAACACAGTCCACTTCAGCTGTATATTAACTAATTCATGTATCAAAGACAGTGCTAGAACTTAGGAGACTTGATGCATGAAAAAATTAAGAATGAATGATGATTTTGTGGGAAACTTTTTTTTATGACTGCTTTTCTAGCTTGTGTGTGTGTGTGTGTGTGTGTGTGTATGCTCCATTGTGTCTGACTCTGCAACCCTATGGACTGAGCCTTCCAGGCTCCTTTGTTCATGGAATTTTCCCAGCAACAAAACTGGAGTGGGTTTCCATTTCCTCCTCTAGGCGACCTTTAGGAGCCTGGGGTCAAACTTGCCTCTCTTGTGTCTCTTGTATCAGAAGGTGAATTCTTTACCATTGCTTCATCTAGGAAGCCTCTAACACTTTAATTTGGGCAATTAAAATAAAGGGAACTTTATAAAAACCTGAAATGAGAAAGGAGCCTGGTCACTAGATATGAAAATAATCTGTCTGCATTTTCTTTGAAGGGTGAAGATGTTCACTGGGATACAGTTCTTATAGCCCAGTGCCAGGGATGTAGGGAACTTCAAATTGTGTGTCGGTTAGAACTTATCCTTTGCCTTAGAGAAACAAACATTCTTATGTACACTTCCCTGCTGTGATTCTCTCCTTTCTCTCACAAGCTATTCGATAAAATGTTCCCTGATAGCTCAGTTGGTAAAGAGCCTGCAATGCAGGAGACCTGGGTTCGATCCCTGGCTTGGGAAGATCTCCTGGAGAAGGGAAAGACTACCCACTCCAGTATTCTGGCCTGAAGAATTCCACGGATGGTATAGTCCATAGGGTCGCAAAGACTTGGACACCGCTGAGAGACTTTCACTTTGCTAATATATTTATACATTTGTTGTTGTTGTTTTGTTGCTCAGTGGTGTCCAACTCTTTGTGACCACGAGGACTGTAGATTGAATAAAACATCCATTTCTACAGTCTCAAGGAGACAAGGGACACATTCAAAGGAAAAAGCGTGGGGCGGGGGTGGGGGGTGAAATCCCATTAACTAGAATAATAAGATAAGGAAAATTTAGAAAGTGTTAGTCGCTCAGTAGTGTCTGACTCTTTGTGACCCAATGGACTATGGCCTCTGTCCATGGAGTTCTCCAGGCAAGAACACTGGAGTGAGTTGCCATTTCCTTCTCCAGGGGATCCTCAGGACCCAGTGATCGAACCTGGCTCTCCTACATTGCAGGCAGATTCTTTACCATCTGAGCCACCAGGGAAGCTCCAAATAACTTCAACAAATAATAGTCTCAAGCATATTATAGCCTATCACTTATTTTTGTATCTTCACACATAACATTTCTTCAATTATTTGACATCAGTGAATTACATATAATTAACAATCCTATTAAATCTTTATTTTCCTATCTGAAATTAAGTATTTTACTTTTCACAGCTTTGTGGAGGTATAATTGACAAAATGGTAATAGATGTGGATTTAATATTTCATTTTTCAGCTTCCCTGGTGACTCAGCAGTAAAGAATCTGCATGCCAATGCAGGACACATGGGTTCTGTCCCTGATCCAGGACAATCCCGTATGCCATGGAGCAGTTAGGCATGTGCTGCAACTACTAAGTCTGCATGCCCTGAAGCCCCTGCTCTGCAATAGAAGTCAGCACAATAAGAAGCTTGCTCACTGCAACTCGAGAAAAGCCTGCACAGCAACGAAGACCCAGCACAGCCAAAAATAAATGAATACATAACATTTTGCAAAAAATTTTAAATAATGTTTCATCTTTTAGCTTCCACCAGTGTTGGTCCTAAGGTCTATAAACTAGTTTATTGGTACTCTTGTCTATAGAAGCACCATGTATCATAGTATAAGGGAGAAGGCGATGGCACCCCACTCCAGTACTCTTGCCTGGAAAATCCCATGGATGGAGGAGCCTGGTGGGCTGCAGTCCATGGGGTCACTAAGAGTCGGACACGACTGAGCGACTTCACTTTCACTTTTCACTTTCATGCATTGGAGAAAGAAATGGCAACCCACTCCAGTGTTCTTGCCTCGAGAATCCCAGGGACTGGGGAGCCTGGTGGGCTGCCGTCTATGGGATCGCACAGAGTTGGACACGACTGAAGCGACTTAGCAGCAGCAGCATTGTAGTATAAATGTATACGGATAGGATAAGACGTGTCTGTGTGTGTATGCATGTGCGTGTGAAGGAAGGGGTTGTGTATGCATAACATGCTTGTATCTGTTTAACTAAGAGTGCTTCTGGAAGTTGATTCCAGTGAGATAGGAGAAGATGCCAGGAGCGCAGGCCAAGGTTGAGAGAAAGGAGGTGAACAGGGGAAGAAGGGCACTGCCGCACGGATTCCTCGGGTATTTTTAGCTCTTGGAAGCCTCGGGTTGGTAGATACAAATATTATGCAATGGATTTGGCAGTAAAAGACATTTACGGATTTATCTTTTGGTTTATCTGTCATCTTCCCCTCAGTGTTCCTCCTCATTATTATCAAATTTAAACCTGCTTTCCACCATCGCAGTCCCCTGGATTCCTGGCGTTAAGCTCATATTTGAAAACCAGTCCCTTGAGGATAATCTTAAATACTCCCTTTGTGGAAGAAAAAAATATATTTTACAAAAATATATTTGAAAAAAATCTCAAATTTAATTCATTTCTAGCTAAGCTATTCCCTAACCTGGTTTTAATTTAACAAAGAAAATTTCTTGTCCCCAGGGATTAAAGTGATAGCTACTTCAATGGAATATCCCCATTTAACATTGAACTTTTCCTTTGCTCAATGCCTTGGCATAGATATCATGAATGCTTTAGTAGGAAAATGGTGTCTTAGACATATTGTCACACTGTATTAAAGTTGGTCAGAGGCTGTTGAATGTAACAGTTTCAGGGTTCTTTCAGTTGGCATTATGTGGGTGATATAGAGCTATTCTTGATTTAAGCAAAGCCTATTTTGGCTCCAATTACTACCTTACCCATAATCTGAAGATTTCATAGCAGATCAACAATAGGAATAAAAAGATTATCATCTGACTTCAATCTTTAAAAGCCTATCTGTATATACTTGTTTAATTCTTTAAATACTTGCTTTCATTTTATATCCCTCCAATTCGATTTTCCCCCCGAATCTTTTATAATCATTGTATATTTAAATTTTTGTTTATATTTAGTCTCCTGGAAACTTAGCCCTCATCAGATTTTTTTTCCTTATCAACTTCACTTTTTAAAAACACTTAAATGTCTTTAAACATATACGATAAAACCATGATAAAAAACAAATGAGTGGGGAGAAAATGTGTCTTTACAACTGCGTACACAGACTAACACTATTAATTGAATTTTTCTCTTTGGAGGAAGGAGGAAGATCATGCAACAGAAAGAGCAATTTATTTTTGTCATTCATGCATTCTTTCAACCAGTCGCGATCAGCACCTACTCTGTGCCAGACATTGGTCTAGGTGGAGACCAGAAGACAACAGAACAAAATTCCATGCCTTGGAGGAACACAAGATTAGCTGGAGAGACTGAACATTAACTGGAGAGACAGAAGAGGAAAGTAAAACATAGACTATGTCAGATGGTGATATATGACCGACCGACAACGTGGTATTCAAGCCAAGACACCGAGGAGGTGAGGTGGGTGAGCATGTGGCTCTCAGGACGGGAGTTTTCCAGGAAGACTGAGCAGCAAGAGCAAAGGTCTTGGGAGGGTGTGGGCTGGAGGCAGAGAAGAGGCCAGAAAGGTATGAGGAGCGGAGTGTACAGGGCTTCTTGGCCTTTGAAAAGCTGCTAGGTTTTACTCTGGGAGACACAGAAAGACACTGAATAGTTTTGAAGAGCGGAACAAAATAATCTGATTTTGAGACTATTTCTATTAGTAGGTGGTTGTATATACTAGCTGGGAGTTAAGGAGAGATGTCCAGGTCAGATATATCAATTAAAGAAGCATTTCTATATAGAAAGCACGTAAAGCCCCAAGACTAGAGGAAATATTACCAACATAGTGAGTGTAGACGAAAAAAAGTCCGGAGACCAAGCCCTGCATTGAAAGAATGAGAAAGAGGAGGAGTCAGGGAAAAAACCTGGGAGGAAGCTCTACTTGGGGCAAGGGGGAGAGGATTAGAGTGTGTGGAGCCCTGAAAGGCAAGCGAAGAGAATGTATCCAGGAGGAGAGAGAACTGAATGCCTCAGCATTTCCCACTGGATTTTTCAAAAGTTCATTTTGGTGATTGTAACAGGAGCTGTTTTTTAGAAAGCTGAGGTGAAGGAGCAGTTGGAAGCAGTTACACAAAAAATAGATGTGGGCAGTCAAAACAAGTTTTAATACTAACAGCATTCTGCGGTTCAGGTGACCCTGTGAAAACTGATGAAAGGAAACCTCGTTGAAGATGGAGTCTTGAAAGGGGCACTCCCAGGCACTGCCCATCATTGCCATTCGAAGAGGGCAAGTAGGAAAGAGACCTGCATCTCCAACAAGAGGAGGGAAAATTTGCTTCTTGATCAGCAGCAGCCCCAGCCAGTGAGAAACTGTCAGCACCCTGAACTCTCACTCTCTTCCAACGGCCTTTGTTTGAAGCATTTCCTCCCAACTTCCCCCTTTTCCTATAGCAACTAACCTTCCTCTTTGCCTGTGGTTTCACCATAGCTTGCCTATTCCCAAATGCGGCTCCTCTGCTCTTCCTGAATAAACACACTTTGCTGGTGGAATAGCGTGCTGTTTTATTTTTAAAGTCAACAGTCTTCTCTGCTTCAGCCTAGATGCGCCAGATGATGAAGAGTAGAACCATCAGGGCAGCTCGCCATCCTGAGTCGCCGGTGAATCATGACTAGAACTCTCTCAACAATCTTGGCAGATAGAATAAAGGAAAGCAGAGGTCTTCCTTTCATGGAGAAAAAGTGAAAATCCATACTATAATCTTTAATTCCACTTTCCCACTCTCTTCCAAGCTGTGACTTCTCTCCATCCTTTTATTTTCTCCTGGACTGAAACTTTAGTTCTTACCACCCACTAGTTGGTAAAGAATCTGCCTGCAATGCAGGAGACCCAGGTTTGATTCCTGGGCTGGGAGGCTCCTCTGGAGTAGGAAATGGCAACCCACTCCAGTGTTCTCACCTGGAGACTCCCATGGACAGAGGAGCCAGACAGAGTCGGACAACAGCTTAGCGACTAAACCACCACCACCAACCTCCACAGGGCTTCCCAGGTGGCTCAGTGGTAAAGAATCCGCCTGCCCAAGCAGGATATGCAGGTCCGATCCCTGGGTCAGGAAGAAAGAAATGGCAACCCCCTCCAATATTGTTGCCTGGGAAATCCCATGGACAGAGAAGCATGGCAGGCTTCAGTCCACAGGGTTGCAAGAGAGTCAGACACGACTTAGTAACTAAACGACCACCACCAGGCTTTACAGATAACTTTCACAGTAGAAGATGGGATAAAAATCTTCAGAAGACCAAATTTAGTGCCTGAATAAAACTTGTGAATGTTGGCTGGGATACTGGCCTGCAGGAGAAGGGGGAAAATGGTAAGAGTCTTAACCTTCAACCACAAACACAGAGAAGGAGGTATGGTCAGCCCAGTAGGGCCCAGATTCAGCAATCTCCAGGGGAGTTATGGGGAAGGAATGATTGTGGCAGCAGGGTCAAGGATGGAGAGTGGCTTCAGCCAGGATCACGAATGGGAAGTAGGTGCAGTTAAGTGGGAAAAACTGGCTGAAGTATAGCCAAGGTAGTAAGGTCAATGTTAGCTCAGTAGTAAGACCCAGATGTTTAGACCATGAATAACCTTAGCAATTCATCGTACACCTTTATATGGAATACTCACATCTTTCCTCTTCAGCCAGTTTAACCCCATCCCTAAAGAACTTTCTGCCCAACTGATCCTCCACATCCAAGTCGACAGCTGGCTAGCTCCTCACTACTTAAGGCATGACTGGAGTTTAAGAGGACATTTCTCTCATTGAGCAGTCCCTAGATTTCTTCCTCTCGCATTAAGCCTGGTGCTGAGACTAGAGGTTGATACCGATCAGACCCCAGTAGATAGGATGGCAAATTGCCTCAGCTACCAAATGCTTTCCTTTTAACTCTACCCTCTCTAGTTCCTATGACCCTCCTTGTCCTGACTTACCTACTGGTGATAACTAGAAGTGTCCTTTGGGTCAAAAACAGGAGATTTTTCATTGCAAGAGACAGAAATCCAAAGCAAACCAAGTTGTTTACAGAAGTTACAATACTGCGGGTTTAAGGCACTTACGGAACTGTATTTATATATTCGAAAGTACTTGCTTCCTGACAAACCCAGGGCAGGACACACTAAGCATTCTCTTTCAAATACTATAAAGCTTGCTTTCCTTAGAAAATTCAAGATTTTGTTCTGTCTATACAAATTATGAGAGATTCTGGGCCTTAGATAAGAAAATGGTTCTCTAACTTGAAAATCATATCCTTGAAACCCTTTCTGGGGCTTCCCTGGTGGTCCAGTGGTTAAGACTTAGCCTTCCAGTGCAGGGGTGCAGGTTTGCTCCCTCCTGGGGGAGCTGAGACCTGGCTTGCCTGGGGGCCAGGAACCGGAAACATGAATCAGAAGCAATGTTGCAACAAATTCAGTAAAAGAGCAAGAGCTAAGATCCCGCAGGCCTCTAGGCCAAAAACTGAAACATAAAACAGAACCAATATTGTAACAAATTCAAAAAACACTAGATTTTTTCCACATCAAAAAAAAAAATCTTAGAAAAAAAAAAAGAAATCCTTTCTCACCTCATAAATGATGACTTCTGTGGACGGCTACTTTCAACCTCATACCAGCCTTGGAGCTGGATTCAGTTCTTGTCCAGTTTCCCCTCAAAAGAATTCTCTATAAAGCATAAGTGAGCAATGCAAGTTTATGAATGGTTTTGTAGAGGAGAAGACAGGAGAACTTGCAACAGGTAATGTATGATATTTCACTACTGACTCACATTGCCTTGTTCTCCATCTCTGTTGATTATCAGCCTTTGGGTCTCCCTCTCATCTTTCCCCAGTGAAGTCTCAGATCTCTTCCTGCACTCTTCATTTGTTTTTTTTCCCCAAAACCTTTTACCTTTGGGAGGACTATAACAGATTAAACTTTTATTGTTTGTAGAATTTTGTGTGTGTATGTATGTACATATTTATTTATATTGATGTATAGTTGATTTGGGGCTTCCCACGTGGTGCTAGTAGTACAGAACCGGCCTGCCGATGCAGGAGACATGAGTCACGGGTTTGCTCCCTGGGTTGGGAAGATCCCCTGGAGGCGGGCGATGCAACCCAGTCCAGTATTCTTACCTGGAGAATCCCATGGACAGAGGACCTGGAGGGCTACAGTCTATAGGGTCCCAAAGAGTTGGATACTTCTAAAGTGACTTAGCACGCATGCACACATAGTTGATTTACAATATTGGGTATATTTCAGGTGTATAGCACGGTCGTTCAGTTATATATGTATGTGTGTGTATTATTATGTATACTCTTTCTCAGATTCTTTCCCTTATAGATTACAAAGTTTTGAGTGTAGTCCCATGTACTTTACAGTAGGTCTTTGTTGGTTATTTATTTTATATACTGTAGTGTGTTTATGTCAATCCCATCCTTCTAATTTAATCTCCTAATCCCTCTCCCTCCTTCCGCTTTGATAGCTATATATTTGTTTTCTATGTCTGTGGATCTGTTTCTGTTTTGTAAATACGTTCATTTGTATCCTCTTTTCAGACTCTAGAGTTCTCTGTCCTGTGCCAACCAACCTACAACCCTGGAAACTCCAGAGAGGCTTGTCTGAGCATTGACTCCAAAACTGAATCTGCCCCAGTGGGAAACTTTTGTAACATGACTAAGAAACTTTTTTCTTTGTTATTTACATTCATATTGATATCCTCAAATCAATCTCCAAGTAGTACTTTTTTTTATTTCCTTAGATAAAGCCTGCATGTGAATAATCTAATTACTCTCTATGTCTGAAAGAACTTTCAGTTAAGAAGCTGGTATCTATAGTTAGTGGGCTACCAAGAATGTTTAGGAAGGGTTTCCAAAGAGTAAATCTAAATTGTGAGTAAGTAAGGAACTCACATAAACTTTCTACTTTTATTCCCAGAACAAAAAACTTGAAGTGGTGGAAAGGGGTTTCATGGTTATATTTTATGATGATAATGAAAATAATTAATTGAGTTAAGAGTGGAATATGCATGGTTTGGCATGAAAAATGCAGCATCTCTCCCAGCCAAAAGAGTGAGAGGGGACTATTAATATTTACCATTCAGTCCAATTGATTAAAAGGAGTTAAGAGTAAATGAGCAAAAGGAATTGGATTTGCATATAATTTAAGTTTAATTTTTATTAAGTTGTTGCTAGCAGGGCTATTTTTAGTAATACTTGCTTACGTTATTCACGCCCATCCACTACATTCTTTGCTTTCTTAAATCCACTATATATTCAGAGTTGCCATAGGAAGGAAAAATGAAAATCCAAGCAATATACACAGTCTGAGAATACATAGCTTCACTCAGAGGGCCGTTCAGTGGAATATAGTGGACTCTTGATTTTTTTTCCCCAGTTTTATTGAGACATTGTTGGCATGCAATACTGTATAAGTTTATGGTATACAAAGTATGATTTTTGTGTACACTGTGAAATGATTACCACCATAAACTTAGTTAACACACATGGCTTCATATAGTTATAAACTTTTCTCCCTGTGATAAAAACTTTAAGATCAACTCTCTTAGTAACTTTCAAACACAATACAGTATTGTTAACTATAGTCACCCCATTGTACACTACATCCCCCAAACTTATTTATCTTATACATGAAGAAGTTTATATCTTGACCACCTTCACCCAATTTTCCTGTTCCCCTAAACCCAGAGTTTTTAGGAGAAGAAACTTCTAGGGGAAGTTAAGCAGTTTGTGAAAAAACCTTTCAACATTTTTTGTCCATATTTACATCATAGTTTGAACTTTATCACATTAATGAGATTCATTTTGAAGGAGTGGAAGATGAAGCCGTGTAATAAGTATCAGCCCATCTACTGACTGAAACTAGTACTCCAGATATTAGCAGGTTCTGATACTGAGCCTTGCTCGTGTCCAAATGTGTCAGAGTGGAAACAGGGCCATAGTTGTTGCTCTGAACTCTCAAAAGACATGATGCCTTCGCCACAGATGCCCTACTGCTCACTGACAATATGAAAATCTTGGCAAGGACACTTGGATTCGCAATTTAAATTGTAGGAAATTATCTGGCTTCATGAGAAGTGTCCCTGTAATCAGGAAACATGAGATTTTCTAAAATTAGCTTTTTTCTTCCTTTGGAAACAAAAAAGATTTTGGATGCTGTGGGTTTTTTGGTCTCTCTGCTCCATTCCTTATAACTGTAGTCAAATGAAGTAGACTGCTTGAATTCTTTAATGAATTAATATAAATTCTTATCTGGTTTTAACAAAAGTTACCATTATTAAAAGATCATTTGGACTGCAAGAGACTTCTTTTAGTTATGATAATAAAATCTTGTTAGAACTAGATGTGTGTGTGCTCAGTCATGTCCGGCTTTCTGGGGTTTTTAAAGAGTCAGGATTAAATGCAGGGTGGCATTAGTTAAGGTTTGTGATTTACCTCCTTCTGGACCTAAGAATGCAGCTGGCAAGACATCTGCAGCAAATCTCTCCAGGTCCCAGCCGCAGCGTGGCGCCACCTGGTGGCAGCTATCCATAACAGTTAAACTACGAAGTGGTGGGCTTTCCAGGAGAGGTCCAATGATTTCCAGGAATCTTCTGGTTGTTTGGCCCCTGTTTTCCTGGCTCTAACTGGGGGAGCCTGGGCTAGGAAGATGCCGAGGCTGCAGGGATCCACTTATCACCCAATTCACCAGAAAACGTTGCCTATCATCCCAAGGTAAGAACTTTTCACCTGTTCATTGAGAAAATAATAGGAACAGATTATCAGTTGTTTTCTTCCAAAATTTGCACTATCTTGGTGCCATCGTGTGTAAGAATTTTACTTTAATTTAAAGGTATGAAAAACAGCAGAGGGCAAGAGCAAAATCCTGAGGCTTGGTTCCAGATGATTTTCCCATGAATTCCCAGTTTTGATATGTGAAGAGAACAGGTGTTCTGCAGGATGTCAAGAAGTATGCTGTGTCACTGCATGTGGATTCCTCATAGAGCTGGAATGCTTCCCCACTTTCCTACTGGTGTGAAATAGTTGGGTTAACACTGCAGCGCAGCGCCTGGAAAAACTGAGCACAGAGGAGACCTGAATACGGGTACCAGATACCAGACCGGGCAGGCACGCCTGGGTGGGGGAGATTGTGAAGACTCAGTAGTAGAATTCTACCTGCAGAGAGCCCTCCACTCATGGGCTGACCCTGTCCCCACCCAGTGCACCCCCGGGACTGTTGCTATGACTATCCTAGTACGTGCCCTAGCTGTGTGCACCTCACTCTGTGGAATCAGTCGCTCTTCCAGGAGCCTGGTCCAGATCTTCTGGGCCTGTCTCGTCATTGCCGAAGTCAAGATGTTTATTGTAGAGCCACTATTATACTTTTAACACATAAAATTCAAAGAGAAATTTAAAATTCCTATCATCTCACCATTCCCCAAATTTATTCCTTAAAATAATACATACATGTGCTTCAAAAATTCAAATAGTGCTAAGAACAATAAAATGAAAATTCATAAGCCTACTTTTTTCCAACTTCTCCCTCAGATAACCACTGTCAACTATTACAAAGTTTCTTTTATACTTGTGCAGTTAGATGCACATACCTGAACAGTTCTGAATTTTACTTTTGCATTTAATATTTTGGAAATCTTTCTGGATCAGCACAGGTTCATACAGATTCACCTCACTGGAAAAAAAAAAAAAAAACATATAGAGAAGCTCATTCATTGCCTTAGTACAATTTCCCCACAGGAGCAGAGACCAAGATAAAGGTTTTTATGCAAGTCGTTTATTGGAAGTGACCCCAGGGATCATGAATGAGGGGGTAGAGGAAGTATGGTAGGAAACTCCCGAGTGTGTGCTAAGTTGCTTCAGTCGTGTCTGACTCTTTGCAACTCCTTGGATTGTAGCCCGCCAGGCTCCTCTGTCCATGGGATTCTCCAGGCAAGAATACTGGAGTGGGCTGCCATTCCCTTCTCCAGGGGATCTTCCCAACCCAGGGACAGAGCCTGCATCTCTCACATCTCCTGCATTGGCTGCTGCTGCTGCTGCTGAGTCGCTTCAGTCGTGTCCGACTCTGTGGGACCACATAGACGGCAGCCCACCAGGCTCCCCCGTCCCTGGGATTCTCCAGGCAAGAACACTGGAGTGGGTTGCCATTTCCTTCTCCAATGCAGGAAACTGAAAAGTGAAAGTGAAGCCGCTCAGTCATGTCCGACTCTTCGCGACCCCATGGACTGCAGCCCACCAGGCTCCTCCGCCCATGGGATTTTCCAGGCAAGAGTACTGGAGTGGGCTGCCATTGCCTGCATTGGCAAGGAGGTTCTTTACCACTAGCACCACCTGGGAAGCCCTAGCTGTCTCCCAAGACTGCCCAATGTCTCTACCTCTTGGTATTCACACTCCTGTGTAGTCTCCTCCCACACACACCAGGGTTGATCTATCCCTTCTGAAGAGTGATAAACAACACAGCAGCTTCCTGCTTGCAACTCTCCCCTGCCCTCTCTCTTGGATCACTCCCTCTGGGGACAGCCAGCTGCCATGACGTGAACAGCAGTCCTCACTGGAAGGAATTGGGTGCTCCTGCTTATGATCACATGCGTAAGTTCAGAAGTGGGTTCTCCAGCCGCACTGGAGCCTTCTGATGAACGCAGCCCTGGCTGACGTTGAAACTGTATCCTCGAGAGAAGCCTTGAGCCAGAACCACCCCGCTGAAGCCGCCTCTGATTTGTCAACCATGGAAACTGAGAATGAAGATCTGTCGTTTCACGTCACTAGGTTTTGAGGTAGCTTGTTACACAACAGTAGGTACCTGTCAACTAGAAAGGGAGGAAAGTCAACCAGAAAGGGAGGAAAGTCAACCAGAAAGGGAGGAAAGTCAACCAGAAAGGGAGGAAAGTCAACCAGAAAGGGAGGAAAGTCAACGTAAGGATGTGTTCGTTGCTGCTATGATCAATGGCTCTTTCATTCAGCAGGACTTTCTGAGGAGACTTACGAGGGAGGCTTATGTTGAGAGGAAACATTCATTCCATCAGCCCCATCCTTCAGGGGTCAGTCATGCTCCATGCATATGGACTCTCCAGTATTTCCAGAAAACACATATGTGAGTGCCATGTGAGTTCTTACGGGCTTCCCATGGCACACCCTGAGGCACATGACATGGTTCAAAGCAAGGTTGTGCCTGTGTAAACATGCTTGAAACCTGCTCCAAATTGCAGGCTTGGTAGCTCGAGGGGTGTATAAGATGCAACCACACCCTTGTAATCATAAGGTATTTCCCATCCTCTTTATTTCTACAAATATGTGCTACATCTCATTTTAAAATTTCATTTTGATGCATCACTTATTTTTATTTTTGGCTGCACTGGGCCTCCGCTGCTCCTCGGGAGTTTCTCTGGTCTCAGTGAGCGGGGATCTACTGTCTCATTGTGTTTATGGGCTTCTAATCGTGATGGCTTCTCTTATTGCAAAGCACAGGCTCGAGGGAGCCTGTACCTAGTTTTCTCATGGCATGTGGAATCTTCTGGACCAGGGATGGAACTCTTGTCCCCTGCATCAGCAGGCAGATTCTTAACCACTGGACCACCAGGAAAGTCCCACATGTCTCATTGTTAACAGAATATTCTTTTTTGGTGTGTGTGTGTGTGTGTGTGTGTGTGTGTGTGTGGTGTGTTTAATACTGATATGGAATACATTTGTCACGATTTTTCCTTCATGTGATAAGTTAAGGTTTATTGTTAATGTGTCTCTGCTTAACTCTATATGAATTTATAAATTAACTATTTTCCTTTCATTTGCAGCCATTAAATTAATAAAGAGATGTATTTTCTAATTTATAGAACTAAAAGGAATCAAAAGAATTTCACGTCTCCACATTGTTCATCCACATCTCTGAGATTCCTTTGGAGTCTGTGATGAAGTAAAGCAAGAGAAATTTTGCAGGTTGCGGGCCCATTACGAGCTGAGATGAATCACCACTTCCTTTAACACATAGGAAATTGCAGTTAAATTCAACTGTGAGAGATGTTGAAATGTTGATATTTTTCTCTTAGTTTGAATTTTGTACGAATTTTCTTTTCAAAATAACCTTTCTATTTTGTGGAGGTCAGTCTTAAAAGTAGGAAGGCATTTTACCTGCACCAGGGAAAATAAGATCCTGCTTCAGTGGAGACACTCTGACTTCGCGAATCTTTCTCTTCTGAAGTTGGATGGAGAGATCCGTCGGCAGCAACAGCCTTTAAAAGAAAAGCAGCAGTGACTCAGCTTCTGAAGCAGAGCCAGGTTCTCAGGCTGCAGGGCGCTGGGTTGCCTGAGAGAGAGCTCATTTCAGGAGCGCAGAGGAAGTCACTAACGCTGCTTATGAGTCAGAAGAGAGCTGGATGGGTGATGACTGGACTCTTGCCTTGTTACACGTATGTGCAGAAAGTTTAGTATGTGTGTGTAAAACGTGTGTGTGTGTGTTTCTATCCATCTTGGCTCTGTGTTTGGCTTTGATAGGAACCCCCCACTCTCACCCTTCCTCAGGTCTTTGAAGGTTGTACTAATGAGTCCATGCTGCCTATTGCTTTGAAAGTGAGGACTTTCTCGGTCAGAGGGTTTTTATTTGTTTGTTTAAACATTCCCCTTAACTCACTCGCCTCAGTGGAATGTTATATAAGTGTGCGTAGTTCAGAGAATGCTTGAATGAGAAAAGAAAAGTTAATCTATATTCACAAGACGTCTGCCATGTGCTAGGCACTTTGTACATTATTTAATTTAATTCATAAATAGGTATTATGCTTTCTTCTGAGGAATGTGAAAATGGCAGCAGGGGCTTAGCTGTGCCAAGAGACTCCCCGGCATCCACTAGGATGTGGCAAGCTGCAGCTGGAGTCAGGGTTTCCTGAGCACATAGCTCGTTCTCTTCCCACCACACCACGTGCTCTTTGCGTCTTTGTAGTCGGGCCTTTGCCAAGGTCCAGTGCTGTGACACCGGTCAGGTCACGACCTCTCCAAATAATTGTTTCTTCTGAAAAATGAGGTGCTTAAGGAACTCTGAAGCAGTTCAGTTCCAACATTGTTTAACTTCATTTTATTTTCTATCAGGGGCTTTTAGGGTCTGGCCACTGATAATAAACAGGCTGAGTAACACTCATAAGCCATGTCTGGTACTACTATGTCTGCCCTTATTGAGATACTGCCCTGTTTTCAGAAATCTGTCCATTTGTGCAGATGTTTAGATGCAATTTTTTAAACAGAGAGCCTGCAGATAGTCTGCACTCAGTAGGGAATCAATTTAGGTTTTCTTTCTTTTTTTAAAGATTTTTTGTTTTTATGTGGACCATTTTTTTTGGTCTTTATTGGATTTGTTACAATATTTCTTCTGGGCTTTTTTTTTTTTTTTTAAATGTTTTGCTTTGGCCAGGAGGCCTGTGGAGTCAGCTCTCCAACCGGGGATGGAACGCACACCCCTTGCACTGGAAGGCAAAGTTTCAACTACTGGACTGCCAGGAAAGTCCTGGTTTTCTTTATTGAACTGTGGACCTTCAGATCACAATGTCTCTGGAAAACTTTAGGGAATTCTGCTAGATAAAACAATTCCACGAGTGAAAACCGTTTCTCTTTGGCCTCTAGAGCCCTCTTTCCATCTTTGGCAGCAAAGAGGAACAGGCAAGTAGCTGGAAAAAGCAGGATTTAATCCCAGTATTCTTGCAGTCATCACTGTATCTGGATATTGTGCCCTCTTAATTCTAATAGGTGCTCCTATGTGTAGAAGTTAGATGACATTTCTGACAGTTTCAAAATAAGTTATTTTGTTGGAGTTGGTCTTTGACATAATATTAAAAGATAATATTTCCAGATGCCATTACTACTTTAATAGGACTTTAATAATCTTATTTATTTCCTCTGGAAGTGAAAGAGCCCATCTTACAGGAGGCACTCAGGTGCCTTCTTGCTAAGAAACCTTCTTGTTGATATGAAGAGCTCTCCTGAAAAAAATTCTATCAACTCCATTCCTTTTGTTCTGTTAGTCAACCCACATTTTTAAGGATCTGCTTTGAAAATCAAAGAAATAGAAAATGTGATCATGTCAGTTTCTGTTCGATAAACCAGTAAAGAAAAAGGGCAAATGACAAAAAGTGAAAACTAACAGGACATGACTGAGTGACTAACACACTCACACAACATGGGACAACTAAACACAGAGATTGTTTCTTAAGTTTGTGTGCTTGACACTCTTAGCTTTGTTTGGCTTGAACAAGATAAAGTGTCAGGCTTTGCACGTATTTTATGCTTTGCAGTCACCTCTCTCTCCTTGAAATTAGAAGCCAGAATTCTGTGTTCAGGTTGTGAGGGCAATCTGGCTGAAAACATACTGGAATCAAAGAGAACTTTCTGCTAAATAGAATTGGTCAGATTCTAACAGCAAAAGCTCTTCTAAGTAAAATTGGGACAGCAGTTGAGACAACAGTAATTAACTTTCTCATAATTGGATTTTTAAGAACTCAATGTGGTCAAATAAAGGAGGAATTGAACAGGTTCACTTTTACTTAAATTAGCCCCCAAATAATTCTATGACACAGACAAGAGAGCCACAAAATAAAAAACAGAATCATTATCACAGATATTGCTAGTACTTATTACTAATAATTGCAATTTCTTATGCCCTGACCATGTATCAGACACTGTGTGTAATGAAGCACTGTTTCTTGGCAGGGCTGAGTGCTTTACTTTTTTTCTACTCTATGTGTTCTAATCTGTGCTTCTGGAGGTATTTACAAATTAGACTGATGTTCTCAATAGCGGCACATGACTGGTGAGTAACATTTTGTAATATTAAACAATTCATAGTCATGTGTGAAATGCAATACTAATATCTCACATCTGAAACTTGCTGAACATTGACCTCTAGAATTGTGGGGTATTTTTTTAAGAAAAAGAAATTTAATTATATTTTCAAACAACCAAATAAACAGTTCAGTTCAGTTGCGCAGTTGTGTCAGGGATTGCAGCACTCCAGGCTTCCAGTCCATCACCAGCTCCTGGAGCTTACTCAGACTCTTGTCCATAGAGTCAGTGATGTCATCCAACCATCTCATCCTCTATCGTCCCCTTCTCCTCCTGCCTTCAATCTTTCCCAGCATCAGTTCAGCCTGATTTAAATAATTTTGATTTGAATATTTGATATCTCTATTTTTACTTTGCATTTTAATTCTCATGGTTGTGAATATCTAGAAGAAAACAACTTGAAATATTTGTGAAAAATGACTTTTATTCTTAATTTTTGCATTTCTTATATTTGTATAAAGCACAGTAAAGTTTTATACAGCTTGAATATGATTATATTTATTTTAAAATCATTTAGATCCCATCAGTAGAACACAAATTATGAAGTATTGATGGTGATAGCATGATTAGTAGCTTTATTGAATTAAAAGCCAAAAAAAATTAGAATTAATATAAAATTGGTGGAGGAATGCATTCAAAGTCATCTCAGGATGAAAGAGCTGTGAGAAAAATTCCCTAATTTCCCTCATCTAATTTTCTCCATCTCTGGCCAGGGCCCCCATGGATCAAGTCCAGCTAGAGGTCAGAGGGCACAGAAGCTGTAAGGATGTGATTCCGATCTGTCACAGCCAGAGCACATGAAAACGGGCAGAAGTGAGTATATAGGGCAAATGGCTGAGATTTGGCATAGAGGGAGTCATTTTATCCTATTTTGGATCTTTTGATTGTCTTGCTAAGCAGAGTACCAAGAAGCAGTACCTGGAGGGACCAGAACACGCTAATACCTGGGCAAACACGCTGCCTGCTCAGATTGCCTGTCTCAACAGTTTCTAAGACCCTTCTGGTGGTTGGGACCAGGGGAAACCAGCAGAACCACCTGGGAAGCTCTCCGAGAGCAGACCAGGGCCTGTGCGGGCCTGGTGTTTGTTTTTTTCCTTCATTGCACTTTCTGGTATTCTGTCACACACACAGGGGGCGTTAGAGTTTGAGGGGCTTAGAGACGTGTGCTGTGGGGTTGTCTCCAGTGATCCTGGCCAGGCCCTAGCTGGAGGAAGGTAGCTGGATAGGAGGCTTACTCTGCTTGGCGTATTTCTTTTATGGGATGACGTGAAATTGGGGCAGCAGCATGGTGGTAGCAGACGGACCTGATGTGATTCTCACTCAGGTTAGGCACAGGGTGAGCTGGCGACACTGCTCCATTGCTGACCCTTGGATTCCAGCTGCAGCTGCGGCCTGGGATGTTGCTCTCACTTGGCTAGGCTTCTGCCCGGGAGCCGCCTCCCATCTAGAGAGCTCGTGGGTGGTAGCGTGGCAGAAGGCTTCCTTTGGCTTGTGTATTCCACCACTGCTACCCAGAGAGGTCTCCCACCCTGCCGGTGGGCTCCATGGCACGTTATCAGTCAGGGCCCCAGAACTGGCCACACCTGTCAGGCTGAAAGTGTGCAAGCCCACGGGCCCTCCCACCCCATGCCCTCTCTTGTCTCTGACTGGTACCGTGGCGTGCTCTCAGGCCTGTCTCAGACTATGCCAGGCAAGGGCGACAGTCCTCGGCAATGGGACCACTCTTGTGTGTCAGTCCCTGGCCTCTTGTCTGTCCTTACTGGCAACACTGGACGGAAGGCAGGGCTTTAGGCCACAGTGGAGAGAGGACGTTCTAATACAGGCCTAAAGAGCTCCAATCAAGATACAGTTGGAAAATGTGTTGTTTTGTATTTAAATACAAAGTCCTGAATGGTAAATTTAGCATCATCATGTATAAATTATTGCTTTAATTTTCTTGTGTAGGTGGGGTAAGACTCACATCTGTGGGCTTCTCCAACAAAGCACAGAAACAAACACAATTTCTAAGAGTCACTGGAAGCCAGCATTCGTGGGCAGCATAATCAATAACAGAGCATTTAAAAATGATAATATAACCAACATCAAATAAATGGTATTGAACAACTGCCAAGGTGAAAGTGAAAGTGAGGTTGCTCAGTCCTGTCTGACTCTTTGCGACCCCATGGACTGTAGCCCACCAGGATCCTCTGTCCATGGGATTTTCCAGCAAGAGTACTGGAGTGGGGTGCCATTAAGAAGAGCTTTTATTTCCCTCATACAAACAGGTTCTAAAGAGCCATGGCTTTGTGAGTTACAACTGCATTGCTACAAGATGGTTCCTGGACCTAAATGAAGAGAGATGGTGCCTGGACACCACAAAGAATCTTTATTGAGCCAGTTAGTTAAAAAACAATTACATAAGCACTTTTCTCCTGATTATTCTAAATCTTCATCAATAAAATACTATTTCTCCCATGGGCCCATGACTTTCATTTTTTACTTTAAAGATGTGGCCTGTTTAAAAAATCTTTATTGAATTTGTTGCAATATTGTTTCCATTTCTGTTTTTGGTTTCTGATTGTGAGGCATGTGGAAACCTAGTTTCCTGACCAGGAATCAAACCTGTATCCCCTGCATTGAAAGGCAAAGTCTTAATCACTGGATTGCCAGGGAAGTCCCTCATGACTTTTATAATGCATTTTAATCAAGATGTGGATATAGACAAAGGATCAAAAAAAAATTATTTGCCTAGAAGGAGCTTTGTGGAGGGATTCGATAATTAGCTTTCTCCCTTAGTATCCAGGAACAGTTGATGTAATGTTGATGTCATGAGACGATCACTGGCCCAACACACTGAATGCTAAATTTAAGTCTGGGCTTTAATTCTTATGAGCTGTGTGGCCTTTTTAAGTAATATTGACATCACAAATTCTCAGGTTATTCATATACAGAACTGTGGTAGTAATATGTGCCCTACTTATTGAATAGGTTTATTCTATTGCAAACAGAATTCATGTTTATGAACAAATCTTGTCAATTTTACAGTGATTTGAAATACATATTTTGGAATAGCAAATTTTGTATAAAGACAATGAAAATTTTTTCTCTTAAAAGTAATTCAATACTCTGTTATGCAAATTGTGTTTGTTTTATTCTAATTAGGAAGAAATAGTCTCTCTAAGGTCACCTTTTCCTTTCAGTGGTTCAAAGCACCATTTATTATGCCATTTTATGTAATGGAACTAGTCAAAATTGTATTAAAATTATTAAAAAGCCATTTCCCCTCAAAAGCTATTTGATTTGGGCTTTCCAAACCACTGACAATTTCACTGCTGTGTGTTTTCAGCAAACTGTGTATTTAAAGCTTAGATAGAAGCTGAAATTCTCCCCCAGAATATCAAAAACACCACAAGTTTCCTTTGGTGTCTTTTGTATTATGAATTTGATTACTTCTTGACATTTCAGAAGAGAACGCTTTGGCCTCTACCCTCTATGCCTCAAAAGATGGAACCCATTAGATCAGTAAGTGGGCCAAGGGACTGAAGCAGTATTTCATACTGCCATTGCCATTCAATTTCCTTTCCAGCCTGGAGTGTCTTTTGTTCAGGAGAAGAGAAGACAAAGTGCTTCAGTCTAAACAGAAAGTCAAGTTGGGAAAAGACTGGCTCCATTTTCATTACTTGGCTAAAAAAACAGAGATAGTGCCTCTCTCTGTCTCTGATTTATTACAGTCTTCATTGCAAAGATGAAAGTCTACAGCCCATTTGTCCTTGTAGACTTGGAGTGCGTAAGCCCTTGTCTCCTTGGAACAAGTTTATCTGGTTTAGACCTCATGTCAAAAACCATGAACACACAGCCATGAACTCTGGAAGGGAAGTCATGGTGATATTGACCAACTTACCCCTAAATTCTTGTGTAGTGTGAAATGGCCAGGTGATAAAAATGAGGCTGATCCACCATCACAATAGCATAGATGTAAACAAGCACACTACTGTGGTTTACTGATAGAAATAAAGATCTCTCGCTGTTTCTGACCTCAACCAGACCATTATTAGAAGGTTGTGAAACAGACTCATTCGGAGACACTGTAATTATAAATAAGAAAACTTAAGAAGTATTCAGAGGTCAAAAGTGACTATAAAGCTAGGAAGGTCCTTTGATGAAGGCCTAAAGGTCTACTTTGGGTTAATGTATATATATTTAAGGGATTTTATAGTAACCTTCAAATCAGAGAAGGTTTTTAACAGAAGCAATGAATTTCTTTCTCATCTTCTTGTTTTGCCTTTATTACTTTGATTGAATTTACTCTTTCCATTTTCTTCCCAAGTCTCTGTTCTTTTAAAAATTAGTTCCTTAACCCTAAAGACATTCATTTCAAAGTTATAATAAATTTAACTCACTATCACAACAAAGGGCCTTATATATATACGACTCCATTCCTAAAATCTGTAATTTTTGTCCTTTCAAACCACCTTTCAATCACTGCTTTCTTCAGCTCATTGTCTTGTCCTTTCCTCTTGACTACTTAATATGACTCCTACCCCAGGGTCAGTCATCTTGCCACAGGACTTCTAGGTCCTGCTGGCTTTCTAGTCTCTGAGTCTCTGCCCTCCCGTAGTTGGAGATCTTTAATCCATGCCTGCAGATAGTCCTAGTTGAAACTCCAAGTCTTCCTCACCAATTTACCCAGTTAGCAACAACTTAGTCATTCTTTCTTCCAAATATTTCTTGTTCCTTCTTCACTATGCTTAACTCCAGTTCAGGTCATGGTAAATCTTTTCCTGCAGCAAGAGTCAGCATACTAGAGTGTCAAAAATGTTCACACCTTGAATTTAGACAGTTTGCCCCTTGCTAGCTCTGTGGCGTGGGACAAATTACTTAATCTCTTTGAACTATAAAGAAAAGGTATTGGTGCCATGAACCTATAGAGCCAGACAACATGAAACTAAGAATGCTTTTGCTTTAGGGTTCTTCCCTTCCAGGGGTTCCTTTCAAAGTCTCTGGTAGGGGAGGCCTAGCAATGTGTTTTACTTAGTCATACCTTCTTGAAAATTTTGCAACAGTAAGATATGTTTGATGTCTGTCTTCCTCTGTTGTAATTCCCATCATCGTATGGAGTGGCCACAAACATTTCTGGGATCCAGATACAGGGAAATTCAGTCTGTTATACATTTTATTTGCATATGGAAAGATATAAGTATGTGTTTCACAATCACTTTGTCATATATGATTAAATGTTACTTGCTTCCAGGAATATTCTTACTACAGAATATGGCATCAGAGGTATGTGGATACAGGAGAAAAATCAAGATTGAAATGTACAAAGCCAGAAGATAATTTGCATAAAACTCTTCCAATTAGATTTACAAATTTTTAATTAGAGGATTCTCATCCTGTAGAGAGCTATTTAAAGTGGAATAGGAATATATTCAGTAAGGCAGCAAATACCAATATGAATGTGTCATATGCTTTTTGCTCTATTTTGATAAATATTGTTTGAAATAGATACTTTCAGAATTCCTGTGTTTGTAGGACACAAACCAATACAGCAGTTATTAATAGAGAAGGCAATTATGTCTGTGGCAAGTATTACAGAAATTTCAGGTGTTTCCTGATCAGGCAGGGACTCATCTTATCCTCAACTCTTAGCACTCACCCTCATTCTGTTTTTTCAAATCAAAGCCAACAGACCAAACAAGGGGAAGAAGGGGGCTTTCCATCCCAAAACTGTCCGGAAGTATCTTGCTGCTGGTCACGTGGGCATATCATGCCTTCTGCATGAAACAGCTTCCCTCCAGCTCCCACCCTCACTCTGCTCTGCACCGAGCATGTGCATGTATTTCCATCCATTGCCTGTCCTTCCTATTCCTCCTTCAGGGCTAAACTCAGATCATACTTTTCCCAAAAAGTCTTTCTGGAAAGCAGCCCTTCTCAAACTGGCTTACTGTTCCCCCTCTGGGAGTGCATTGACCTGTGTCTTAACCCCATTGTAGGCTTAGTCATTTTGAAGTTGTCTGTATGTTATATATGTCTGTTTCTCCTCTAGGTGTGAGACTCCTATGGCCAGGGACTGTGTCCTCCCCTCAGGATGGTGATCCAAGCACAGTGCCTGACACAGGAGAGGGACCAAATATTTGTTGTTTTAAACTTAGCACCAGAAGAGAAAAAGAGGGATGATTTCATTTTTATGTTATTGTAACCAGAGATCTTCTGAATGCAGTTAAGAATCTGCGTTACTCTCAACCCTTCTTGCTTAGTCATCTGTTCTTTCAGTTTTTCAGAACAAAATGCCATCAGTATTCTAAGGATAAGTGAACAGACATTGTGCTTTTTTCATGCCTGAGGATGCAGTGAGTCATAACAGGATGTTAATGTTTGCTGGAAGCACCATCTTACTGTTCTGTTAAGCCATTGTCCTTTGTATTCAGTTGTGTTTTCTCTAGATGTGCTCTTTTGCTATAAGCATGGATAGCTTCATCTAGGAAGCACATTTATTCTCTCAGACTACCTGTTTCTGGAACAGGTCAGGTCAGTTCAGTTCAGTCGCTCAATTATGTCTGACTCTTTGCTACCCCATGAACTGCAGCACACCAGGCCTCCCTGTCCATCACCAACTCCCAGAGTCCGCCCAAACTCATGTCCATTGAGTTGGTGATGCCATCCAACCACCTCATCCTCTGGAACAGATCACATTCAGGGAATTCTTCTGTAACTGATCTCAGTATTTCTTTAGATTCAGGTTTTAAGTAATTATAAACATTAGAACATGTGTGTAGTGTTAGAAAGACAGAACATGTAAAGAGGAAAGAAATAACAGAAAATCTATGCCTTCTGTCATTACAATAGGAAAAAAAATCTAGTATCTATTATATCAGATTTAGGGTTAGGTGGTGTGCTACCATTTTGCATTCCTGGGTAAGGAATTACCTCAAAACAAGTATCTCCTTGATTGCAAATGGAATTGTGCATTTTCCTGTTGTTATGCTAACCAGCTGTATTTCTTATAGTACTCACCTGTTGTTTCAAGACCCGTTACTCCCTCCCCCGCCTTCCACATTGGGTCTTGGCTGTGGCATGCAGAATCCTGGAATCCTTCCTTGAGCTAGTAGTCCCATAGTGGCATGTGGGATCCTACTTCCCCAACCAGGGATCTAACCCTCTCCCCTGCACTGGAAGGCAAATTCTTAATTAATGGACCACCAGAGAAGTCCCTATACTTTTAAAAGTATTGAGGACTGCAAAACTTTTGTTTATGTAGGTCATATCTTTTATATTTTTATCATATTAGAAATAAATAAATTTATCATATTAGAAATAAAAACTATGAAGTTTTAAAGTATACTTATTAATTGGTTGAAAAAACTTATTACATGTTTTCATATATAAAATTTTAATATAAAACAATGATTTTCAAAACAAAAAATAATTTGAGAAGAGTGATATTGTTTTATATTTTCACATTTCAGTCTGAAACTTGTTAGAAGAAAACTGAATCCTCATCTTTGCTTTGGTATGCAATCAGTCAAATGTGTTGTTTTGGTTGAATTATAAGAAGAAAATTCAGTATCTCATAGATTTACAGTTGGAAAAGGGAGAATATTTTATTAATAGCCTTTTCTAAAAAAGTTTTTTTTTGATACTACACAAAACTCATCAAGTGACTGTTTCTTAAAACTTATTTTCAAAACAGAATCTGAAACCATATCAAGGAAATTTTGATCTTCTTTTCATTAAAATCCATTGGTGCCTCTAGGACTTTGAATCGATTTTTTACCCATGCATGATTTCAAAATGTCTAAGCTGCTTAGAAAATACTAGCTCACTGAGGTGTACAAAACTTCCAAATATTATCACATTTCATTACAAAGAATCAAAAAGTCAAATTTGTTAAGATCACTAAGTTCATCAGAAAAGTCTTGAAGAACTGGAAAGCAGTTCAAGTTCACATTTTCCAATATTTTGATTTTCATTGAAAACTCAGACTTTTGTTACTGGCAACAAATTCAGTTGTTTTCCTTAAAGTGATAACTTACTTCAGCTTCAAGAAAATGTATGCCAAACAACTACGTTTGAATAACATAATTTGTCTGTCAATTCTTTCAAGTACAAATGTTCCATGAAGAAAAAAATGTATAGTTCAGCTTTTCAAACAGTCATGAAATTCATGTTTAATTCAAACAGTCATGAAGTGCTTTCTCTAGACACTGTTGTAATTTAGTATTCAGCAAAATGCTTTGTTCATGCTTCTCATTTTGTCACAGAGAAAACAATATATGTCCTCAAGGACTGAGGTTTAGTAAAATTCATAACATCATGGTTATTGCTTCTTCAAGGACATTATTCAGTAAAATTGGCCTTTTTGTTCTGCTTTGTTAAATT
This sequence comes from Budorcas taxicolor, assembly GCF_023091745.1. NCBI lineage: Eukaryota > Metazoa > Chordata > Mammalia > Artiodactyla > Bovidae > Budorcas > Budorcas taxicolor. The sequence goes on along the minus strand of NC_068915.1, from coordinate 4,602,118 downwards.
TTTGTTTTATTTACCACAAGCACAGAGAGGTGAAAAACAGTGACCACAAGTTTGGTGCTGCTGTCTTGGTTTCTGCTAAGGCACCAGTAGGTTGCCCACCATTGCTTTTGCACAATGTCAGCACAGAGGGTCTAGTATCAAAAAATATAAATAGCTCATGCAACTCGGTAGCAGAAAAGCAACCCAATTAAAAAATGGGCAGAAAATCTGAATAGACACTTTTACAAAGAAGACATACAGATGGCCAACAGGCACAGATAATGGTGCTCACCATTGCTAATCATCAGGGAACTGAAAATCAAAACCACAGTGAGGAATCACCTTATAACTATCAGGATGACTATCACTAAGAAGACAGGAACTAAAAAGTATTGGCAAGGACTGGAAGAAAAGAACGCTTATGGAAAGCAGTGTGGAAGTTCCCCTCAAAATAGAACTTTCATATGATCCAGCAATTAGACTTCTGGGTATTTCATTCAAAAAGTGAAAACATTAATTGGAAAAATATATTCACTTCCATGTTTTTTGCAGCATTATTTATAATGGACATTATATGGAAGCAACCTAACTGTCCATTGATGGGTGAATGGATAAAGCAGATGTGATACACACACACACACACACACAGAAAAATCTCTCTTGGCCGATATGGCTTGGAGTGAAAGTCGAATGACACTTGTAGTTCTCTCTACAAGCTTTCCCTGGGAATACACATTTCTTTCACCAGGGGAGTATGAGCTTGCAGAACAGAAGCACTTATCCCGGCTAGTAGTCTGCGGGTATGAGGAAGAAAGTGATGACGCACAAGACTTTTGATAGGCTACCTCCAACCACCTGAGAAACATGGACCCAGGCTGTTAACAATCAAGGAGGTAAATTTCTCAAAGATTTGAGGGATAAGTGCTTCCTGACTGGCAATGATTATTGCTGCTGCTATTATTAATAGTAGTTGCCAGGGTCCAGCCCTGGTGGATCCAGGGTAATTCGAAGCGGGGACAGAGTCGGCGTCCTAGGAATTAATTTATTTAATTACAGATAAAAAGAGAGATTAGAAAAGAATAGTGTAGTAGGAAATTTTAGTGGAGAAAAAGAGGCTGAATAACTTGGTTTACGTGGAAAACCAATAAAACTCCAAGACAAGGAATTTGCACCATCTACGTAGGCCACCGGTGCCCGCTTGAATAGTGGAAGGTGCCCCGCCTTGGGCTCCCTCTCGCATGGGTCTTAGAAGCCAGGGCAAGTAAGTAGACATGGCAAGCCTGCATGCTCCAGATGGGAATTCAGCCAGTAAAGAAGAGAACGAGGAAAGACCACATGGGGGAAACCAGTCTTTCCAGGAACTGGTCCTATTTCTTTATTTTCAGGTTCGCTTATATACTTTTTGTTATACATAGGGATGAATACAGAGTCACGCGGGCTCAGCAGACCTGACCTTTATCAAAATCAGGTGCTTCATATAAAAGATCTTAGGGGTTTTACACCATCTTCTGGCCAGGGGGCTTACTAACATTTTATGACCCTTTCTTTCTGATAACAGTCAGTCAACCAGAAAACTTATTTTTTCCAGGGGTGATTTTTTCTTAAACCAGGTGCCACCCTCTGAAGGTACCAGATAAAGTTGTATTCCTATCGGGTGAGGGTGTAGTGGGTTACAATTAAGAAAGGAATTTACTTAGCCTAAGGTTTAACATGATTAATCTTAAAGGTTAATACTTATTTCTCCTATATGCTAGTTATATATTCATTAATATGTATAGGGGCAGGGGATTTAGCAGCAAACATTGGCCCAATAAATGAAAAACCCTTCACCAACACGATTTTTATCTTTAGAAAAACCCAATGCTAACTAAGACTTTCAAAATACTCCAAACTCTCTGTGCTGTTTATGGTTGAGAGGTTGTAAACAATCATGTATGTAGTAGCAAGAGTGTGGATAATCCTGTCACACAAGCTAGTCTGCCAGCAGGGAGGTTTGACCTGAGACACCCTTGTCACGCCCAGGAATTTTTATTAACTGGAGCTGTAGGTTAACTCCTTCTCCTAGAGAGGTGGTGGGGGACAGCCCCCCGTAAAGTCAGAGGTGTAGGTGAGAGCATAAAGCAGTAAAGCAGGCAGACTCTGGTTTTGGGGGTAGATGCTCGGGAACAGGGGGTTTCCTGAGGCTCGATCCCACCTTTGCGTATGCCGCGCCTCCTTCCTCATGACTTTTGCCATGGGCGGAGTTCCTTACCCTGGGCCTGGCAAGTAGTAATAAACTATTTAAGTAAAGTTAGACTTTATATTGGCCTATTGTATAAGGTAAGGATGAAAGTGAAAGTGTTAGTCATTTAGCCTTGTCTGACTCTTTGTCACCACATGGACTGTAGCCTGCCAGGCGCCTCTGCCCATGGGATTCTCCAGGCAAGAATGCTGGAGTGGTTTGCCATTCCCCTTTCCAGGGGATCTTCCAGACCCAGGGATGGAACTAGGGTCCCCCATGTTTCAGGCAGATTCCTTACCATCTGAGTCACCAGGAAAGCCCATAGCTGATAGGATTTATTTACTTTTATGTTATTATGACAGTAATTGTATAAGTGACATGAAAGTTAAAAACAGGGGAAGTGTTAGTCATTCAGTCTTGTATGACTCTTTGTGAGCCCATGGACAGTAGCCTGCCAGGCTCCTCTGTCCACGGAATCTCCAGGCAAGAATACTGGGGTGGGTAGCCATTCCCTTCTCCAGGGGATCTTCCTGACCCAGGGATTGAACCTGGATCTCCTGCATTGCAGGCAGATTCTTTACTGTCTGAGCCACCAGGGAAGCCCATAAGGTAAGGATATGACTAGCTTTTTCTTCTAAATTGCTAGTCAACTATACCAATTAAAAAATTATGCTCCTTTTCCTGACACACATCTTATAATTCCCATTTTAAAAAATACAGTCTGTTTTAAGGCTTAACTATCAATTTTGTGACTGTCTCCAACTGTGTTGCAAATACACTGTACTCTTTATTTACTTTAATGTATTTTATTAGCTTGTAAAACAATAAGTTTCTTCCACCTATACCCACTACTAGTTGCATTATTTCTTAAGAAATTTCTTTGCTATCATTTCCTGATTATTCTTTCAGATGACATGTTTTTATCAAGAATATAAATTTCTATTATTTGAAAAAATTATTTTCTTTTTTTAAATATATCTTTGACCTCTTGAACCAGCAAATGTATTGGGACCCAAAAGAGGGCACTGGCTCTTTTAGAAGAAAGTTGAAGATAAATTCCATTTGTCTCATCGTCATAAGCTGCTTTTAAAAACTTTGACATATTTGTATGGGTTTTTCATTTAGAATGTGAACCCGTTCACCACTTTCTTACACTTTAAGGAACCCTCAATTTTCTCTCCTGCCAATGTTTGAGGTCATTGTGCCACACAGAAAGTCAAAGCTACTGTGACAATTCAGAAACAATTACCAATTGCAAGTACTACACAGTTGAGACCATGATAAACACTAGTTATACTAACTCTTGCAACAATTTTGTTAGGTAAGTATGTGTTAATGAGGAGGAAACTGACTCTCAGAAAGATTCATTTACTTATAACTCAAGAATTTCTGGCTACTATTTCAGTGGAGTGATAATAAGATGGACTATTTATCATGCACCTCGGGTAAACTTGAATTCCTACTATCAATGAAACTTGTAAAAATGTCACTAAAGTAGGCAGAACTCTAATTTTATCCTTAATAAGTCTTGCCCTTGTTTAATTTCCTCCGTTTGAGTTTGGGTGGACTCTGTAAATGTGATAACATATCACTCCTGTGATCCTGTGATTATCATGTTCCCCACGCCACCCCCCCCCCCCCCCCCCCCCCCCCGGGAATCTCACCAAGTCTTAACAGTGAGGAGTTAGGGAAAAAAAAAAACAAAAGCCCCTTGTGGTTCTGGCTAGGTGAAGGGAAATTAACTATTTTGAAATGTGCTTAAAAAGAGTATTCTCCAAAAGAAAAAGCTATTCTCCAGGAGCAAATACATTACCAAAGCCTTATTCAATCTTGGGAAAAGAACTTTTACCCTCTTCTAGCTCCCTTTTGCTTTCCTGTCTTACTTTTAAAGAGTGGAAAAAAAAATCTAAAAAGCACTTGTGAAGGTAACAGTCTGGAGCATTGGTTCTAAAAAAACTGAAATTTAATCAGAAGATTGTAAAATTCTTCCCCCTTACCAATAGCTTATCATCACATCAACAGGGCTCTAGAAAAATAACAAGTGGAAGAGCTGTAAGGCTCAGACTTTATTTTAGAAGGAATTTCTAGGGAAGTCTAAAGACAACAGGGGACAAAGACAAATACACTAGAGAAATTTAAACCCTCTGTTACCTACAGTTACAAAAAAAATTAAATATAGCCCAAGTCCTAGTTGTATTATGAAACCACACAATAAAGGCCTTTAACTTAGTTCTTACTACCCAGTGAATCACTACTCTAAGCATGCTTCAATAAAAAGACATATTAAAAGGCATAGTCTAAACAGACAAGTATTGCATTTCAGACTCTTTTGTTGACCATGATGGCTACTCCATTTCTTCTAAGGGATTCCTGCCCACAGTAGTAGATATAATGGTCATCTGAGTTAAATTCACCCATTCCAGTCCATTTTAGTTTGCTGATTCCTAGAATGTCGATGTTCACTCTTGCCATCTCCTGTTTGACCACTTCCAATTTGCCCTGATTCATGAACCTAACATTCCAGGTTCCTATGCAATGTTGCTCTTTACAGCATTGGAACTTATGTCTATCACCAGTCACATCCGCAACTGGGTATTGTTTTTGCTTTGGCTCCATCCCTTCATTCTTCCTGGAGTTATTTCTCCACTGATCTCCAGTAGCATAAAACTGGGGAGTTCCTCTTTTGGTATCCTATTATTTTGCTTTTTCATACTGTTCATGGGGTTCTCAAGGCAAGAATACTGACGTGGTTTGCCATTCCCTTCTCCAGTGGACCACATTCTGTCAGACCTCTCCACCATCACCTACCCTTCTTGGGTGGCCCCACAGGGCATGGCTTAGTTTCATTGAGTTAGACAAGGCTATGATACTAGTGTGATTAGACTGACTAGTTTTCTGTGGTTATGGTTTCAGTGTGTCTGCCCTCTGATGCCCTCTTGCAACACTGAACTGAACTGAAAGAGACAAAGGAATCATCAGAACCAGACTCAGATATGACACAGATATAGAAATTATCAGGCAGAGAATTTAACTAATTATTAATATGCTAAGCATTCTGATGGAAAATGTATAGAACATTCAATAACAGATGGCTAATGTAAGTAGAGAGAAACTCTAACAAGGAATCAAAAAGATGTACTAGAAAAAGAAAACTGTAACAGAAATAAATAATGAATTTGATGGGCTCATCATTAGACAAGGGAAGAATCAGTGAATTTCAAGATATATCATGTGAAACTTGCCAAAGTGAAATGCAGAGAAAGAAAAATGGGAAACAAACAAACAAAATCTGGAACATCCATGAACTGTGGGACAATTTTTAAAAATGTAGTATGTATATAATTGGAACACACACAAAAAAAGAAGAGTGAAGAGAGGAAATATTTGAAATAAAAATGGCCAAGAATTTTCCAAAATGAATGACAGCAAATCATAGACCCAGGAATCTCACAGAACATCAAGCAAGGTAAATATCAGAAATAAAAAAAACTCAAAACAAGCCTCACATAGGCATGTCATATTCAGAAAGAAGAAAGCCAAATTCAAAGAGAAAGCTTTGGGGGGGGGGGTGGGGCGGCAACAGAGCAAGGAAAAAACACTTTAAATACATAGAAACAAGTATAAGAATTACAGTGGATTCTGTGGAGCCCTGTACCAAGGTCACAGGAAAAAAATCTCTGGAACTGACCAAGTCCCATAGCAACTGTTGCCATGAGCCTCTGGATCCAAACCAGCCAGTTCCCTGATCCTGTATCAGGTAAAATGCTCACCCTATAGCACCCTAACCAATCACCTAATGCCACCATTCCAGTAGGAATTTTCTGTCTTGAGGCTATAAAAACTGGTTGCTAGCCTGTGCAAGGTTCAGCTCTCCCTTGAGCTGGTCTGCTGTTCTAACAGTGTCTCCACTCTAATAAACTACCCTCTTTTCATTCTACCTCATGGCTGGAAATTCTTTTCCAACTCACGCACAGACCACTACAGATTTCTCATCAGAAACCATGTGAGCAAGGACTACAAGAATGAAATACTTATGGTCTTGGGAAAAAATTCTTACCAATCTGGAATTCTGTATTGAGGGGAAATTATTCTCCAAAAGTGAAGGGAAAATAAAAGCTTTCTCAAGTAAACAATTAGGACTTCATCACCAGCAGAGCTGACTTAAATGAAATGTTAAAAAGGAGTTATTTAGGGGAAAGGAAAACTAAGTAGGTCAGAAACAATAATTACAAAAAGGAACAGTGTTAGATGAGCATAAAGGTAAAATAAAATCTTTAACTTTAAAATTTTTAATTGATATAGAAGATTACCATCTAAGGTAATAACAACAAAGAATTGGCTTGTTATAACACATAAATAAGAAAATTAATGACACCAATGTCATAAGATGGAAGGTAGGAATTGAGAATAACCTGGTATGTTACCTTCTCTACCTGTGAAGTGGTATTTAAGTGTTTTTAAATGTACCCTGAGAGTATTTGTAAAGGAAAATTACAAACTCTAAGGCAACCACTAAAAAAATTTAAAAATAACTATAACATTTAAGACATGAAAAATAATGGACTTATATAAAATGTTCAATTAAAATTAGAAAAAAGGGGAAGGAAAAAAACAAGTACAACGAAATAAAAAATAATTACTAACATGATAGGTATTTATCCAACTATATCGATACTCTCTTTAAACATGAATGGCCTAAATTTACCAATTGAAAGTCAGAGATTGTCATAGTGGATAAAGAAATAAAACCCAATTATCAGTTCAGTTCAGTCACTCAGTCGTGTCTGATTCTTTGTGACCCCATGGACAGCAGCATGTCAGGCTTCCTTGCCCATCACCAACTCTGGGAGCTTGCTCAAACTTACGTCCATTGACTCAGTGATGTCATCCAACCATCTCATCCTCTGTCATCCCCTTCTCCTGCCTTGAATCTTTCCCAGCATCAGAGTCTTTTCAAATGAGTCCTCTTCACATCAGGTGGCCTAAGTGTTGGAGTTTCAGCTTCAGCAACAGTCCTTCCAATAAATATTCAGGACTGATTTCCTTTAGGATTGACTGGATTGACCTCCTTGCAGTCCAAGGGACTCTCAAGAGTCTTCTCCAGCATCACAGTTCAAAAGCATCCCCTCTCCACCTCAGGATCATGAGGGAAAGGAATATGGTCATTTTTTTTAAAATTTCCTAGTGCTCTGTATACTTTTTTCTCCCATCATCTAAGTCTTCAGGGTCGAGCCTGATGAAGAGAAGCTTAAAGGAAAAGAGCCAAGATGAAGATATTCAAATACAGGCAGTTTCTCAGGCGTATGTGGGTTCCTTGGAAACCTCTGAATTGCATTTTCTCAACACGGGCAATATACTCCCCAGCTGAGGTCTTGTGACCCCCTACTCAACTACTGTCTCTCGTGGTTCATCCTGTAGTCACATTGTCCTTGTAGGAGACCCCCACTGGGAGAATGGTTTCCAGAAACTTGAGGCTGTCTACCTTTGGAGGTATCTACTTGGCCAACAGGAGCAGTATTCTTGCCATAAACTTTTCTGTAAGCGGGGTTGCTCACACCACTCCTGGGCTCACTGCCTTCCCTTTACAAGCCGTTCCCACTGGCTTCCTGACTTTAGAGCTCTTCACATAGAAGAAGGGACCAGTCTATGCCCGCATTTCCTAAACCGGAGGAAACTCCATCACCTTCTCCTCGGAGCTCTTCCACGGCATTCACTCCCAACCTGCAGGTTGAATAGAGATGGTCTACAGACTTCCAGAGTTTAGCTATTCCTTCTTTAGGGGGTCCCCAAAGGTTTAAGGCAGGAAAGGGAGAAAAAAGCTCAGTATCCTCCACTCCCACGTGAGCTCTTTACTGAATTCTCTCCAAGAATCTCCAGTCCTCACTTATAAAGACTGGAGGTATTAATTGGGGTAGAGAGCAGAGGACAGGTTAGCTACTTCAGAGTGGGTCCATAGAGAAAACATCTTTAGACTGTCTTTAGAGAGTGAGGGTTCTTGTACCCATTCTCCACAGCTTTAGAGTTGGACAACTACTCTAGGGTAACAGAATAAATTTCATTTCCACAGAGTTTTCTCTCCCTGAGTAATGTCTACAACTGTTGAAGAAGTAAATATATGTAATACATATTGCTAGACATATTGCTAAGAGCTTAACATGTGTGTACCAATGTAAACTTTACTACAATCTATGAAGTAAGGATATTTGTCATTTTACAAATGCATACAATAAGACAAATGGATTAAGCAAGTTGCTCAAAGTTAACCAGGTAGTTATTGCCAGAGTTGGAATGCAAATCCCTTTAATCTGCCTCAAAAATTCATGCTCTTAACCCATAAGCCATCCTGCCACATCAGCATGCCACTGTAGTTCCCAGGATTTCTCAGTCCATAAAGAATTATGGAATTTTTTTCACCACTGCCAGGAAGCATGAATTAATGGAAAAGATCATAGGAAAGCTGAAGTTTACCTTTCAGTTCAGTTCAGTTCAGTCTCTCAGTCCTGTCTGACTCTCTACAACCCCATGGACTGCAGCATGCCAGGCCTCCCTGTCCATCACCAACTTCAGGAGTTTACCCAAACCCATGTCCATCGAGTTGGTGATGCCATCCAACCATCTCATCCTCTGTCGTCCCCTTCTCCTCCTGGCTTCAATCTTTCCCAGAATCAGAGTCTTTCCCAATGAGTCAGTTCTTTGCATCAGATGGCAAAAGAAGTTTACCTTTATAACAGTTATTTAATAAAGAGCAACAATCTATTGAGTGGTACTGTCACCTGGGAAGTTATTGGACTGTAGGAGAAGACAGAAATAGACATGGAATCTATCCTGATGGAAGGTATATTTTGAGGCGGTCTTTCTCAAACTGTTGGCTATAACCATTACTAAGTAGTAAATCAGTTTTGTGCAACAAGATCTACATTAGTTTGTTTTTTTTTCGGTTCAGTCACTCAGTCATGTCCGACTCTGTGCGACCCCATGAATTGCAGCACACCAGGCCTCCCTGTTCATCACCAACTCCCAGAGTTCACTCAAACTCATGCCCATCTAGTCGGTGATGCCATCCAGTCATCTCATCCTCTGTCGACCCCTTCTGCTCCTGCCCCCAATCCCTGCCAGCACCAGAGACTTTTCCAATGAGTCAACTCTTCGCATGAGGTGGCCAAAGTACTGGAGTTTCAGCTTTAGCATCATTCCCTCCAAAGAAATCCCAGGGCTGATCTCCTTCAGAATGGACTGGTTGGATCTCCTTGCAGTCCAAGGGACTCTCAAGAGTCTTCTCCAACACCACAGTTCAAAAATATCAATTCTTCAGTGCTCAGCTTTCTTCACAGTCCAACTCTCACATTCATACATGACCACTGGAAAAACCATAGCCTTGACTAGATGGACGTTTGTTGGCAAAGTAATGTCTCTGCTTTTGAATATGCTGTCTATGTTGCTCATAACTTTTCTTCCAAGGAGTAAGTGTCTCTTAATTTCATGGCTGCAGTCACCATCTGCAGTGATTTTGGAGCCCCCCCCCCCCCCCAAAAAAAAGTCTGACACTGTTTCCACTGTTTTCCCATCTATTTCCCATGGAGTGATGGGACCAGATGCCATGATCTTTGTTTTCTGAATGTTGAGCTTCAAGCCAACTTTTTCACTCTCCTCTTTCACTTTCATCAAGAGGCTTCTTAGTTCCTCTTCACTTTCTGCCATAAGGGTGGTGTCATCTGCACATCTGAGGTTATTGATATGTCTCCTGGCAATCTTGATTCCAGCTTGTGCTTCTTCCAGCCCAGTGTTTCTCATGATGTACTCTGCATATAAGTTAAATAAGCAGGGTGACAATATACAGCCTTGACATACTCCTTTTCCTATTTGGAACCAGTCTGTTGTTCCATGTCCAGTTCTAACTGTTGCTTCCTGACCTGCATATAGGTTTCTCAAGAGGCAGGTCAGGTGGTCTGGTATTCCCATGTTTTTCAGAATTGTCCACAGTTGATTGTGATCCACACAGTCAAAGGCTTTGGCATAGTCAATGAAGCAGAAATAGATGTTTTTCTGGAACTCTCTTGCTTTTTTGATGATCCAGCAGACGTTGGCAATTTGATCTCTGGTTCCTCTGCCTTTTCTAAAACCAGCTTGAACATCTGGAAGTTCAGGGTTCATGTATTGCTGAATCTTGGCTTGGAGAATTTTAAGCATTACTTTACTAGCATGTGGCATGAGTGCAATTGTGTGGTAGTTTGAGCATTCTTTGGCATTGCCTTTCTTTGGGATTGGAATGAAAACTGATCTTTTCCAGTCCTGTGGCCACTGCTGAGTTTTCCAACTTTGCTGGCATATTGAGTGCAGCACTTTCACAGCATCATCTTTCAGGATTTGAAATAGCTCCACTGGAATTCCATCACCTCCACTAGCTTTGTTCGTAGTGATGCTTTCTAAGGCCCACTTGACTTCACATTCCAGGATGTCTGGCTCTAGGTGAGTGATCACACCATCGTGATTATCTTGGTCTTGAAGATCTTTTTTTTGTACAGTTCTTCTGTATTGTTGCCACCTCTTCTTAAAAAAACACAAAAACTAGTATAGAATGAAACAGAAATTATTAGAGTGTGTAATATCTAGTAAGGGTAAATTTTGTTTTTCATATCCTTGTGTACAGGATAATAATACTGGAAAACCATTATTTCTGATTGTGGCCGTGTGTGTCAGAAAAGGGCACTGGACTTCACAGAGTGGTCTTGAAGATTAAAGAGGTCATTTTATGTACATATGTATATGTACATACATATGCATACATCACACACCTGCATATATACACATGTAAAGTTGATGCCTTCTTTTTCCAAAATATAAGGATATAAGGATTCAGGTCATTTTATAGAAAGATACAGAAAACAGAAAGATATTGTCAATTCAAAAATGATGTAGAGAGACAAGAAGGTAGTGACAGGTATTAGAACCAGGAATGAGGGTGCATGCATGCTAAGTTGCTTCAATCATATCTGACTCTTTGCAACTCTGTGGACTGTAGCCTGCCAGCTTCTCTGTCCATGGGATTCTCCAGGCAAGGTTACTGTAGTGGGTTGCCATGCCCTCCTCCAGGGGACCTTCCTGACCAGGGATCGAACTCAAGTCTTTTATGTCTCCTTCATTGGAAGGTGGGTTCTTTACCACTAGTCCCACCAGGGAAACCTCAGATATGAGAGTGAACTTTCTCAAATGTATTCCATGAAGTTCTAAACACTTGTAAACTGGAGGACTCAATTTTAGCTTTAATTTTTGTAGTTAAAGAACAAGAAAGGGAAGCATCAGCTCCATCAGTTATCTGAAAGATCAATGCTCAGGATTGCATGTAGTACACACAGGGGGACCAGGGTTCTTATTAAGAGTAAACTCTAAAACGCAATGCACAGTTTCACTGCAACAAGTAGACACTTAACTCCATGACTAATTCGGGTAATTAATTAAGGCTATTGCTCTTCTTCTTATCCTGTTCTGTAATACTCTTCAAGCTCAGATACACAAAGAAAAGAATTGCCTTATAAGTCTTAAGAAAAGCCAGGGAGAGTGAGATTTGAACACAAATTAAAATCAACACAGAACCTACACTCCACAATTGTCAAATCTAAATAAGCTTTCTTAGGAATTTGTTCTTCAGGTAGCAATTTTACAAGCTGTCATACAATTGTAATCCATACAATTGTAATATGTAAATATAACTTTTGCCTCTTAAAACTAGCAAAATTTATACTCATAGGAAATAAAACTTCCTTAAAACACATTTGCCATAAATTGCATAAGAACAAAAGCTTACTACTTAATAAAAATGCAAAAATATAGCGGTCTTCAAGTAGCAGAAAATGAGATATCTTTGGCTCATTATGAGTGTTTCTTAAACCCAGTTCCATAGATAAAATGTCAAATTACTAACCTAGGTTACTCATAATCAAATTAAAAAATGATGGAAATCAATTTCCGTAGAGGAGAAATTGAAAGTTTTAAAGGACACAGAACAAATCTATTGAAATGAGCTGCTCTGGGGCTGACTGGTGGTTGTTATGATCTAGAGAAAGAATTTGACAGTATTTTAACTTTCAAATCTTTATCCTGTTGCCTACAAATATACCAACTTCCTGAGAAGTATTGACAGTACGTGGTTAGAATATATTTTAAACAGATGCCTTCACTTGACTACTTGCTGTCATGGGTCCTAAATCAGTGCTTCATACCAGTCCTAGTGACACTTTGGTATTCCAGCATAGGGACAATACCAGATTACTCACTCCGTGGTTGCATTCCTCTGATTCCATCTTAGTTCCCTCTCGGTCTTCCAAAGACCAAGCCAGCAGCACAGTGGAACTGTCTGAAGAAGCAGAAATCCTTGTGCATGGAAGGGATTCCCAAAGGAGTAGGGTTTGTCCTACTCCAGTTTCATAAAACAAACAAAAAACCAAGTTCTGTCTTCTTATGTGGTTGTCTAATTGAGAGTTCCTGAAAATTCTATTTTCTTTGACTTGGTTTACAGAACACCCCTTGCAAGATGTGGTGCGGGGGTGGAAGAAAGGCTAGGGTGTGCCTCGCACATGTTGCCAGAAGGGCCTAGTTACAGCATCTGCCAGCTTGGTGTTCAGAGCAGGACTCTGATAAAGGTAAGTGACAATAGCATTTAGATTCCTTACATACCTGGTGAACAGAACGGGTTTATCTTACAGAACATTCGGGGACTGACTGCATTGTTCTCTCATCATGTCCTGTAGGCATCTCCATCGTCAGACATTCCCCTCAAAATCATCTTAGGTCCTGAAGCTTTTCGTTATGCCTCTTTCCAGTACTTAGGGCTTGCTTTCAGGCTTTAGTCCAGCTCAGTCTAATGTAAAACGTCAGTCTTATACTCTATAGTCAATATAGTAATCTTATGATGGCTTGGAAACTTCAGTGGGCAGGAGGGATGGCCAGTTTCCCCTCCTGCCATTCCAGTTCTGCTGTTTCCACACCTTGCTCCCTTCTCTGGCGTGCTGCAGTCAGAAGGTAGGTGTGGGGAGAGACACAGACCTCCACGTCCCTTCCGACGGGTGCGGTGTGGCTGACAGCAGGGGCATCTGTGAGGCGGGCTCTTGGAGATGCTCTTGGAGCACATCGTGAGTTTCTACGGGAGGCTTCCTGTGCAGTCTTCTGAAATGGTGAATGACTCTTCCAAACAGGGCAAAGTACAGTCTTCCCTTTATTTATTCAGGAGTTGTATTCCCTAAATATCAGAGGATTTTGAAAAGGCACCCAAAATACTAGGGGTTTTCATGTACAGTGAAGTTAAGTTCTGGGCTCAGGGAGGTATAAAGAGTCATTTCACCAATAGGACATCTGAAGGGGGTGGGGGAAGTGGGACAGCTCTCTTCTGTGTGGGAGAGCCCTGTGTGTTGCAGGATGTCAAGCATCTCTACCTCCTCCCACTAAATGTCAGGGGCAGCACCCCCACCCCCTCATCATTGTGACAGACAAAATTACCCCTTCAAATTTCCAGAAATACCACACTGGGGGTTGCACTGCCCTCAGTGAGGCCTCTAGCAGTTACTTTTTGAGCATGAGGACACATTATTGCCCCTTCTCAATCTGAGCCTCTAGTTGAATCTTGAAGACAAGGTCCTGACTAAGGAAATCACTACAAGGAATTTCAGATTAAGCTACACTTACTGTGATATGCACTAAGAATACAGATTCTCACAAAACTGTGATAGGGTAAACATTTGCAAATGAGGAAACTCAGGATAGCTAAGTAATTTATCAGAGGCCATTCAGTTCACAAGTGGCAACATCAGAGTTTGAATCAGTCTTCTGACTCCAATGTATCACAACAACTCAGCTGGATTTATATGAGAAGGATAGAGCAAAGAAAAAAGAAAAATCACGTTATAAAATGGAGCCACAGATCACCTTTATACTCATAAAACACTTGCCATAAAGTTCCATAGACTGCCTAAGGCTGGACCACAAATTTTGTCCTGAAATGAAAAAGGGGAACATTTTCAGTGACATGATTCACAAAATCTAAAAGATAAAGAGAATCACTATGCTTAATTTTATTCTCACCTTTCTTTCTAAACTTCTGTTGTTCTAATTATCTATTGCCCTCACTTAGCATTTAGTATGAGGTAGTTTGTAGTTATTTTTCTCTCTGTATATGTTCTCTTAACTGTAGACTTCTCAGAGCGGAGAGCATTCTTTATTGTTTTGCAGTTTTTAGTGCATACATCATTCGAGTTCTGCAAGTCAATGAGTTTTTTTTTTTCTTTCATTTTGTCATTTTTGTAAGAAACTCTAATAGAATATAGATAGTCCTAATTGAAGCGGAGGTAGAGGTCCAAGCCCCTTTTTCTCACCATCCCCTGCACCTTCCTGCATACCCATGCACACCCAGGCGCCACCAGCAGCCCCGTCCTGCTGTGAACACACCGAGCTCTGTGGAGCACACTTTCAGGAAGGGGGCACTGTCAGTTTTCCTGGAGAAGGCAATGGCACCCCACTCCAGTACTCTTGCCCAGAAAATTCCATAGATGGAGGAGCCTGGTGGGCTGCAGTCCATCGGGTCGCGAAGAGTCAGACACGACTGAGCGACTTCACTGGCAGTTTCAGCAGGAAGATGAGCAGCTGCGTTTCCTGCGCAGCCTCTCACCCAGAACACCAGGCATTCCTCGCTCCCCTTGTCTTTTCTGGCCAAGGTGGGGGAAAGCATTTTTCCTGTCTCTCGCAGTGTCAGGGGACCTTGTTGGTTTGAACTCAGCCTACCCCTTTCTAAACTGTTCCTGCATTGAATTCCCACCAGTTCTACCCCGTGACTGTGCTATTTGCTTCCTGATAAACAGCAATTCACCACAAATCAATAAAAACCCGCTTGCGAAGAACCAATTCGCCGACTCACTGAAGTGGTTTCCCTCAAGATTTTCTCCCTGCTCTAGTTCTTCCTCCCCTCTTCCTCAGCCCCTCCCCAACCCCTGCATCTGCCCAGCCGCTCCCTCTTCTGCCTCTTCGGGGCTGTCCCAGACTCACCTTAAATTGTCCTTTGGGGGAAAATTAACTTTCAGCTGGCTCGCTTTAAATAAGTTTGCCTTTGGCTAATTGATTTTCAGTGAACTGAGCCTTCAGAATCTTGCTCTTTCTGAAAATTAACTGTCAGTAAATTTGACTTTTTTAAAAACTTCCTCCGAACTCTCTTTGAAAAACATTGTAGAAGGTTTATTTTGTAAAAAGAAAAAAATGATGATGCTGTTGATGACAATCTTTCTCTTTACAAAGCATTCATTTACTTAAGGCTGCACTGGGTCCTCGTGGCGGCACATGGGCGCTCTAGCTGTGGGATCTGGGCTCAGTAGTTGCAGCACATGGGCTTAACTGTACCACAACATGTGTGATCTTAGTTCCCCAACCAGGATCGAACCCATGTCCCCTTCATTGGAAGGCAGATTAACCACTGGACCACCAGGGGAGTCCCTAACTTCTCTAGAGCCTGCATTCTCCTCTCCACCCTCTTCACTGCTTTTCAATATCCTGATTTATCTCTTGCCTGGCTCCAACCCAGTCCCCCACATGCTAACTTCGTCTTTCTAAAATACAGATCTAACTATAGATTTTATCTGCTTTAACTATTCCCATGGGTTCTTAATACCTGTTGGATAGATGGTAAATGCTCACACTTGGCAATGAACTCTTCTTTGACATTCTGGTTCCTGATTATTCCTGTCTAATCCCATACCCTGCGTTACCACCTATTGATCGACTTGCAGCGCATAGCAGCATTTACAGAACGGAAGGAACTTTTTTGTGCTGTTCTTTCTGCCTGGAAATCCTTTATACTCTAACTTCCTGATACATACGTCTTCCCTGTTTTGATCAGGGATCATCGTGGTAGCCAGGCTTTAGTTGCTATGTAGCTGCTGCTGCTAAGGCGCTTCAGTCGTGTCCGATTCTGTGCGACCCCATAGACGGAAGCCCACCAGGCTCCGCCGTCCCTGGGATTCTCCAGGCAAGAACACTGGAGTGGGTTGCCATTTCCTTCTCCAACGCATGAAAGTGAAAAGTGAAAGGGAAGTCACTCAGTCGTGTCCAATTCTTAGCGACCCCATGGACTCCAGCCCACCAGGCTCCTCCATCCATGGGATTTTCCAGGCAAGAGTACTGGAGTGGGGTGCCATTGCCTTCTCTGTTTAGTTGCTATAGGCTAGTAAAAAAATCCACAAATTTTGTTTGATTGCAACTGTCATTTATCTCAAGCTCACAAGTTTGCAGGTCAGCTAGGGAAGCTCTATTTCAGGCTGTGGCTTACAGCTACACTTCATGTCCCTTGGTATGGGACCTGTGGTTACCAGGTGCCTTTTTTTCTCCTGGCTGATGCCAGGGCAAGAGAAGCAGTCATCACTAAAGCACATTTAAAGCTCATTAACATTCCATTGTTCAAGGTGAGGCATATTGCCACGCACAAAGTCAATGGGATGGGAAAGTTTACTTTACCTATTTCATAGTCAGAGTTACAGTTATGTCCCATGGATGCGTAATTCTGTTCGAGAGAGGTAGTAAAGACCTGGGGACTACAATTCAATTGGTCCTAATTATCTTGGCATGAAGCTTCCTCTAACTACCCCAGCCCTCAACAGAAGAGCTGCTTCTTTCCTGTGGATCCACTCCACCATAAATTCTATGATAGCATCTTAACAATAGACATAATTCTGTGATAGCATCTTAACGGTGAATATCGGTCTTCTTCTGTTAGGTTATAAATTCTTATTTTATTCCTCTTTGGTTTTTACAGTTTATCACAACCCCTGGCAGACATTAATAAATTGTTGTTGAATCAATTATTCAGTTTTGTCACTAAATACATTGAGCAGAAGAGCATAAAGAGTCTCAATGGATCATGCCAACCTTTGACCAGACACAAACAAGTTGTGGATCATTTAATCAAGTTCATAAAGAGAGGAGGACTTTTATAACCCATCTGTCTTTGAATGATGTTGCTGCTGCTTAGTCACAAAGTTGTGTCTGACTCTTTGTGACCCCATGGACTGCAGCCCACCAGGCTCCTTTGTCCATGGAATTCTCCAGGCAAGAATACTGGAGCGGGTTGCCATTTCTTTCTCCATGGGATCTTCCCAACCCAGGGATCAAACCTGATCTCCTGCATTGGCAGACAAACTGTTTACCACTGAGCTACCTGGGAAGCCCCTGTCTTTGAATACGTACAATAAAGATAGCCAAAGCAAAGAGGTGACACTTGAGACAGTGGGCTTGGTTTCTTGTCAGCAATGGGGCAAATGTCCAATTTTTTTTTAATCCAGACAGTGGGTGGACATGGTGGAAGAGAGGGTCAGGGGAAATGTGGTGAGGGGCTGTCAGGAGGAGGAAAACTCAGATAAGAAAACAGTCTTTTTTCTTAAACAGACTGTATTTATGAGAACATTTTGTGGTGCTCTTTAAATAGGAAAATAGCTACTTTTAAAGCAAAAATCAGTCTGCTGACAAAAGAAAAATGTTCCTTGGTTATAAGGTTTTATAGTTAATGCACAACAAACCTAAAAATATCTCAGAAATATTGTACAGTGTTTATTTGTAAGATGAGATGAAATATATTTGTGAAACCACATTTTAATTAACTTAACATTATATTTTCAACAGGCCATAATATGTCTTCACAGGAATGTAATTTCCAATGTTTACTCAAGCTCTTTAAAGTGAATATTGATTATAATTTCGGCTTTTTTACCAAGTAATCACTCATTATGCCTCATTTAGTTAGATTGTGTAAGATGGGGGAAATACTGCCAAATCAAAAAGAAACTAGAGTTTTAAAACTAAAATATCAAACTCTTCTAATTTCTTATTCATCATAAGACTATTTTTTCACTATCTGCCTCCCAGGCCCAGCAAAAGAGGCATAAGACTAGAATTAACCTACTGTAATTCTCTGGATTCATTATTATTATTATTTTTTTCATCATCTCTAAACTTGCAGAGTTTTCTCTGTAGAGTTAGGTCCCCTAGAGGCTAAGAAAGACCTCAAAGTAAGAGTTCAGATTGCCTGACAAAAATCTATTTTCCTTTGAGTTTTAATTTTTAATCTTTCCTGTTGGAAGATAAAAACTATTAAACTCCTAAACTTCTACGAAGGGTTTGTTTGCATTTAGTGTCATTTCTTACTGACCTCAACCTGTCTGGATCCAATTTCCACCACCTTCACTTCACCCAATCTGCTCTCATCAGAATCACCAAAAATCTTCCTGGCCTTCTCCAAGGTCAGCACTTAATAATTAGTGTTCTGCATTCATCTGGCTTAGTATGTTTTCTCCTCTACACACTGTTTTTCTGATGAGTTAACTTAACCCTTAACCATACCCCCATGGCTTCTGTTCCCATCTTTTTGCTTCTATCAAATTCATCATGGCAACTAAGACAACCTCATCCCTGGTTACCCAGTCCCCTAGCCCCAGATCAAGGTAGTTACGGCCAACCAGTCATATCCACGTAGTAGTTTTCAATGAAATTCAAATTCAATTTGTTCCACACTTGGTGATATCACCATCGACATACATGGATCAGAAATGTGAAAATCTTTCTTGACTCCTTTTCCTCCTTTGCCTATTACTTCCAATCAATGATTAATGAATTTTTTCCCCTTAACATTTCTTGAATAAGCCTATATCTTTTTGTCTTAGCTGCCATTGCTTAAGGTCAGGGTCTCATTAACTCTCACCTGACTTGTAAATATCAACTCATCCCCAAATCATTTTCTATCCTGTAACTGGGATTTTTTTCTTTAATATAAATATGACTTTATTACATTCCTGCATTAAGCCTTTCCATAGTTCCCTACTGTCCTTACAATAATTCTTAACAGTATAAAAGACTCTCATGCTAACGACTCAAATATGTCCCTGGTCTCATCAGATATTATGTTCTCCAAGCCATTTCCACAAAAAATCAATTTCTCCAGACATACTGAATGGCTTTCATTTCCTAAAATGCATCATCCTTTTCTTTCCAGGCTCTAAAAGTACTGCTTCCTTTGTCCTCCACACACCACCTCTTTCCGCATCAACTCAAATACCGCGTCCTTAGGTTCACCTTCTTGACTTCTATGAAAGCTCTTTACCTTAAGTTCAGTTCAGTTCAGTCGCTCAGTCGTGTCCGACTCTTTGCGACCCCATGAATCGCAGCATGCCAGGCCTCCCTGTTCATCACCAACTCCCGGAGTTCACTCAGACTCATGTCCATCGAGTCCATGATGCCATCCCGCCATCTCATCCTCGGTCGTCCCCTTCTCCTCCTGCCCCCAATCCCTCCCAGCATCAGAGTCTTTTCCAATGAGTCAGCTCTTCACATGAGGTGGCCAAAGTACTGGAATTTCAGCTTTAGCATCATTCCTTCCAAAAAAATCCCAGGGCTGATCTCCTTCAGAATGGACTGGTTGGATCTCCTTGCAGTCCAAGGGACTCTCAAGAGTCTTCTCCAACACCACAGTTCAAAAGCATCAATTCTTCAACACTCAGCCTTCTTCACAGTCCAACTCTCACATCCATACATGACCACAGGAAAAACCATAGCCTTGACTAGACGGACCTTAGTCAGCAAAGTAATGTCTCTGCTTTTGAATACGCTGTCTACGTTGGTCATAGCTTTTCTTCCAAGGAGTAAGTGTCTTTTAATTTCATGGCTGCAATCACCATCTGCAGTGATTTTGGAGCCCCCAAAAATAAAGTCTGACACTGTTTCCACTGTTTCCCCATCTATTTCCCATGAAGTGATGGGACCAGATGCCATGATCTTTGTTTTCTGAATGTTGAGCTTTAAGCCAACTTTTTCACTCTCCTCTTTCACTCTCATCAAGAGGCTTTTAGTTCCTCTTCACTTTCTGCCATAAGGGTGGTGTCATCTGCATATCTGAGGTTATTGAGATTTCTCCTGGCAATCTTAATTCCAGCTTGTGCTTCTTCCAGCCCAGCGTTTCTCATGATGTACTCTGCATACAAGTTAAATAAGCAGGGTGACAATATACAGCCTTGACATACACCTTTTCCTATTTGGAACCAGGCTGTTGTTCCATGTCCAGTTCTAACTGTTGCTTCCTGACCTGCATACAGATTTCTCAAGAAGCAGGTTAGGTGGTCTGGTATTCCCATCTCTTTCAGAATTTTTCACAGTTGATTGTGATCCACACAGTCAAAGGCTTTGGCATAGTCAATAAAGCAGAAATAAATGTTTTTATGGAACTCTCTTGCTTTTTCCATGATCCAGCAGATGTTGGCAATTTGATCTCTGGTTCCTCTGACTTTTCTAAAA
Organism: Budorcas taxicolor; assembly: GCF_023091745.1. Taxonomy (NCBI): domain Eukaryota; kingdom Metazoa; phylum Chordata; class Mammalia; order Artiodactyla; family Bovidae; genus Budorcas; species Budorcas taxicolor. Next base: position 4,581,609 of record NC_068915.1, on the reverse strand, counting down.
CCAGCTTGAACATCAGGGAGTTCATGGTTCACATATAGTTGAAGCCTGGCTTGGAGAATTTTGAGCATTACTTTACTAGCATGTGGCATGAGTGCAATTGTGTGGTAGTTTGAGCATTCTTTGGCATTGCCTTTCTTTGGGATTAGAATGAAAACTGAGCATTTCCAGTCCTATGGCCACTGCTGAGTTTTCCAAATTTGTTGGCATATTGAGTGCAGCACTTTCACAGCATCATCTTTCAGGATTTGAAATAGCTCAACTGGAATTCCATCACCTCCACTAGCTTTGTTCATAGTGATGCTTTCTAAGGCCCACTTGACTTCACATTCCAGGATGTCTGGCTCTAGATGAGTGATCACATCATCATGATTATATGGATCATGAAGATCTTTTTTGTACAGTTCTTCCATGTATTCTTGCCACCTCTTCTTACTATCTTCTGCTTCTGTTAGGTCCATACCATTTCTGTCCTTTATTGAGCCCATCTTTGCATGAAAAGTTCCCTTGGTATCTCTGATTTTCTTGAAGAGATCTCTAGTCTTTCCCATTCTATTGTTTTCCTCTATTTCTTGTCATTGATCACTGAAGAAGGCTTTTTGAAAAATCTCTTCTTGCTATTCTTTGGAACTCTGCATTCAGATGCTTATATCTTTCCTTTTCTCCTTTGCTTTTTGCCTCTCTCCTTTTCCCAGCTATTTATAAGGCCTCCCTAGACAGCCATTTTGCTTTTTTGCATTTCTTTTCCATGGGGATGGTCTTGATCCCTGGCTCCTGTACAGTGTCACGAACCTCATTCCATAGTTCATCAGGCACTCTATCCATCAGATCTAGGCCCTTAAATCTATTTCTCACTTCACTGTATAATCCTAAGGGATTTGATTTAGGTCATACCTGAATGGTCTAGCAGTTTTCCCTACTTTCTTCAATTTAAGTCTGAATTTGGCAATAAGGAGTTCATGATCTGAGCCACAGTCAGCTCCTGGTCTTGTTTTTGTTGACTGTATAGAGCTTCTCCGTCTTTGGCAGCAGAGAATATAATCAATCTGATTTCGGTGTTGACCACCTGGTGATGTCCATGTGTAAAGTCTTCTCTTGTGTTGTTGGAAGAGGGTGTTTGCTATGACCAGTGCCTTTTCTTAGCAAAACTCCATTAGTCTTTGCCCTGCTTCATTCCGCATTCCAAGGCCAAATTTGCCTGTTACTCCAGGTGTTTCTTCACTTCCTACTTTTGCATTCCAGGCCCCTATAATGAAAAGGACATCTTTTTTGGATGTTAGTTCTAAAAGGTCTTGTAGGTCTTCATAAAACCGTTCAACTTCAGCTTCTTCAGCGTTACTGGTTGGGGCACAGACTTGGATAACTGTGATATTGAATGGTTTGCCTTGGAGATGAACAGAGATCATTCTGTCATTTTTTAGATTGCATCCAAGTACTGCATTTTGGACTCTTTTGTTGACCATGATGGCTACTCCATTTCTTCTGAGAGATTCCTGCCCGCAGTAGTAGATATAATGGTCATCTGAGTTAAATTCACCCATTCCAGTCCATTTTAGTTTGCTGATTCCTAGAATGTCGACGTTCACCCTTGCCATCTCTTGTTTGACCGCTTCCAAATTGCCTTGATTCATGGACCTGACATTCCAGGTTCCTATGCAATATTGCTCTTTTCCAAAAAGTAGCTTATAGAAATCAATCTACCTTTGCTTAAAACAACACAGATGGTGCTCTTAATGCATCCCTTTACTTTGCCTTCTTCTCTGTAAAATCTTTGCTTTGATTCTAGACGTGAGATCAATCTTGTGAATTTACCTCTAGTACCTATTTTCACTACCGTCTGCTCTGAGCTCCTGTGGTCCTTGGGCATAGTGGCCAACTAATGTAGCTAATTAGAGCCCAGACCCTGAAACAGGGGTCTCGCCTTCTCCACCTACTGATCTGTGACCTTTGACGAGTTGTTTAAATTCCTGTGCTTACTGTCCTTACCTGTGAAATGAAGACAATAGGGCTGCTTAGAGGTTTAAGTGAGTCATTAGACATAAATACTAACAACAGAAGCTGGTACCCGGTAACTCTATACATGCATTGTTATTATTTATGGACAATTCAGTTCAGTTCAGTTCAGTTCAGTTCAGTCCAGTCACTAAGTCATGTCTGACTCATTGTGACGCCATGAATCGCAGCACACCAGGCCTCCCTGTCCATCACCAACTCCCAGAGTTCACTCAAACTCATGCCCATCTAGTCGGTGATGCCATCCAGCCATCTCATCCGCTGTCATCCCCTTCTCCTCCTGCCCCCAATCTTTCCCAGCATCAGGGTCTTTTCCAATGAATCAACTCTTCGCATGAAGTGGCCCAAGTACTAGAGTTTCAGCTTTAGCATCAGTCCTTCCAAAGAACACCCAGGACTGATCTCCTTTAGGATGGACTGGTTGGATCTCCTTGCAGTCCAAGGGACTCTCAAGAGTCTTCTCCAACACCACAGTTCAAAAGCATCAATTCTTCATCGCTCAGCCTTCTTCACAGTCCAACTCTCACATCCTTACATGACCACTGGAAAAACCATAGCCTTGACTAGACAGACCTTTGTTGGCAAAGTAATGTCTCTGCTTTTGAATATGCTATCTAGGTTGGTCATAACTTTCCTTTCAAGGAGTAAGCGTCTTTTAATTTCATGGCTGCAATCACCATCTACAGTGATTTTGGAGCCCAAAAAAATAAAGTCTGACACTGTTTCCACTGTTTTCCCATCTATTTCCCATGAAGTGATGGGACTGGAAGCCATGGTCTTAGTTTTCTGAATGTTAAGCTTTAAGTCAACTTTTTCCACTCTCCTCTTTCACTTTCATCAAGAGGCTTTTTAGTTCCTCTTCACTTTCTGCCATAGGGTGGTGTCATCTGCATGTCTGGGGTTATTGAGATTTCTCCCGGCAGTCTTAATTCCAGCTTGTGCTTCTTCCAGCCCAGTGTTTCTCATGATGTACTCTGCACATAAGTTAAATAAGCAGGGTGACAATATACAGCCTGGATGTACTCCTTTTCCTATTTGGAACCAGGCTGTTGTTCCATGTCCAGTTCTAACTGTTGCTTCCTGACCTGCATATAGGTTTCTCAAGAGGCAGGTCAGGTGCCTTCCCATCTCTTTCAGAATTTTCCACAGTTTATTGTAATCCACACAGTCAAAGGCTTTGGCATAGTCAATAAAGCAGAAATAGATGTTTTTCTGGAACTCTCTTGCTTTTTTGATGATCCAGCAGATGTTGGCAATTTCATCTCTGGTTCCTCGGCCTTTTCTAAAACCAACTTGAACATCTGGAAATTCAGGGTTCATGTATTGCTGAAGCCTGGCTTGGAGAATTTTGAGCATTACTTTACTAGCGTGTGGGATGAGTGCAATTGTGTGGTAGTTTGAGCATTCTTTGGCATTGCCTTTCTTTGGGATTGGAATGAAAACTGACCTTTTCCAGTCCTGTGGCCACTGCTGAGTTTTCCAAATTTGCTGGCATATTGAGTGCAGCACTTTCACAGCATCATCTTTCAGGATTTGAAATAGCTCAACTGGAATTCCATCACCTCCACTGGCTTTGTTTGTAGTGATGCTTTCTAAGGCCCACTTGACTTCACATTCCAGGATGTCTGGCTCTGGGTGAGTGATCACACCATCGTGATTATCTTGCTCGTGAAGCTCTTTTTTTGTACAGTTCTTCTGTGTATTCTTGCCAGCTCTTCTTAATATCTTCTGCTTCTGTTAGGTCCAGACCATTTCTGTCCTCTATTGAGCCCATCTTTGCATGAAATGTTACCTTGATATCTCTAATTTTCTTGAAGAGATCTCTAGTCTTTCCCATTCTGTTGTTTTCCTCTATTTATTTGCATTGATCACTGAGCAAGGCTTTCTTATCTCTCCTTGCTATTCTTTGGGACTCTGCATTCAGATGCTTATATCCTTCCTTTTCTCCTTTGCTTTTCACTTCTCCCCCTTAATGCTGCAATTTTCTCTCTTATTCTTGAACTGCATTGCCTCTCTAATATTCAGCTTTAATACCTCCTTGTGGAGTTACTACAGCCATGAAATTGAAAGACACTTGCTCCTTGGAAAGAAAGCTATGACAAATCTAGACAACATAGTAAAAGCAGAGACATCACTTTGCCAACAAATGTCTCTATAGTCAGAGCTATGGTTATTCCAATAGTCATGGACATATGTGAGACTTGGACCATAAAGAAGGCTGAGTGCTGAAGAATTAACGCTTTTCAACTATGGTGGTGGAGAAAATGCTTGAGAGTCCCTTGGAGTGCAAGGAGATCAAACCAGTCAATCATAAAGGAAATAAATCCTGAATATTCATTATAGGAACTGATGCTGAAGCTGAAGTTCCTATACTTTGGCCACCCGATGTGAAGAGCTGACTCACTGGAAAAAATCCTGATTCTGGGAAAGATTGAAGGCAAAAGGAGAAGGAAGCAGTAGAGGATGAGATGGTTAGATAGAATTACCAACTCAGTGGACATGAATTTGAGCAAACTCTGGGAGGTAGTGGAGGACAGGGGAACCTGGTATGCTGCAGTCCATGTGGTCACAAAGAGTTGGACAAGACTTAGAAACTGAACAACAACAATTCCTTGTGGACAGGTACCATGTTTTAAACTTCTTTATACTCCTAAAAGCACCTAGACCAGGACAAGGTGGATAGCAGCTCACTAAATCTTGATTCTGGTGTGATTTATAACTTCGGTGTACTCATTCACCAACTCAGGATACAAATATATTCACTCTTCTTAGTTGTGTGCAGTTCATCCAGGCACCTTCTGTTTGCCCTCAGAATCAATTCCAGGCCATGAGATTCGGGTCCTCAGCTTAAGTCAGTCTTCTTTCCCTTAAAGACTCAAAGATGTTTTTATCTGTCCTCAGGTTCCAGTTAGGGCCACCTCGTTCCATCTTGGCCTAATTGTATAGCTCCAGGTTTTAAGGCAGTGAGGGTAGTAGGGCTGGGGAGGGAAGTTGATGCTGTCCTTTCCTAAAGACTTTTGGGATCATTATGCTCATTCATTCACTCCTTCCCTAAGCTTGGTACACCAAAGGTCAAGGTCACATTAAAAACCAAATAAAGGAAAAAAAAAATCAAAATCTCCAAAAAATCAAAATTAGTCAAAAGATCCTGAATCTGAATCATACACTCCAGGGGCAAAGGGAGTCTGTTGTCCATTTAGAAAATTTTCAACTCACACTTCCAGCAATGCTCCATCAGAGAAGCTCTGGTCAAGATGACTTGGTAGATTTTGGAGTCAGTGAATGGAACAGGTAGCTGCTAGACCTCCTTTAAAGGTTATTTTTTAACAGTCACCTTTTGAAAGGCTTAATAGTTCTGATTCTTTCCTATTTTTTTCCTCATTTAGTTTTTAATGCAACACTAAAGCAAGAGAATTAGAAGAGTTTATAAAATGCTAAAAAGCAATACATAAAATCCTGTCAGGACAAGCTGGACCTGGCAGGGACTTCTAGCTTTAACAGTGTGAAGTTAAAATGTAGTTTTACTTCAATTCTGGGTTTTCAATTAGTCATGATGTATACAAATGAGTATTTGGGGAAAAACATGCAAAGCAAGGAGTCTGCCTCAAGCAGCTTCTCATCTGAGAGGGTCAGTGCCATCTTCCACCAAGAAAAGATCCTGAACTACATTCACTCTATTCACTTAGGAAAATTGAAATCATCATTATTATCTGTATACCACTCACCTTTCTCAAGAGGAGAGCATGGCAACCCACTTGAGTATCCAAGTCTGGAGAATCCCATGCCTGGTGGGCTACAGTGCATGGGGTCGCAGAGTCGGCTACAGCTGAAGTGACTGAGCACGCACGCATGCACCTCTCTCAAACTGCACCGAAGAAATGAGTTTAAATATCATGTTCTAGATTTGATGACAGAGGGAAGAAAAGCATGGGAAGGCTGCTTCCTATTTCTACTTGCATATAAGAAAAAGCAGGAATTTTCCCTCCTAGAGAAAGAAGGGCTTATAAGACGATGCTGTGTGTATGGCTTTCTCCTTGTTAGTCATGGTTAAGATGGTTCTGAGCTTGTCTTTGGAAAACCACATCATCATTTATTCTTCCCACTCGTGCTTATCTCCTCACTCCTCGTATTAAAGTTGAAGTCAGGTGTTATGGTGTGGGTGCGTGTCTAGGCCCCATGAGGAAGCCAGAAAAAGAGGAAGGGGATGGTCCGTGAGCTGGTAGAGAGCCTGGCTGGGCCTGGGTACTGAAAGAGGACCCAGAAGAGACCTGGGTAGTTACTTCCTACTCTTAGAGCAGGATAGTATTTTTAGAAAAATAGAATGATGTATTTTATTTCTGCCTAGGAATCCTGCTCCGTTGAAGCCTGTAGGCTGAATTCTGAGGCTCTGTAGGAAAGCAGAGAACAGACCCCTCCAAGAACAGAAGGTCTTCCATCAAATCAACCTTGCTTCTTAAAGGTGGATTCTTTTTGGCTAGAGCAAGACAATAGCACTGAAGCACAGACTTTATCAAAATGCAAAGGAATACTGTAATTTACTCTAATTTAGTCTCTGATCCTCCAGTTTTAAGGAAGGGAATTCTTTACCTGAGAGGAAGAGTGGGAAAGTCTGGCTTATGGGAGAAAGATGAGCAGAGAAGATTAGAAATAGGTAAGGTGACACCCTTTCTAGGTGTCCTGTCTCTGAGCAAAAGTCCTGGATGTAGAAAGCATGCTGAATAATTTAAAGGCAGTGCAACACAAACACACACACACTTCACCACCACCACCGACAAGAGCAACAGGAGAGTCTTTTGCACCTCTCTTCTTTGAGGGTCCACAGACGGTGGGCATATGGTCTCAGTGGAGGGTCTGAGTCTCCATCTAACTCACGGCATGAATGTGGTCAAGTCACCTTGAGTTTGTAGGTAGGGGTGTGGAGAGCAGGCAATGGTCTTGGTCAACCAGCTCAGGTGAAGGAGGGGTGTCACTGAAACACAGGCGAAATGCTGGGGGACCTAAGGCCACAAGCTTGTACTCAAGTCAGAGTTATTGCTGACCTCAGGAAAAGCAATGGAGCCAGTAGTAGTTGAGGTAGGGCTGAGTGAGAAGGGAGGGTCCCTGAGAAAGCTGAGTTCATTGCCTGAAGAATTCAGCTTCATATTCCGATATGTTGCACAGTAATCAGGTAGAAGGGAGACTGTGTGAAAGCTGGAAGAGCTGCAGGCCCTGCTAGGCTCTATGCCGAGACCCCTTACCACCTCCCTCATCTGCTGCTATAAGGTTATGCAAACTCTCCACTCCCCACTGTACATGGCTGGTGAGTCTGTCTGGTGGAGTCTATCTGTCTAGAGCACTGGGGTGGGGGAGGAGGCAATTTCTGGAAGACAGTTACATAAGAAAATATTTGTATTATTAGGTCAAATTTGGTTTTCCAAGTGGGGTTAAATGGTTTTCACTACAGCTCAGATAAGCAGGAGGTCATGAAAAGGATCAGATGCGTTCTGGAAAAGGAAGACTGTATTTTTGTTTGAACATCTGAATTAATTTGCACCTCTGCTACACCCTTGTGGCTCAACTGGTAAAGAATCTGCCTGCAGTGCGGGAGACCTGGGTTTGATCCCTGGGTTGGGAAGATCCCCTGGAGAAGGGAAAGGCCACCCACTCTAGTATTCTGGCCTGGAGAATTCCATGGACTGTATAGTCCGCGGGGTCACAAAGAGTTGGACAGGACTGAGCGGCTTTCACTTTCACTTTTCTGCTACACATCTCTAAAAATGCCCAGAAGGCTGTTCATGTGATCTCTTAAAGCGACTGACTCTCTGCAAGTAACTGAATTTGCCTCCAAAAATGTCAGCTGGTGGATTTCCTTCAAAGAAGGTAACTTCCCGACTGGCTGCTGTTTACTTCACATGTTCCAAGCTTCCTTCCCTCTCAGGTGCACCCTGTTGGCAAAGGAGTTAGCTGAATTAAGGAGAAAAGGACTGTTACTAGAACCACTGTTTCTTCAGTTAAAACAATGCAAAATCTTTAGGAAAAAGTCTTTAGCCCCTTATCTGGTGGGAGCTGAAGTGACAGCTCTCACTGGTGATGCTGATCCTACACAGGGGAGAGGCAGGCGTGGAGGGGGCTGGGGGTCTCAGTGGGGCGGGGGGGGAAGGGGCGGCGAGGCCGAGGAGCCTGCCACCCGGGCAGGTCAGTCCACACTGGCTGGAGCCTGGCCCACCTTCGGGCAACTTGAGGACCCTGGCTGATTCCTCCTTTAGTGCCTCGTGCTTCCTGCTGCTGCCAGTTTTAACTTCTGCAGTGTGGAAATAGAACTTTTGAGAGCCATTCAGATACATTGGCAGCGGTGGGCTTTCCTTTTAGATTTTTATCTAAAAGATTTTGGCTTATTAAGGCTCAGCTCCCCCAGCAGTTTTCGTTTGACTTTGGTTGGTCAAGGAGTGAAAGAAGGTCAAGGGACTAGACTAAATATAGACTTCCATGGGCTTCATTTCTGAATTTGGTTTTTACCAAGTATAGAGGGGTTGAGTCATAAAAAAAGCTCACATATTTGGAAAATTATTTGCTGGGAGGACATGCCCCAGTAATTGCTTTGTTATCACACTTTATCAGGGCTTGTCGTATGTGTCAAACTGTGTGTGTAAAATTCACAAGCCATTTTCCTTTCCTGTCTTGTCCCAATAGCAAATAACGAGTTCTCCTTTGAATATTTACTGAGCATCCAGGGATGTCATAATTAATGGACTCGCAGAGGTCAGAAAAATCTAGTTCTAGGCTTCAAACAGTTCACAGTCTCATTAAGGAGAAAAATCTTCCAGAATGGAAAATGAATATCGTGCATAACTCATTATAACCAAATGGTGAGACATATGTATGCAATATGGCAGCCTGCAGTGAATGTCATCTGCGTCAGTGAGCCAGAAATTTTCATTCTGAAAAACTACAAAAAGTCCAGAGGCCATATCTGAATCCATGTCATAATCAGTTCAGTTCAGTTCAGTCTCTCAAGTCATGTCCGACTCTTTGCAACCCCATGAACCACAGCACGCCAGGCCTCCCTGTCCATCACCAACTCCCAGAGTCTACCCAAACCCATGTCCATTGAGTCGGTGATGCCATCCAACCATCTTATCCTCTGTCATCCCCTTCTCCTCCTGACCTCAATCTTTCCCAGCATCAGGGTCTTTTCGAATAAGTCAGCTCTTTGCATCAGGTGGCCAAAGTATTGGAGTTTCAGCTTCAACATCAGTCCTACCAATGAACACCCAGGACTGAGCTCCTTTAGGATGGACTGGTTGGATCTCCTTGCAGTCCAAGGGACTCTCAAGAGTCTTCTCCAACACCACAGTTCAAAAGCGTCAATTCTTTGGAGCTCAGCTTTCTTTATAGCCAAACTCTCACATCCATACATGACCACTGGAAAAACCATAGCCTTGACTAGACGAAACTTTGTTGACAAAGTAATGTCTCTGCTTTTCAATACACTGTCTAGGTTGGTCATAACTTTCCTTTCAAGGAGTAAGTGTCTTTTAATTTCATGGCTGCAATCACCATCTGCAGTGATTTTGGAGCTCAAAAAAATAAAGTCAGCCACTGTTTCCATTGTTTCCACACCTATTTGCCATGAAGTGTTGGGACCAGATGCCATGATCTTAGTTTTCTGAATGTCAAGCTTTAAGCCAACTTTTTCACTCTCCTCTTTCACTTTCATCAAGAGGCTTTTTAGTTCCTCTTCACTTTCTGCCATAAGGGTGGTGTCATCTGCATATCTGAGGTGATTGATATTTCTCTCAGCAATCTTGATTCCAGCTTGTGTTTCTTCCAGTCCAGCATTTCTCATGATGTACTCTGCATATAAGTTAAATAAGCAGGGTGACAATATACAGCCTTGACATACTCCTTTTCCTATTTGGAACCCTGTCATAATGCCACTCCCCAATTTGCCCATACCTGAACAAACCTTTTTGACTAATCTACAAGATATTTTAGATTACACCCAAAAAAGTTGTAGGTGTTGGGGAACAATTTCCTCTAAAATATCATTGTCATACGAACAATCCAGGTGTCCATGATGCATGGCCAGAATGACCCTAGTTTTGGTGACAAGTGACATGTATATGCTTCCTTTAAAGCTTCTTCTCAATTTGGTCCTCCTATTCCCCACTGCTGTCTGCCCCTTCCTTCCTATCTGTCCTTATTTTCCATTTTACTGTCCATTTTAATGACGTGCTTTCTTCCTCCACTTCCTAAGTTTTCATCTAACTCCATTTTCCAAATTTGGAAGTTCTTTTTTATCTACTTCACTATCTCCCACTTTTGAAATTTCAGATTAATTTTCCGCCTAAGCACTCCTCCCTTAGCCTCCTTCCACTGCCTTGAATAGGGAGTCAGGAGAACAAAGTTTTCATACCAGTTCTGCTGCTGCCTAGCTGTGCAACAGCTTTGGATAACTCCCTAACCTCATGGGGTCTCATTAGCTCCATCTGTCAAGGGAGTGACCTGCATCACTGTTCTACAGGCTCTTTTCTAGTACTATGATCTAATGCGTCCATGAAATTTCCTAGAAAGGTGAAGTCTCAGATGCTTTGTTAACGTTTTTATAGCTATCTTCTGAAGTTCCTAAGCCCTTCTTCCTCTCATTGTTTGGGTGAAACTCGCAAACACAGAACTACATGGATCGCTATGATCCTTTATCTTTTGGGAATGTTGACACCCCAGAGCTAAGAAAGAGGAATGAGAGGTTTCCTAGATATTCTCAGACACATGGACATATTGAGTACCAAAGCCTATGCTTCTTTCACTGTCATAGTTACTGCCATTCTCCTTGGCGTTTTCATACTTTCAGAAATAACAGGGCCCACCACATGCCGAGAACTATTTACAGATGCGGCCATGCTCTTGCACAGTGGCTTTGAGCAAAGGGCTCAAGTGGCTGTGTCTGCCTGAGAGTTCCTTTCTTCCCAGATTCCTATCTTGGTTTTATCCTGCATTTTGGTCTCATTAAACAAAAGTGCCACCTAGGCCAGGGCTCCTTTGAGGCTCAAACTGTCCCTTTAGATGTATAATCCAGTAATCCAAGTCAGAGTCTTTCAGTTTAAAAACTTTTTCTGCATATTTGAATGTTGAGTCCATCAACCCAGGGTCTCCTGAGGATCTTCCTGACATCTGACTATTCTGTTTCAACTTCTGCCCACATGGCCCTGCCAGACCTAGCTCATACTCCTGTGATGGTAGATACTCAGATGGGCCTGTGACTGAGGCGAGAACCCTGAAACATCTGGCATAAACTGAGCCCCAGCTAGGCTCAGATGTTCCAATAAAGTCCTGAAGAGTGTCCTCCTAGGTCCTATTGGTAAGTTCACTCACTTCCTCTGTAAAGTTTATCTTCCATAATAGGTTGTTCTTGTCCACCTAATGTGAAATGTTATCATCTAACTACTTTTAAAAATTATGTATTTATTTGGCTGTGCTGGGTCCTTGTCACTGTATGGGCCTTTTCTCCAGTTGCAGCGAGCAGGGGCTACTCTAGTTGTGGTGCATCGGCTTCTCATGGTGGGAACTTCCCTTGTTGTGGAGGACAAGCTTTAGAGTTTTTGAGCTCCAGCAGTTGTCGTGTGCAGGATTCGTTGCCCTGTGGGATTTGGCGTCTTCCAGACCAGGGATCAATCTGTGTCTCCTGCATTGGCACGAGTGCTGCTTAGGCTCTAAGTCATGTCAGATTCTTTGAGACCCCATGAATTATAGCTCACCAGGCTCGTTTGCCCATGTGGTTTCCCAGGCAAGAATACTGGAGCAGGTTTCTATTTCCTTCTCCAGGGAATTTTCCTGATCCAGGGATTGAACTTGTATCTCTTGCATTGCAGGTAGATTCTTTACCACTGAGCCACCAGGGAAAGCCACCACCTAACTATTAGCACTATAGTTTGGTCCATCCTCGTATAGGTCTTTGGGATAGTTTGCAATGAAACAAAAGACATTCCATATGTTCCAGTATTTTTTCCAAGCTTTTAGGGGGATTATAGCTAAAGTGTCTTATATCCCAGTTAACTGGGGATGAAACTAAGGATAGTCATCAGTCAGAACCACGAAAATGTAACTTGATTAATAATGAACTGCAACCCATCTTCCCTGATCAAATTTGTTTCAATTGTTTTTACAAAGCTTGCATATCCTCCAAGGGTCACCTAGCCTAAACAGTAAGATGTTTGTCCAAGTTGTTTCCCAGAAATTTGGAGTCACCTGAGTCTAGTTTGAGTTCCAGCCTTTTAAGACTGATTAGGACCACCAACCCTCCCTCTGGGCCAGCATGAGTATCTTTGGTGGCCTTTTGATGGCAGAAGGCCAAAAACTCTACCTTCAGGACATGTTAATATGGCTGCCATTTTCTGAACGTGGGTTTCATGAAGGGGCCTGCAGCTTACTTGCAAGTGCCCAGACAATAATTATTTCACCTTTTCTTGTTTCCAGTCACCTTTCCCCATCCTCTCCACACCCTGGCATTATTCCATGAATATCCCTAGCCCCTTGCCTTCTGAGAGGAAGATTTTAGATTCATTCTCTTGTCTCCTTGCTTGGCCGCCTCATGAATAAACCCTTTCTCTGCTGCCAATCTTGGCATCTCAGGGTTTGGCTTGCTGTGCAATTGGTAAGTAACCCTGGTTTGGTAGTAGGGACAGCCCCAGTTTGTGCCTGTTCTCACTTTGTCTTCGTGAATAGAGCCCCCTTTCACTCTCTTAAAGTATCCAAGTTTAATTTGTCCATGCCCTATTGGCATGTAGGAGTTCTCCAACCAGGGGTCAATCAAACCCATGGCCCCAGCATTGTAAGCTCAAAGTCCTAACCACTGGACCACCAGAGAAGTACCCTTAAAGTGTCTCAGTTTAGATAATACATGATACAGTTTTCCTAGTCCGGGCACTGAGTGGGTGTTCTGTACATGTGTGGCTAAAATCCTGACTCCCCATCTCCATGCTTCTGTCAAGTGGCCCACTGAATTACATGTTGAAGCTAAAGAATGACATGGTCACTTGTGTTTCTGAAGCATATCTGACCTACGATAGAAAGAAAATCAATGAAATGAGCCTTGTTAAATTTCTTTGATTCTTTACAGTAAAAACAATGGTAGAACTTCCAACAGTATGGAATTAGTTGAAAAGAAGAGACCGGTTAAATCTATTCATGATAAAATTACAAAGAAAGCTTTCCAAGAGAATGCAAGCATGACTTACTGTGTTTCCCACCCTCCGTCACAACCTCATACACACCCCCACCCAACCCCAGGCAGGTTGTCTATTGATACATTTGCGTGCTGATAGATAACTCTTCATGGATTCATGGTCCATAAGTGAGCTGCACATTCATTCAGTCTTGGCATATTTCCACATCATGATGAGGTCAAGAGCCAGTTCCACCTTCGTCAACAAAGTGAGCCATTCCACTGAAAAGAAAAGACCAATGTAAGAATGTTGTTTCAACAAACAATGCATCAAACATTCAGGAGAGGATAGATTTTGTTTAACTGAGATAATCGAGTTATCATGTGCAGTTTACTTATGCTTTGGAGAAAGATGGCTTTTAATTAATGTCTCATATTTTATCTGCAAAAGAGCACATCAATGTCCCGAGAGATACAGCCATATGGATAAAGCACTGCCATCATATTTATAATGAAAATAATAAAGCTAAAGTTGATCAAGTTTCCTGAATGTAGGACATCACACTAAACAGTTTGTGTGCCCTTCTTCAATTAATCCCATAGCAACCTGCATCAGAAGTGCTAGAGGGGACTGCCCTGGTGGCACAGTGGCCAATGCAGGGAACATGGGTTCAATCCCTGGTCCAGGAAGATTCCACGTGCCACAGAACAACTACTGAGGCTGCTTGTTGCAACTCCTGAAGCCCAGGCACCGAGAGCCTGCGCTCCATGAGAGAAGCCACTGTGATGAGAAGCCCACACCGCAATCGAGAGTAGCTCCGGTTCACTGCTGCCAGAGACAGTCTGTACAGAGCAACGAAGACCCAGAGCAGCCAAAAATAAAAATAAATAAATAAAAGACTTAGACCCCCAAAATAAAATTATTAAAATAAAAGTGCTAGAGGGACATTGTATCATCATATTTGTGGGAGGTCTCAATCTATCTACCAGTGATATGTTCTAATGATTTTTTCATGAATTTTTCAGTGATATACTTGAATGAGTCTCTGTTTCAGGGCTGGAAAAATATTCTTATGAATGTGAATGACTGTACAGGGAGATTTTAAATTATGTGTATCAGTCAGAAGGTAGATAGATGAAGTAATAATAGGCAGGCTATATTAAAGTCTCTCTAATCTCTGAAAGATAATATCATAAAGTTTGCTAATTAAAATTTTTGTGAATCTTAATCTAATGACTGAAATATTAATCAGAGGAAAATTGTGTGTAGTATTAAATTAGAATTATATGTCAAGGTGTTGTAGCCACACGTTCCGGGAAACAAACTCACTCGGAAGGACAATGCAGATAGTGGAGTGCAGTTTATTACACGGGTGGGCCCAGGGCAGAGTCTCCTCTTAGCCAAGGACCCCGACCAGTTTTTGTGAAAACCTTAAATACCCCAAGTGTGCGTGCCCAAACCCACCTCCCCAAATTCCCTGAAACCAGTCTGAACAAAGGAAAAGAAAGATACAATCAAAGGTAACCAGTGATTCACCCACCTTAAGCCTACACACTTTACAGTAGACAATTATCAGTAAGCCTGTGGTCATACCCCAATAAGCATAATAGAATTTATGGTTCTATTCGGCTACACAGATAATTAGGGTATTCTTCTAGGTGATGGAGAGTCTAGGTATGAGCCCTGGGGTTCTTCCTTCCAGTGGGGGAGGTGGTGGTCTGGTTTTCCGGTTGATATGTCGTTTCCATAGGTACTGGGCATATAGTTCAAAGTCCACTGTCTGGCCCAAGATGGAGTCCTGCTTTAAAGATGGAGCCTGTTCTGTCTGTTTCCTCCTTCAAAGGTAGGGAACCAGCGTTTAAGAAGGTGAGTGGGTATTACTGGGAACCCTTAGAAAAATCCCCTACATGGGTCTGAGGCCCTCTTGACACTCCCATGTCCAATTTTTCCTTCTAAAATAACAAGTTAGTTTAAGTAGACAATGATTTTTATCTATTATTAAATAAGATGTGCCAAAGGTATGTTTCTCAAGAGCAAGGTTAAACCAAATCAATCTTTTATTACATGTAATTTTATATTTACATATATTTCCCCCCATATAGTCCAAATATGACAAAAAATTGTTTGAATATAATTATGGGTTCATAATGTAGCAAGTTAATAAAGAGGATCAGAAGATTATCAGCGCCAACCATTTGCAGAAACAGACCCCAGTTACTCTAACAGTGGATTGGCCTTAGTCTCTGTTAGGGTCAAGGATCCATCTAGATTCACACTGACTAATGAGTGTGAGGGAGGACCCAGAAATGTAAGCATCAAAAAAGAATCATCTCCATTTGTATAGCACTGCATACAAGGGAATAATGTAAAAATAAAAGAGAGCTCAACCTTTTAAAGAGCCCATACTCCTTGGTATCTTCTATTTTCTAATATATAGCAATAAAATAGCCCATAGGATGGAGGCATTCTTAATTTTGGCAGACTCTGCAACAGTGGGCAGCTCCACAGCCCAGACAAAAGGCAGGACTCTCTTCTTAGCCTAAGAGTCAAGCCCTGGAGATGCAAGGTAGATAATTTAAACTAACACTGTTCTACAATCTGATCACTCCCAATTGTGGGACTAAAGGTTTTATGTAGCACCTCACATTGGAAGCATCCAATTACAACTCTGTCTTGAAATCCTGTGAATTTTCTCTTCATCTACTCATTCATGGGGCACAGAGATAACCATAGACTCATCTCTCACCAAAGCAGAAATCAGGATGGCCCTCTCCCTCCTCTCCACCTTTTGTTCTCTGGGTTCAAGTGACACAGAAGGAATGGACTCAAGAGGATGGATGAAGTCACTTAGAAAATGAAAAATCCCCAGCCCATTTTTTTCTTTAGTTTTTCTCCTTGACTAAGTTCTAGGTAAAAATCAAAATTAAGGGGAAAATTTAGGGAAATGTTATTAGTTGTCTAAAGCTCTATTCAAATTCAAAGTATAAAAAAGAGTATCATTCCTATTTTAGATATGAGAAATGTGAAGCTTATAGTTAAGTGGACTTGCTAAACCAGACTTTTACCCAAGTCTGCATTTATTCTAAAGTGAGTCCTGCAAAGCACTCAAATTTTTGGCTCTTTCTGGGTGCATTTATCACTTCAGACTTGATGGTGATTTTGGTGCAGAGAAAATGTGGCAAATACTCTTTCACTGCCTCATCTACAGAATCAGGATAATTCTCCATGTACAAGCTAAAGGCTGGGATTGGCAAGTCCTTTCCTTGAGCACAAAGGCTAATATCACAAAGGACGCCTTTTCCAGCCTTTAGCTCCTAGTTGCTAATAATCTAAAAGGCTCATAATGTAAAACAAATTTATATTAATATATATGACCTAAAAGGGTATAAAGAATAAATAAATCTAGGACTATCATCTCCTGGAATTATAGAAGAGAGGGTGCCTTATAGTGAAGGTATATTCCTGTATGTGATATTCTTGATAGTACGGCTTCATAAAATCTGATGGAAACAAAAGAAAATGAGTCTATTTAAAAATGTATGAGGCTGGTTTAAAATGGGTTCAGGGATTGCACTCTCTTGAATTTCTCAGATTTATTCCCCTTTCTGCCTTAGAATTAAGATCACCTCAGACAATGTTTGATTGAGGCTCTTCAAGTACAACGCACACGTAACATTCACATTTCAGCAGAAATTCAGCTAAATAAACCATTTTGGCTTCAGTCTACAAATAAAGAATATTTGTGTAGTTCATATGGCTTTGAAGTATCTTAAGTAATAAAAAGTTATAGCTAGAACAGAAGACGTGGACTTGATAAGTTAGGAAAGGAAAAGGATTGTATGTGAGCTATAATTTTTGAAAGAAAGAGATAATCTTTTTCATGTTGGAACAAATCTAGAAGATTTTCCTCCCATTTTTGAAAGTAAACAGTAAAATAAACACTTTTTTGTCACTAGTAATAATAATGTCACAGAGAGAAATGTAGGCACAGATAAATGAAGCTCCTCCTGACTAGTAAGTGGCAGACAGCATTTTGCTGGGTATATTTAGCAAGCATGATCCTTAGGTTCCAGCATTTCATCTTCCATGCAGTGGCCAGACATAGAAATATAGTGCTTAAAAAAATATTCTCAAGTGTGACTTTTCATCAACTTTGAAATACAAAGAACTTAGAATTCTCTGCAATTGGTATTGAAAGCTATGTTACAAAAAAGTTCTTTTTCCAACACAGATGTCATTAGAAACAAATGGTGTAGGAAGCAGAAGAGAACTTGAAATACTACAAAAACACAAAATAAAGTGGAGGATATCAAGAGACATGAGAGAAAGTAGACAGTAGACATAAGCTTTAAGATTAAGATAATCTAGAAGTTGTAGTTAGCAGGTAGCACCTTAAATAAACATGATTAATAATTGCTTATTTAAAATTTATGCATAAAATTAAACAAATTATATTGTTAGAAGCATATTGTTTAGAGTTGTAGAATCTTAATAGCAAATAGTTCAACTGTTGTTAAATTTTAACAAAATATATATATAAATACTTTTTTTTTACAAAGAAAAAACAAGTTAAAGAACAGAAAGTAGAGGGAAACATGGACAACATGGATGAAAAGATGGAGGGTTACAATAGAGAATTAGAATCCATAAAAAAGGAAGCCCAGAATTCTAGAAATGCAAACTACAGAGCAGGCTGAATTAGAAGTCAGTAGTTATATTATCAAAATTGGTTAAGAGAAAACATTCAAGAAGTACAAACAGCAAATAAAGGAAGGAACAAAATAAACCACAGAGGAGATGTAAGATCTGACTAAAATGCCTAACCAGCATGTAACTGGAGTCTCTAAAGGAGAGGAGAAAGATTGAGACTAAAGAACTATTTGAAGAAATTTTGGCTGAAAGCTTTTCAAATCTGATGAAAAATAATTCACAGATTCAACTTCAGTGGACTGCAAGCAAGATATATAACAAAGAAAATTTTAGCTCTTATTATTCTAAAAATTAAGGGAAAAATCTTTAAAACAGAAAAAAAACACATCACCTTCATAAAAATAACAGTAAGAAATACCACTGACCAAATCTATATACTAGAAGACATGATTAAAGAACTGAATGAGGAAAACAACACAAAACGATACTTTCTAATCTAGGATTCTATACAGAGTAAAAATACCCTTCAAAAAATGAGGAAGAAATTTTTCAGATAACCATAACTGAGAGAATTGTTGCTAGCAGATCTACAATAGAAGAAATACCAAAGAAATATTTTCATGTCAAAGGATAGTGTTTCCAGATAATGTTATAGAAGTTCAAGAGTTTATAATTTATGCACAAGGAAAAATGTGACAGCTATAGCTATAGCAAAAATGATAGTAAGGGAATAAATGGAATTAAACTATTATAATCTCCTTGAAATATTTAGGAAATAGGACAAGTAGGTGGCTTCACTGTTAAAGAATCTGCCTGCCAATGCAGGAGATGCGAGTGTGATTCCTGGGTCAGGAAGACCCCCTGGAGGAGATGGTAACCCACTCCAGTATCCTGCCTGGGAAATTTCATGGACAGAGGAGCCTGGCAGGTTACAGTCCATGGGTCCCAAAGAGTCAGACGTCACTTAGCAACTAAACAGCAACAAAAGTAGGCTTACATTTTGTAATTTTAGGCTAACTTCCAAAACAGTATTACAAAAATGTTTAACAAAAAAAATAATGGAGAAGATAAAATCCAATAATAAAATAAATTCATTAATATAAAAAGTAGCACCCCTAGTCATAAAGAATAAAATAATCATATGACTCTGACTCTTTTTAATGACAAAGCTGAAATATTTAAATTCTACTTTGGGTTTTTCATATTATTTTAAAACACTGACAGAAGCAACACTTACCTTATTGCAGTCTTTATCTTCTGTCCCACTCCATATCGGTATGCACGCAATCTATGTCTATGTAAGTTTAAATTATACACTTGTGTGCCTTAGCTTCCACCACTTTCTCAATTCCAAGTTTATAACACTAAGATGAATAAGATAAGAGTGTAGCCAAAGAGAAGCTTATTAAGAATCTGGCCAGCAAGAAATTTACTATATTTTTTTACCAAAATTAGTCTTATTCCTCTACTAGATATCAGAAGATATTTTTCTACTCTTAGTATATTAAAAAGAACTTGAGAGAAAAAACAATGTTGATCAAGGGGCCGTTGGAAGTCAGAGTAAAAGGATTTAAATTCCAGAGTTTTGAAATCCAAATCTCCACTTCTCACCTGCAGCCCTTCCTTTTATTCATTTCCAAATTTTATAAGTGCAGAGTGGTTTTTTTAGTATTGTATCACAAATACTGTGAGTGTAGCCATGCCCTTCCTGGTGTTTACCATCAATTTTCTTATTCCTTTTGTACAGGCCAAGATTTATCAAATTTTTGGAGTGCTTTATAGAGCATTTCTGAATATAGATTTTCTTTTTTTTCCATTTATTTAAGTCTTCTTTATTTTTTTTATTCTTTATTTTTTTACTTTACAATGCTGTATTGGTTTTGCCATACATTGACATGAATCAACCACAGGTGTACATGAGTTCCCAAACATGAACCCCCCTCCCCCCCCACCTCCCTCCCCATATCATCTCTCTGGGTCATCCCAGTGCACCAGCCCCAAGCATCCTGTATCCTGCATCGAACCTAGACTGGCGATTCGTTTCTTACATGACAGTATACATGTTTCAATGCCATTCTCCCAAATCATCCCACCCTCTCCCTCTCCCACAGAGTCCAAAAGTCTGTTCTTTACATCTGTGTCTCTTTTGCTGTCTCGCATACAGGGTTATCATTACCATCTTTCTAAATTCCATATATATGCATTAGTATACTGTATTGGTGTTTTTCTTTCTGGCTTACTTTACTCTGTATAATCGGCTCCAGTTTCATCCACCTCATTAGAACTGATTCAAATGTATTCTTTTTAATGGCTGAGCAATACTCCATTGTGTGTATGTACCAGAGCTTTCTTATCCATTCTTCTGCTGATGGACATCTGGGTTGCTTCCATGTCCTGGCTATTATAAACAGTGCTGCAATGAACATCGGGGTAAACGTGTCTCTTTCAATTCTGGTTCCCTCAGTGTGTATGCCCAGCAGTGGAATTGCTGGGTCATAAGGCAGTTCTATTTGCAGTTTTTTAAGGAATCTCCACACTGTTCTCCATAGTGGCTGCACTAGTTTGCATTCCCACCAACAGTGTAAGAGGATTCCCTTTTCTCCACACCCTCTCCAGCATTTATTGCTTGTAGACTTTTGGATTGCAGCCATTCTGACTGGCGTGAAATGGTACCTCATTGTGGTTTTGATTTGCATTTCTCTGATAATGAGTGATGTTGAGCATCTTTTCATGTGTTTGTTAGCCATCTGTATGTCTTCTTTGGAGAAATGTCTATTTAGTTCTTTGGCCCATTTTTTGATTGGGTCATTTATTTTTCTGGAATTGAGCTGCATAAGTTGCTTGTATATTTTTGAGATTAGTTGTTTGTCAGTTGCTTCGTTTGCTATTATTTTCTCCCATTCTGAAGGCTGTCTTTTCACCTTGCTTATAGTTTCCTTTGTTGTGCAGAAGCTTTTAATTTTAATTAGATCCCATTTGTTTATTTTTGCTTTTATTTCCAATATTCTGGGAGGTGGTTCATAGAGGATCCTGCTGTGATTTATGTCGGAGAGTGTTTTGCCTATGTTCTCCTCTAGGAGTTTTATAGTTTCTGGTCTTACATTTAGATCTTTAATCCATTTTGAGTTTATTTTTGTGTATGGTATTAGAAAGTGATCTAGTTTCATTCTTTTACAAGTGGTTGACCAGAATTCCCAGCACCACTTGTTAAAGAGATTGTCTTTACTCCATTGTATATTCTTGCCTCCTTTGTCGAAGATAAAGTATCCATAGGTGTGTGGATTTATCTCTGGGCTTTCTATTTGAATATAGATTTTCAAGTATTGCCTGAGAGCTAACCACAGCATAATCTTCATGGGTAGGGTTCACTTCCTACCACACCAATGTATTTGTGCTGTATAAACTATTTTCTTTGAAGCACATAGCAGATCAATGCGTAGGAAAGATGGGAAAGATGGCAGACTTCCCTCAAAAGAGCGGACCCAGGGTCATCATTGGGTGGATCTTTACTGAGTGTTTTTATTTATGATAGGGCTAGCTATCAACCTAAGTATGTTATTAATGTGACTTCATACTTTCACAAATATGTGACTCAAACTTATTTCTAAGTTACTGAGGTTTTCTAGGAATTATTGTTCTTGCACCTATTGTCAAATTTGCTGGAGGATTTCAAGAGTTGAAGGGAAGGCAGTTACATTGTCTGGCTCCCTGAATAGGTCACTGAGCCTCAGAATTTATTTTCATTTGGGCTTTATTACTCACATTCGTATTCTACATTATTATTTCTCCCAAAAATAAAGTCTGGAGGGGATAATTTATTCCATAAAGCAAAAGTCAGAAAGAGACCCAATGTTTTGTTACTAAGATAAGAAAGGGCATTTGGACAAGAGGAAGAAAAAGGAGGAGTTTGCATGAAAATGAAGGTATCTCCAGTGTCATGTCTTCCTTTTTCCAGGCAGCTGTCCTTGCCCACCTTCCCGCAAGTGAAGATGGACTCAAGCAGGGTGGCATGCTTTTATTCCAGCCCAGGTGAGCCCTGAAAGGAGCGAAACAAGACATGAACTGGGCTGTCAAGAGCATCCCTCTGAATTGCACCTTCTCTTTTGCTAACAAACTCAAGCTTGTTTTAACCTTTAATTCCCAGAGTGTAGAGGCACCCCACCAACATCTCAGCACAGATAAAACTAGAAAATACTTAAGTTCTGACCCAACCACAAGCCGGAGTTCCAGAGGGATGCTTCAAATTAACCTGTTTCCAGTCCTCTTATAAGCCAGTTCTTTTGCAGATGACCTGGTGCTGTGCAGCAATGGCGCCACCTACAGAACAATGTGTGAAAAAAGGACAAAGCATTGAAAATCTCCTTTAGGGCGAGGGAGAGGAATAATGGAGAAGGAAATGGCAACCCACTCCAGTGTTCTTGCCTGGAGAATCCCAGGGACGGGGGAGCCTGGTGGGCTGCCGTCTGTGGGGTCGCACAGAGTCGGACATGACTGAAGCGACTTAGCAGCAGCAGCAGTAGCAGCAGAGGAATAATACAATTTTTGTCAAGTGTAGCACTTTACAGTATATTTTACATATGCATTTGGTAGGCTAGTGTTATGGTTACATTTAAAGGGAAGCTCTGTGTTTTTCATCACTGATTATTTTAAAATGTGAAAAAGAGGGACACAAAAATTAAAGAAAAGAATGAAGTTGGAATGAATATATCACTATCATTTAGTGCATGCAAGCTTGCTAATTCACTTCAGTCGTGTCTGATTCTTTGCAACCCTATGCACTGTAGTCTACCAGGCTCCTCTGTCCATGGGATTCTCCAGGCAAGAATACTGGAGTGGGTTGCCATGCCCTCCTCCGGGGGATCTTCCTGACCCAGGGAT
The DNA here is from genome assembly GCF_023091745.1 of Budorcas taxicolor. NCBI lineage: Eukaryota > Metazoa > Chordata > Mammalia > Artiodactyla > Bovidae > Budorcas > Budorcas taxicolor. Next base: position 4,558,930 of record NC_068915.1, on the reverse strand, counting down.
CAAACTTGTGTCTTTGATGTCTCCTGCATTGGCAGGTGGGTTCTTTATCACTAGCGCCACCTGGCAAGCCATGGTGCATCAGTTTGTTTCAGTTCAGTCGCTCAGTCGTGTCTGACTCTTTGTGACCCCATGAACCGCAGCACACCTGGCCTCCCCGTCCATCACCAACTTCTGGAGTTTACCCAAACTCATGTCCGTTGAGTCGGTAATGCCATCCAGCCATCTCATCCTCTGTCGTTCCCTTCTCCTCCCACCCTCAATCTTTCCCAGAATCAGGGTCTTTTCAAATGAGTCAGCTCTTCATATCACGTGGCCAAAGTATATGGTGCATGGATCACGGTAAATGAAATGAATCTTAAGCCAACAATGATGGTGTTGATCTTCTGATTCGTCATCTTCCAGACTGTAGCAGAGGAAACAGCTTCTGGTCAGGCCATTTATATCTTCTGAGAGTAATCCCTGCCAAGCCAGCCTAGAGCCTCTTCCTCCAGTCCTTTCAAAATTGTTGGGAGTTACCTCAAAACTGCTAATTAACTTCTTTTCTACATAGCCCACCAGAGGTGTTCTCTTCCTTCAACCCTAACTCTATGTGATGAGGTACATAGGGGTGAAATAGGTTACTGATGGAAGTGAGGGTGGAGTCAGGGAGCTCAGCTGCAGCTACCACAGAAAACCAAATGCTCCCATGAGCCAGGTTCCCCGCAGAGGCAGCACAAGCAGCAGAAATGGGGTGTCCTCTTTGATCTCATGTATGCTCTTAAATGATTATGACGGGACAGTCAGGAAGGTGATAAATAGGTGAGATTGCTGTCTCTCCCATGTCCCGGGCTGATGAGAGATCATGGTAGAGCCTGACTGTGACAGTGTGTGGGAAATGCAGTCTTTAGCTTCTAGACTATGGTGTACAGTAAGGTCCATTCCATGCCTGTGGGCATACAGGTAGTGAGGGAGTACTGGTCTCATATGCTTTCAGCCTAGAACTTCTTAGGATTGACCAAACTCTTCTTTGTTCTCATTTGACAGGCAGTTTTGTTTAGTAAGGGCAGCTGGTGATGCACCATGTTTTCCAAACTTCTCTCATCCTCGCAACATGCCCAAGCCTAATATTTGTTTATTATTTTTAGAAGTCTTTGAATATTTTAACATAAGTGTTTTCCTGTGCAAGGATGCCTGAGAAATCACAAGCTTGATATAACCATTATATTTTTCTAGGACACATTGTGATAAACCACCCCAAATTCATTTGTGTGCCACTGCTGAGCACATCTAGTGCATGGAAAGAGAGCAGGCTTTGAAGCTAGGTCTATTCCTGCTCTACTTCTAATAACCTCCCTAAGCTTCCACCTCCGCCTTCCTGGGAGGATCTGGTCAGAACACTTGTAAATACTTGCCAGATCAGTTAGCCACTGGCTCTGGAATTGATACTGCTAGATATTTTTGAATTTTTTTAAGGTTCTGATATAGTAATTGATCTCTCTGGAAATTAAAAATAGTCAAGTTTTGAGTTATTTAAATATATACTATGTGACAGTAACTTTCTATATAATATGCCAGGATTTCACTCAGTAAGAAAGCATGGGGCATAGTTTATAATAAAACCAACATGGTGTCAGCATGCTGCTGCTGCTACTGCTGCTAAGTCGCTTCAGTTGTGTCCGACTCTGTGTGACCCCATAGACGGCAGCCCACCAGGCTCCCGTCCCTGGGATTCTCCAGGCAAGAACACTGGAGTGGGTTGCCATTTCCTTCTCCAATGCATGAAAGTGAAAAGTGAAAGTGAAGTCGCTCAGTCATGTCCGACTCTTAGCGACCCCATGGACTATAGCCTATCAGGCTCCTCCGCCCATGGGTTTTCCAGGCGAGGGTACTGGAGTGGGTCACCAGTGCCTTCTCCAGGTGTCAGCATAAAACATGCTAAAATCACTTTCGTTTATCTTGCTTCATGCTTAAAGCAACTTGTGCATGCTTCTCTGTGTACACCAGAGATGGAAAAGAGTTTATAATGAAAAGAGAGAACTGCGAAGACGTTTCATTCAAATAAACTTGGACATAGGTGGATTAAGCTAGAGAAAGAACATTTTTTTTTTTTTTACTAAGAATGCATAATGAATGCAGAGTAGATACCTAGGTAGAATGAAGAAAGCAAGAAAAAGAATTTATACAATTGTGTTCTGCCAATCGTACCAGATGTTATTTTTCAAATCCAAGGGCCTTTTATTTCATACCATAATACAAATGAATTTAAGTCAAAAGAAAACAAATAATTGAAAATTACTCTTCATTCAAGGCTCTAGGTTGGCAATTTTCCCCACTGATTTAAGAAAAGATTATAGTTTGTTATTACAGATTTTCCTCTTGTCATATTTTTTTTTTCCTTTTCTTTTGGCTTCAAGTAAATATTTGTTTCTCTAGCATTATACAATCCTAGTCACAGACATTTTAAAGGTACATAGATACTCTTCTTTCAAATACTAGGTACTTTCCATCTCAGAAATGTGTAGAGAGTGAATTGAAGTAAACTTTAATTCAAGAAACAAAATATGCAAACATTAGCAGTTATGTAAAGAGTTACATGAAGAGTACAATAGAAATTCTCTAATATGTGAAAGCAGAAAGAGACAAAGGTACCCCTGGAGAGAGATATTTTCATCTAAAGAGAAAATTACTCTTAAAGTGTGTTTACATTTCTAAGTGGCTCAGGCATGACTAAAATAAATTACAGTAAAACCAGTAAGAAACCAAAGTGTGTCCCGGCAGTATCATCTTGAGGATGAATAGGGTGGGCCCAAACCTGGATCCTGCTGGCAAAGATAATCACAGAGGCATTTGACTTTTTCAGGCAGCTCTTGCAGGGGTCCTAAAGCAGAGTTCCTCATTCTCCAATGTTAAACAGAACACAGGACATCCATTTTCATGGAATGGATCATGGTGGAAGTGGCATGGTCCTGGAGCCAGCTCAGTTCCCTGTCCATCCATGTTGGGTGCCAGATAGCTGACTTTAAAAAAAGACTTGCTTTGCTCAAACACATTAAACTAGAGTCTATGCGTTATGTATTGGTAACTAAATCCCAACAAATACAGGAAGACAGTGCAATAAATCAGATTAATAATAGAAAATGCAATTATAAAAAGATGTGAGGAAGAATTGTGATTCATTTGCAGAAGATTTAGAATAAGATCAATAATGATGTACTTTTATATTTCAGTGGATTCTTGCCTATGGCTGAGAAACAAGAAAATCTTAGTGCACTTAGTTCTATGGGTTTATACAGCAGCATGGCAGATGGGATATTACTATGGATTTACAGAAATGAAAAGAATCATAAGGGCATGCGATAGAAAGTATATACCTGAAAATCAGCTAACAGTCAGAATTAACAAATTCCTAAAAAGACACAAACTACAGAAACTGACTTCAGAAGAAACAGAGCATCTGAGCAGACCTATAGTAAGTGAACAGATAGAATTAGTAATCAAAGTCCAGGCACAGATGGCTTCATTGATGAATTCTACTAAATGTTTAAAGAGAAATTAATGTATTTGTTAATGCTCCCCAAAATAAAATAAAACATAAACAGGGAGAAGAGCAACTTCCCAATACATTTAACGAGGCCAGTATTGCCCTGACACCAAAACCAGATAGAAACATACAAGAAAATAAAATTACAGACCAATGTCTCTTATGAATATATATGCAAAAATCATCAACAAAACACTAACAAACTAAATTCAGCATATAATAATTATTTACTGCTGGAGACCAGCTCCAGCAGCCAGGGAATCAGCCTGAAGGGATGGGCAGTGTCGGCGAGTTACGATGCAGCCTCTCACTTAATTTTCTTGGACTGAATGTTTATTTCAAGCTTTAGATTCTCTTTTATACTTTGACAAAAGCATTAGGTCAGAGGTTTGACATTTTCAATTTCCCCTCCCCCAGATTTATTGTCTCCATAAATCATTGTTGTCCTTCAAGCAGAGTTTCTGCCTCAGTGCTCCTCTCAGAACTGTGTTTACTTTAACTTGTGACTACATTGTAACTCATGCTTATGTCTAGGTGGCATACCACAAACCTCAGTTTATTTCTTATCTTTCTAAATCCTGTTTGCCCCTAGTATCCTGAGCTCACTATCTCTTAAAGTAAAATTAAAAAAAAAAAAAAAGGCTTCTAGCTATTAATATCTCTAAGATTCCTAATCTCTATAAGCTATAGTAAAATATGCTAACATTATGACATGCCTTAAATCTTTAGCTTCTAACTATTTTTAATTATTCCTAAGCCCTAGATTCAGCAAACTCCTTTGCTGTAAACATTTCCCTCACAAATAAGTTTCAGATAACAGTCCTTCCCATGGCCTCAAGCTGCGGCCTACATGCTCACCCTGGAACACTCTTTTGTAAAGATCCTTGAACAAATGCTAATGATTAACTTTATGAATTATTCTCTGAGCACAACTGCAGAAGGCTTTGTGCCTTCTCATGCTCCTCTCAAGAACAATAAGCACCTTAATATTCTTTTCAGTCAACTCAGCCAAGGAAAGGAAAAAGCAAGTCAGAATCATAAGACCTAGCTCCTTCATCCCAGGTCCGTGCCTGCGGGACAAGGAGAGGGAGTTGGGGTTGTGCCTCCATTCTGTCAGTAATGCCTAACGTAGCTGCTGACAATTTACTTATAGCTTAGTGAGATATATTCCAGGAATGCAAGATTAGTTCAACATATGGAAATCAATGTACAGCTTCATAAAATTGAAGAAAGGACAAAAACCATATGAACATCTTAAAGATGTTATAAGAATAAAAGAGAACTTATCCAATTTGATAAAGAACATAAATGAAAAACCTATGATTAATATCATACTTCATGATGAAATACTGAAAGCTTTCCCCCCAAATCAGGAACAAGTCAAGATGCCTATTCTTATCATGTCTTTTCAACATTATTCCAGAGATTCTATCCAGGGAAATTAGACAAGAAAAAGAAATAAAAGGCATCTAGATAGGAAAGGAAAAAAGTAAAATTACTTCTATTTAGAGAAGACACAATCTTATACATAAAATATCCTAGGAATCCACAAAAAATTCTCAAGCTAATAATTCAACAAGATGGCAGGGTTCAAGATCAGTATGCAAAAATCAGTTGAATTTCTATACAGCAGCAATGGCCAATCAGAAAAGAAAATTTTAAAACATTCCATTTATAATCACATCAAAGTGCAAAATACTTGGAAAAACTTAATTTAAAAAGTATAAGTCTAATACACTGAAAACTATAAAACATTGTTTATCAATTAATCTGTTGCTGCTGCTGCTATGAACATTCATGTATAAGTTTTTTAATATATAAATTAATTTTTTAATTGAAGGATAATTGCTTTACAGAATTTTGTTGTTTTCTGTCCAATCTCAACATGAATCACCCATCAGTTCGTTCAGTCACATTGTCGTGTCTGAGTCTTTGCGACCCCATGAACCGCAGCATGCCAGGTCTTCCTGTCCATCACCAACTCCTGGAGTTTATTCCATCCCATGTCCACTGAGTCAGTGATGCCATCCAACTATCTCATCCTCTGTTAGGTCTTGCAAGATTGAACTTTACTAAGAATCTGTTCATTTCTTCCAGGTTATCCATTTTATTGACATATAGTTGTTCATAATAGTCTCATAATCCTTTGCATTTCTGCATTGTCTGTTGTAACCTCTCCTTTTTTATTTCTAATTCTGTTGATTTGATTCTTCTCTCTCTCTCTCTCTCTTTTTTTTTCTTAATGAGTCTCGCTATGAGAGAGAAGAGAGAAGAGAGAAGTCACTCAGTCGTGTCTGACTCTTTGTGACCCCATGGACTGTATGTAGCCTACCAGGTTCCTAGGTCCATGAGATTTTCCAGGCAAGAGTACTGGAGTGGAGTCTGGCTAAAGGTTTGTCAATTTTGTTAATCTTCTCAAAGAACCAGCTTTTAGTTTTACTAAAGTTTACTATTGTTTCTTTAATTTCTTTTTCATTTATTTCTGCTCTGATCTTTATGATTTATTTCCATCTGCTAATTTTGGGAGTTTTTTGCTCTTTCTTTTTCCAGTTGTTTTTAGGTGTAAAGTTAGGTTGTCTAATCAATATTTTTCTTGTTTCTTGAGGTAGGATTGTACTTCTATAAACTTCCCTCTCAGAACTGCTTTTGTTGCATTCCATAGGTTTTGAGTTGCGTTTTCATTTTCATTTGTTTTTTAAAATTTTTTTATTTCCTTTTTGATTTCTTCAGTAACCTGTTGGTTATTTAGAAACGTATTGTTGAATCTCCGTGTGTTAGTGTTTTTTAGTTTTTTTCTTATAACTGATATCTAGTCTCATAATGCTGTGGTTAGAGAAGATGCTTGATACGATTTCAATATTCTTAAATTTACTGAGGTTTGATTTGTGACCTAAGATGTTGCCTATTCTGGAGAATATTCCACTTGCACTTGAGAAGAAGGTGTATTCTGCATTTGGATGGAATGTCCTGAAGATGTCAGTGAGCTCTATCTCATCTAATGTATCATTGAAGAGTTGTATTTCTTTACTGTTTTCTGGATGTGAGTCTGAGTGAACTCCAGGAGATGGTGATGAACAGGGAGGCCTGGTGTGCTGTGATTCATGGGGTCGCAAAGAGTCGGACATGACTGAGCGACTGAACTGAACTGAACTAATCTGTCCATTGGTGTTAAAGTCTTCTACTATTATTATGTTACTGTCAATTTCTCCTTTTATGTAGTTAGTGTTTGTCTATATATCGAGGTGTTCCTATGTTGGGTTCATAGGTATTTACAATTGTTATGTCTTTCTCTTGGATTGCTCCCTTGATCACTATGTATTGTCTTTCCTTATTTCTTGTAATATTCTTTATTTTTAGGTCTATTTTGTCTGATATGAGGTTTGCTACTCCAGCTTTCTTTTGCTTCCCATTTGCATGGAATATATTTTTCCATCTTCTCACTTTCAGTTATATGTGTTTTTAGGTCTGAAGTGGGTTTCTTGTAGGCAGGATATATATGAGTTTTGTTTTTGTATCCATCCTGCCAGTCTGTGTATTTTGGTTGGAGCATTAAATCCATTTACATTTAAAGTAATTATTGATATATATGTTCTTATTGCCATTTTCTTAATTGTTCAGGGTTTGATTTTGTAGATATTATTCTTCTCTTGTATTTCTTGACTATATAAGTCCTTTTAACATTTATTATAATGCTGGTTTGGTGGTACTGAATTCTCTTAACTTTTGCTTGTCTGAAAAGCTTTTGATTTTTTCATCAATTTTGAATGAGATCTTTGCCAGGTACAGTAATCTTTGTTGTAGATTTTTCCCTTTCAGTACTTAAAAATATCCTGCCATTCTCTTCTGGCCTGCAGAGTTTCTGCTGAAAGACCAGCTGTTAAATGTATGGGATTTCCCTTGTATGTTACTTGTTGCTTTTCCCTTGCTACTTTTAATATTCTTTCTTTGTGTTTAATCTTTGTTAATTTGATTAGTATGTGTCTTGGTGTGTTTCTCCTTTGGTTTAACCTGTATAGGACTCTTTGCCCCTATTGGAGTTGATTGACTATTTCCTTTTCCATGTTGGGGAAATTAACAACTATAATCTCTCCAAAAACTTTCTTATACCTTTTCTGTTCCTCTTCTTCTTCTGGGACCCCTATAACTCAAATGTTGGTGTGTTTGATATTGTCCCAGAGGTTTCAGAGACTGTCCTCAGTTCTTTACATTCTTTTTACTTTATTCTGCTTTTCAGAAGTTATTTCCACCATTTTATCTTCCAGCTCACTGATTCGTTCTTCTGCTTCAGGTAGTCTGTTACTGATTGCCTCTAGACTATTTTTAATTTCACTAATTTTGTTGTTTGTCTCTGTATATTTATTCTTTAATTCTTCTGGGTCTTTGTTAATTGATTCTTGCAATTCTTCATTCTGTTTTCAAGGCTTTTTAAAAAATCATCTTTGCTATCATTATTCTGAATTCTTTTTCAGGTAGTTTGCCTATTTCCTCTTCACTTATTTGGACTTCTGTGTTTCTAGTTTGTTCCTTCATTTGTGTAGTGTGTCCTCTGTCTTTTCTTTTCTTTTTCTTTCTTTTTTTTTTTTTTTTTTTTTAAAACTTATTGTGTTTGAGGTTTTCTTTTCCCAGGCTTCAAGGTTGGATTCTTTCTTCCTTTTGGTTTCTACCCTCCTAAGTTTGACCCAGTGGTGTGTGTAAGCTTTGTGTAGAGTGAGATTTGTGCTGAGTTTTTGTTTGTTTGTTTGTTTTTTCTCTGATGGGTAAGGCTGAATGAGGTGGTAATCCTGTCTGCTGATGATTGGGTTTGTACTTTTGTTTTGTTTGTTGTTTGGATGAGGCATCCTGCACAGGGTGCTACTGGTGGTTGGGTGGTGCTGGGGCTTGTGTTAAGTGATTTTCTTTGTGTGAGTTCTCACTATTTGATACTCCCTAGGGACAGTTCTCTGGTAGCCTAGGGTCTTGGACTCAGTGTTCCCACTCCAAAGGCTCAGGGCTTGATCTCTGAATATGGTGGTGACATGTTTGTCTTGACAGGCTCAGGGCTCCTCTTACGGCTTTATTTGCATAGGGATGTTTTTCTGGGGTGAGCATGCTAACAGGAGGTGGTAGGAGTTGTCCTTTAGAAAGAGTTCCTTTTTATCTTGGCATAGCTCTCCACTGTGTGGCTTCAAAATCAGATCCAAGTAATGGCTCCTGAAAGCCTAGGCTCACTTCACTGTTATTACTGACCATTCTAGAAAAGAGCCTCTGCCTGTTGCCCTAACAGGTGCAACTGCCCATGTATAAGTTTTTGTTTGAACATATATTTTCCATTCTCTTGGATATGTATTCATAGGATGGATTTGCTGGGTCATAAGGTAACTTTATGTTTAACTCTTTGAAGAACTGCCAAACTATTTCTCCCCATTTAACATTTCCATCATCAAAGTTCCATTTAATGGAATGTTATTTATCCATGAAAAGGAATAAACTAATGTTAATGAGACCACATGATAATCTTCATAAACATTATACTGCATGGAAGAAGCCAGACAGAAATGTCACATGTTATACGACTTCATTTACATGAAATTCCCAGAAAAGACAAAGCTATTGAAACAGAACATTAATTAGGGGTTTCCAGAAACTAGAAAAAAGTCCAAGTGAAGAATGGCTGCTTAACAAGTACAGGATTTCAATTTAGGGTCATGAAAATATTCTGAAACTAGTTAGTGGCAATGATTGTACAACTTTGTGACTATACTGAAAGCTATCAGATTTCATATTTTTAAATGTCAAACTTTATGGCATGTGAAATACATTGCAATAAAAAATATTTAGGTCTTCTTTAGAAACAAAGGCAAATACTTTTTGCTAAGCATTACGAAAAATAGTTTTGAACCAAATCTAACTCTTTATATGCCCTTTTAGAGATATTCTTCCCCTTTTCAGCCAGAAAGGAGTTAAATATTTCAAAATTTTCAGTTCCCAGAAATAATCTTTTGGAATAAGTGAGTTCTTAGAAAAATTCAGAGGTAGAATTCTGAAGAAAAGAAACTAGTATCAGTGGAATAGCCAAGTGCTTTCATATGGATCATAACTTTGGTGTATTCACATAAATGCTTTCTTAATTTTCACAACAGCATGATATACTGCATTTATTTATTTACATATTATATTACTATCATTATATAATTATTTATAAACATTTATCATATTTATTATATTCATTGAGAATATAAGAAAAAGGCTGCACAGTAACATACAATCAGGAGATTTTAATGAAGTAATCCCAACTGGAAAAGTCTCAGTCTTAATTGAAGGTTGGATAATGATTCTTATGAATAAAACATAAAGAAAAAATTCTTCAGAAAAGCCATGAGACAGAATAAATAGGAAAGTAATAGAAATTGCAGGAAGACAGGAATAAAACACATCTGGAGACATTTTTAGGGCATAGAAATTCAATATTTCATAAATCAGCTTCTGACCAAAAGTATTAAGTACTTTTAGAAAATACATCTAGTCATTCAACGCCTTATTCTTTCCATTTATGGTCAATTCTATCAGAGGCTTATGCTTGATTGCCATTTATCACCATCTCCAGCATAGCTTCTCTTCTGATTCCAAACAAGCTGATTTCTTTGTAGCTCTGTATTGTTCTCTTAACTTGCCCATTTTACCTGAAGTTTCTCTCCCTTTCTTACACCAATACAGATTATAAGCTCTCAGGGTGGGCACTTATTTTGTGTTGCATGCCCCATGATTAGCCACCGTTGGCACTTAATAAACACATTAAACAAACGGCTACATAAAGGGTAACTCTCCTGCTTTGATAAACTAATGAAAACCCCAACATTATGCACAATCACAACACCAAGTACAATTGTGATTTAAATGCACTTGCATTCTACTCCTGAGTATACGTGGGTTTATATATTTACCCTTTCCACCCTACCTTTCCAAATGTGTGGCAGTAAAGAACTATCATCTAGAAAAAGTAGTACTTCAGTTTCAGTGGACCAAATACGAATATCTGGGAATTCCCTGGTGGTGCAATGGTTAGGACTTCTCCCTCTTACTGAGGAGGGCCCCAGTTCTATCTCTGGTCTGGGAACAAAACTCCCACAAGCCGCATGGCCAAAAAAAAAAAAAAAAAAAATCCTCTTTCTTTTTGGGTATTGACTTTTATATTCTCAATGATCTGTAAAAGTAAAAGCAATTAGCAGATAAATGACTCTGAACGGCTACTGGAGATTCCTCACATCTCTATTCTTTTTACTAGAATGAAGTTTATAGTCTGCCTCCTTTTTTTGTAATTATGTGCCTACTTTGTCTTTATTCTTTTTTTTTTTTTTAATCATGTTCCTGGAAAAACTGAATAGGCATTTAAATTCAACCTATACAATATGACCAGTTGATGGACATGAACTTGAGCAAACTCTGAGAGAGAGAGGGACAGGGAGACCTGGTGTGTTGCAGTTCATGGGATCCTAAACAGTTGGACACAACTTAATGACTGGGCAACAACAACAACAAGATACAAATTTCTGTAACAGCAAAATATGAATAAATTATTACTTGCAGAAAGAGTTCCCAGTGACTCAATGTTTAAACTAAATTTCTCACCAACCTGGTAAAAGAGAGACTGTGATGAGATTTAATTTTATTAATTTTTACATGTATTTACTTTTATTTAAAGACGATAGATTAATAACCACATAATCTTGCTGAATCATCATAATTTAACCTCAATCTATAAATAAGAAAGGTGAGAGCCAAAGATATCATGTGACTGACCCACGTCAATTCAGCAAATAAGTGGCAAAGTGGGATTTGAACTCAAGTATATCACATTAGCCCATGTTCCTTCACTATTCCATAGATGACTAACTAGAAAAGAAGCAGGGATGGGGTGCAGGGAAGGTATTTCAGGCCACCATGAATGCTCCTCCTCTGAGATTAAAAGCTTTTTTCCTCCTCTTGGAATGAGCAGAAGACCCCAGGTGTTATCAACCCTGGATAAAGTCTTCATGATAACCAGTGAATTAACCAAGACATCTCCATCCTCCAACTCTTCCTATATACCACCTTTGGCAAGAGAATCTACACTCTGGCCCAGAACTTACATTCATCTTCTACTTTTTTATGTTCAGCTTCTTACTTTGACTAGCACAGGTTTCATTATTGGAAAATCAGAGACCTCCCACTAAAATTTTCAAGGATTTCATAACCAAGAAACAGAAAATGTTAGGTAAATTGAGAGCTTTATTGCACCAACACTGCAGATGGTGACTTCAGCCATGAAATTAAAAGATACTTGCTCCTTGGAAGAAAAGCAATGACAAACCTAGACAGCATATTAAAAAGCAGAGGCATTACTTTGCTGACAAATCTCCATCTAGTTAAAGCTATGGTTTTTTCAGTAGTCATGTATGGATGTAAGAGTTTTACCATAAAGAAAGCTGAGCATCAAAGAACTGATGCTTTTGAACTGGGGTGTTTGGACTGCAAGATCAAACCCAGTCAATCCTAAAGGAAATCAGTCCTGAATATTCATTGGAAAGACTGATACTGAAGCTGAAACAGCGGTACTTTGGACACCTGATGCAAAGAACTGACTCATTGGAAAAGACCCTGATTCTGGGAAAGATTGAAGGCAGGAGGAGAAGGGGATGACAGAGGATGAGATGGTTGGATGGCATCACTAACTCAGTGGATAGGAGTTTGAGCAGGCTCCAGGAGACGGTGAAGGATGGGTAAGTCTGGCGTGCTGCAGCCCATGGGGTCGCAAAGAGTCAGACACGACTGAGAAACTGAACAGAACTGAACCGAAATTGAGAGCTTATTATAAAGTTCTTAAAAGCAATGATTCAGTATCAGGTTTTATGTACTTGCAATTTTATGTAGAAAAATGCAATTCTCCTACACTGCATTCCTATCTTTAGTAGGGCATTAATATGTATCACATGCATTTTGAAACTGCTACATTTCCTCTGTGCCATATGGATCAGGTTGTTGATAAACACAGAATGAAAATAAACTCATGTGATCTATGCAGGAAAAAAAAGATGCATATCCATTAAAATAATATTTCATCACCGTGAGGAACAAAGCATTGTGCTTTGTGTATGAAATACATGTGTGTGTTTATGTGTATATACAATATACATGTCCAAACATATGTGTGTGCATGTAATACACATATAGACATATATGTTTTATATATGTATAAAATGTACACACATGTATATGTGTGTATACATTAAATGTGTATACATATATATTCCCTTGAAAGGAGTCTATAAAATAAGGCATAAATGCAACTCATACAGTACTGAGCATGAAATAATTAAACAGCAATTTCTTAAGCCTTTGGCAAAGAAAATATTTAGTACTTTTACCAATATATTCAACTGGCTTTTTATGATTTCTTGGAAGCTTCAAAAACAACTCAAAATGTCTTAGAGAGGATTTCCATGCTCTTCTCCAGGGTCTTACATCTCATTAAATGATACCACCATCTACCCTTACATTATGTGGGAACCTGAGATCCATCCCCCTATACCTATTCCTCATAACCAATGCACCAATAAATCATGTCTATTCAGCCTACAAAGTCTCTCTTCAGTTCTTTAATTCTTCACATCTTTATTTGAAGTGTGTCTCTCTTTAATAATGTCTGGCCTCCCCACTGACAGTAAGCTCCACTGATCAGGAGCCACATCTTCTTTTGCTCACCAGTTTATTCTCAGAATCCAGCAAAATACCTGATGCTGATTATGACCTCACTAGATGTATTGAATAAATTAATAAGTAAACACATAGAAAATATCAAAGCATTAGTAAGTCAGGGATCCATTTTCATTTTGAACTCCAAGCAGTCAGTAATATACTCATTAAATGGTTTTTGAAAATGTGTATCTACACAAACACCTTCAAATGGATATTTAAAGCAGCTTTCACCATCCACGGCTTAT